>NW_024070207.1:33843100-34359118 GCF_014754425.2 Oryx dammah | reverse complement strand
GCCATAAGGGTGGGTGTCATCTGCATATCTGAGGTTATTGATATTTTTCCTGGCAGTCTTGATTCCAGCTTGTGCTTCTCCCAGCCCACTGTTTCTCATGATGTACTTTGCATATAAGTTAAATAAGCAGGGTGATAACATATAGCCTTGACGTTAGTTATCCTTTTACTCAAATTGACAACAGAAGGTATTAAAGGCTAAATAGTAAAAACAAACAAACAAAAAAACAGCTAAATAGTTGCAAAAAAAAAAAAAAAACCATTATTTTGAGAAAACACATAACCCTTACTTTTAAAAAGCAGATTATTTTAAAAGGTGTAAAGTGAAGTCTTTTGTAATCTCTTATCAAGAGCAGACAAATAGTGAAAGAAAACTTCATCCTTTTAACAGAAAACCAAATTTACATTTTGCACCAGGCTTAATTTTAATATTAAAACTTATTTGCTTAATTAAATTCGTTGCAAACTTAGTTTTGACCACACATAAAATTGCTTTCCAAAGATTTTCTCATAAATCTTCTTTTACCCAAATCATACATCCTTTTTCCTGTCATATGGAAATGTTCCCTTTCTTATTTCTAGTAGCTTTAATCACATATATCAGATTTTTTTAGCCCTTTCTTGTTGTTCAGTCGCTCAGTTGTGTCTGACTCTTTGCAACCCCATGGACTGCAGCATGCCAGGCTCCCCTGTCCTCCACTATCTCCTGGAGTTTGTTCAAATTCATGGCCATTGTGTTAGTGAATACTATCTAACCATTTCATCCTTTAACCTGTAACCCTTAAAACCATTAATTTCTAGTGAAAACTGAAAAAGTAAGTAGTTGTGAACTGTCTTCTACATTAGTGTTTTGTATATTGGAAAATTTAGAAATACTTTTTGTAATTTCTAGAAACATTGTTTTTCACAGAAAATTTCTCAGCATGGCACCAAATGAGTTAACTAATACACTCAAATATCTTTAGTTTTTCTGTAAGAGAAAGCCACCATGGATAAACCTATATTTAGTAATTAGGTAATTAGATTAGGGAGCCTTGGAAAGGAGGAAGAATTGTAAGGGACAGCAAAGCATCTCTATTACCTATCTTGAGTGTTTCTACTAAATTCATTTCCTGGATTTCTGTATTTACATGAGTAACCTGGTATACTCTGGGCCTTAAAGTTAGGCTGGAGTGCTATCTGTAAGTCTTGTAAAGAGAGGGAAGTCAAAACAGGCAATTGAGTGTTTAAGAGATTTTTCTGGGGAAGTTAGAGGAGTTCGGATATTTTAAGAAATTTGCTGAGCTAATGGGACTGGATTTTGAGAGGAAACTTATGTTGGATGTAGACATTATTTTCTGTACTAAATCTAATTTTTAAAAAAATCTTATTAAGGGGGTCCCTAAGACTGTTATGCATCTTCGTGTCCTTTTCTTAAGTTGGTCTTTCCATAGGTATTAATGTGACAATTATTTAGGATGAGAGCTCTCCTAAGAAAAATTTTGTTTTCTTTTAAATATAGCCAATTTGGGGCTTCCCTGATGGCTCAGTGGTAAAGAATCTGTCTGTAGTGCAGGAGACACAGGTTTGATCCCTGGAGGACGAAATGGCAACCCACTCCAGTATTCTTGCCTGGAAAATTCCATGGACGGAGGAGCCTGATAGGCTACAGCCCATAGCATTGCAGAGTAGGACAGGACTGAGCATGCATACACGTGCTGTTCAGGTCCAAGGTGAGGAACCTAAATATAGCCAATTGAAAGGATTCATCATTTGGTGATTAAAAAGGATTTTATATTAACCTTGTTCATTTCAGTTCAGTTCGGTCATTCAGTCACGTCTGACTCTTTGCAACCCCATGAACTGTAGCACACCAGGCCTCTCTGTCCATTGCCAACTCCTGGAGTCCACTCAAATGCATGTCCATTGAGTCGGTGATGCCATCCAACCATCTCATCCTCTGTCATCCCCTTCTCCTCCTGCCTTCAATCTTTCCCAGCATCAAGGTCTTTTCCAATGAGTCAACTCTTCACATGAGGTGGCCAAAGTATTGGAGTTTCAGCTTTAGCATCAGTCCTTTCAATGAGCACTCAGGACTGATCTCCTTTAGGATGGACTGGTTGGATCTCAAGAGTCTTCTCCAACACCACAGTTCAAAAGCATCAATTCTTTGGTGCTCAGCTTTCTTTAGAGTCCAACTCACATCCATACATGACCACTGGAAAAACCATAGCCTTGACTAGATGGA
Source organism: Oryx dammah (assembly GCF_014754425.2). Lineage (NCBI taxonomy): Eukaryota > Metazoa > Chordata > Mammalia > Artiodactyla > Bovidae > Oryx > Oryx dammah. The sequence continues at coordinate 34,356,892 of NW_024070207.1, read as the reverse complement.
CCTTTGTTGGCAAATTAATGTCTCTGTTTTTTAAATGCTATCTAGGTTAGTCATAACTTTCCATCCAAGGAGTAAGCATCTTTTTATTTCATGGCTGCAGTCACCATCTGTAGTGATTTTGGAGCCCCCCAAAATAAAGTCTGCCACTGTTTCCACTATTTTTCCTTGATAGTGACCTTGATATTAACTTAATATTCCTTGATATTAACCTTGATAGTGACTCAAACCAATAACCCTTTTCATGGCTTAACCATGGAGGCAAGGAGCATCTTCAAAGGAGAATGCAAACTATGCAGCCCTCAAAAGATCCAGAAATTTTCTCAGAGTTACCCTGAGAAAGCAAGAACTGTTGTCACAGGCCATATGAATGGTATAGAGCAAGCAGTGTCTCCAGTTTCCTGTGAGAATGGGAGACACCTCCAGGTATAGACCCACCAATATGACACTGGGAAAGCCCTACTGGAATAAAACTTTTTCAGCACTAAAGAGACAATGAATGTTGACACAAAAAAGTTCTCTAATGGACTGGGATCCCCTTTGATGAAGTCTCCTGAGAGCCTTCATTTGTAGACAGCCTTCGTTTGACTGTAGCACAAACAGAATGCCAAGATACCAGTCATAAGCCCAGGTTGTTACTTGTGCTTCTAACCAGCCAGTTTATTGGTCCCACAGCCTACTCAGTTTTGTCTCCAGATTCATGTCAGTACATACATCTGCCAGTTGCTGGAGAGACTATTCTCACTGGTTCTAAAGCCAAACTCTCAGAACATGGACAACTGAGACAAAACAATGAATGACAATCTATGGGAGGAAAGGGATCAATAGAAAACAAGAGTGCTCATAACACATTTTTACCAAAGTTGCTATACCTTAGAAATGAGTTCCACAAATATTTCCTCCAGCTAATCTAAATTTAGAATCAGAAAAAGGCTGTCACTACTCTTAGTTTCCTTCAGACTCTGCAGGTAAAGGGCTTTTTGTCAGAGGTCCCAGGATTTCTTAGCTACAGTAGCCTTAGAGGCAGCTGAGTCCAGCCAGGGAAGTTTATCTTGCTAACTACATCAATTGTTGGGGAGGAAAATTTTTTTTCTTTATATTTCTGGGTCCTTTGGCTAGTGTATAATAAATAAGTTACTATAAGACAAATTAACAAGGGGAAAACAAGTTTAATGACATATGTATATATGGGAGTGACCCAGGAAAACTGAGTAACTCTCCAAAATGGCCCATGCCATCATCTTAAATACCAGTTTTAGTCAAAGACAAAAGAAGGTGTTGGGAGTGGGGAGTCCAACTTAAGGGAGGGAGGGTTAAGGGAGGGTAACAAGAAAATACTTTGGCCACCTGATGCAAGGAACTGACTCATTTGAAAAGACCTTAATGCTGGGAAAGATTGAAGGCTGGAGGAGAAGGGGATGACAGAGGATGAGATTGTTGGATGGCATCACTGACTCAATGGACATGAGTTTGGGTAAACTCCAGGAGTTGGTGATGGACAGGGAGGCCTGGCGTGCTGCAGTCTATGGGGTTGCAAAGAGTCAGAGGCAACTGAGCAACTGAACTGAACAAGAAAATCACAGTAGATGAGTATGGTGGTTATGCAGATTTAGGTGATTGGTTTCTGAATTGATAACAGTTTCTAGAGATTTAGATGTCTTCCTCTTCCTGGCACAGTGAGGGAGACATCCTTAAAAGTAGAGGTTGACTTTGTAAACATAAATGTTTCTTTTAAAAGGGTAGCTTCTACTCAATTTTCAGAGCTACTGCTGTATCTATGGTTTCTAAAAAATGATCAGCCTAAATTAATCCTTATGCCAAATACACATATTTTGGGGTGGCATATCTGATCCCCTATAATATTAATATTATTTACTGTACATATTGATATACATACAGTAATATATATATAATATATATTTTTGCACACCATCTTACAGGATCTTATTTCCCTAATCAGGAATCGAAATCTAGCCCCAGCAGTGGAAGCACAGAGTCTTAACCACTGGACTGCTCGGAAATTCCCAATATATTAATATAATAATATTGTTATATTAATGCATTTTAAAAGTCTACAATATACTGTTACCAAATTAAGTCATGTAGACCCTACTCAGGCCATAACCCTTGATGAGGCCCTCTGTCTTGGTTTGGGGGTAAGGGGTGAGTTCTTTCTCTGTTCAGATTCAAGCAGCTCTTAACATAGCCAAAGCTGCGATCAACACAGCACAAGTTTTACTCAGTGGCCAAAGAGTGGAGAAATGGGAACTAAATTCACAGATCAACTTCTCTCCTACCTGGGGAGAGATTTAATTTTAAAGGGTAAAGACCAAGGGAGGAGGAGTGAGGCTAATGATGGGGCAGTGAATGCATTAATCTACTGGGGAAGGGGCTTGCTTTTTCAGGGAAGTGGGGTGCCATGCCCTTTTTATCCTTTTTTGATCCTTAATGTCTGGTCATAGCTGCTGGCAGGTGTATAATTTAATATGCTAGTGTTAGATCAACATATAATGAGACTCAGGGTCTGTTGGAGGTCAGATTCATCTCCATCTTGGTCCCAGCTCATTCCAGCTTTTCTTGTTTATTTTTAGCTTTCTTTTCTTATTTCTGGAAACTTTAACTTAAAAAATTTAGCTTGACTCCTGTTAAAGGTGAGGGTTAGCAGTTTTTGAGCTAAGACTTGGAGCAGCTCTGGTAAAACTTGAATATAGTCTTATGCAACCATTTGTGTTTTTTTTATTGGTATTGAATTTAATCTGTTGAATAGTTTGAAGAAAATTGATCTATTCATGATATTGAGTTTGGGTTTTGGTCTTTAAAACTTATATAGGTGAAAAATTATACTTCTACTTAGGATGTAAAAGGACCAAAACCTTTGCACCTGGTGCTCTGAATCTTTTCTTCTGTCAATAATATTTTTCCTTTTTTTCCCCCTTCTTTGGTTTTGGCTTTCTGAAATGTAAAGAAGCTATGGATACTTACATATGTTTACCCATTAGTTGGCATTTGGTGACTCCTTTCACCAAAGGAGTTTGTTTTTAGTTCAGAGGAGTTTTCTTGTATATTTTTCTTTCATTGCATCTATTCTTGAATTCTGTAACTCATTTTAAATACTTGTTAGACATCCTCCATCTAGCCTTCATTATCTTAACTGTTTTCTCATTATATAATTTCCATCTTTTTGTCTTCTATATGTCATTGAAAATGTTCTTGACTTCTTAGATGGATTGATTGGTTTTATACTACCATTGATTAAAAAAAATTTTTATATGTGAAATAGATGACCAGTCCAAGTTCAATGCATGAAAAAGGGCACTAAAGCCAGTGGAGTGGGACGACCCAGAGGGATGGGATGGGGAGGGACATGGGAAGGGGATTTGGGACGGGCGGACACATGTACACCCGTGACTGATTCAAAATTGTAAAGTAATTAGCCTCCAATTAAAATAAATTAATGGAATACAGTTTTTTCTGGGTTAATAATGGTTTTAATGTATACAAATTCTTATATTTTGTTGTTCTTTTGACATATCAGAGTTTGCTCTTTTATGAATGCCATATCTTTTAAAATATCTATGAGGACAGTAATTAAAATTTTTAAAGTTGTCTTTGTTCTTTGAATTATTTCTTTATCTCAGTTTTCCCTTTTCTCCTTTCACTGATATGGTTCCTTTTTGTTGATCTTGATCCTTTCCTTTGATGCTTCCCCCGGCTCCCCTCCCCCCAGATGTCTGGCTATCATTAGTTGTCCATTCAGATCTACAAGTAAAAGGCTTGAATAGATTTATCAATAAACTTTGAAAGAAATGACTGACTTGATTCTGTACAAGTGTGAATGGAGAATTGATGGGCAGCTCTTCTTATAGCATATGGATTCAAGGACCAGTTCAGTTCAGTTTCTCAGTCGTGTCTGACTCTTTGCGACCCCATGGACTGCAGTGCGCCAGGCTTCTCTGTCCATCACCAACTCCTGGAGCTTGCTCAAACTCATGTCTATCCAGTCGGTGATGCCACCCAACCATCTCATCCTCTGTCATCCCCTTCTCCTCCTGCCTTCAATCTTTCCCAACATCAGGGTCTTTTCCAGTGAGTCAGTTCTTCCCATTAGGTGGCCAAAGTATTGGAGTTTCAGTTTCAGCATCAGTCCTTCCAGTGCACACTGAGGACTGATTTCCTTTAGGATTGACTGGTTTTATTTCCTTGCAGTCCAAGGAACTCTTAAGAGTCTTCTCTAACACCACAGTTCAAAAGCATCAATTCTTCGGTGCTCAGCTTTCTTTATAGTCCAACTCACATCCATATGTGACTATTGGAAAAACTATAGCTTTGACTAGATGGAAGTTTGTTGGCAAAGTAATGTCTCTGCTTTTTACTATGCTGTCTAGGTTGGTCATAGCTTTCCTTCCAAGCAGCAAGCATCTTTTTATTTCATGGTTGCAGTCACCATCTGCAGGTATTTTAGAGCCCAAGAAAATAATGTCTGTCACTGTTTCCACTGTTTCCCCATCTATTTGCCATGAAGTGATGGGACTGGATGCCATGATCTTTGTTTTCTGAATGTTGAGTTTTAAGCCAGCTTTTTCACTCGCCTCTGTTACCTTCCTCATTACCTTCCTCTTTGCTTTCTGCTATTAGGGTTGTGTCATCTGCATATCTGAGGTTATTGATATTTCTCCTGGCAATCTTGATTCCAGCTTGTGTATCATCCAGCCCAGCATTTCACATGATGTAGTCTGCATATAAGTTAAATAAGCAGGGAGACAATATACAGTCTTGACGTACTCCTTTCTTGATTTTGAACCAGTCCGTTATTCCATGTCCGATTCTAACTGTTGCTTCTTGACCTGCATATAGATTTCTCAGGAGGCAGGTCAGGTGGTCTGGTCTGGCATTCCAATCTCTCTAAGCATTTTACAGTTTGTTGTGATCCACATAGTCAAAGGCTTTGGCATAGTCAATAAAGCAGAAGTAGATGTTTTTCTCAAACTCTCTTGCTTTTTCTATGGTCCAATGGATGTTGGCAGTTTGATCTCTGGTTCTTCTGCCTTTCTAAATCCAGCTTGAACATCTGGAAGTTCTCAGTTCACGTACTGTTGAAGCCTAGTTTGGAGAATTTTGAGCATTACTTTTTTAGTGTGTGAGATGAGTGTAATTGTGTGATAGTTTGAACATTCTTTGGCATTGCCTTTATTTGGGATTGGAATGAAAACTGACCTTTTCCCGTCCTGTGGCCACTGCTGAGTTTTTCAGATTTGCTGGCATATTGAATGCAGCACTTTAACAGTAGCATCTTTCAGGTTTTGAAATAACTCAACTGAAATTCCATCACCTCCATTAGCTTAGTTTGTAGTGATGCTTCCTAATGCCCACTTGACTTTGCACTCTAGGATGTCTGGCTCTAGGTGAGTGATCACACCATTGTGGTTTTCTGGGTCATGAAGGTCTTTTTTGTATAGTTCTTCTTTGTATTCTTGCCACCTCTTCTTAATATCTTCTGCTTCTGTTAGGTGTATACCATTTCTGTCCTTTATTGTGCCCATCTTTCCTTGAAATATTCCCTTGGTATCTCTAATTTTCTTGAAAGATCAGGCAGGTAGACTTACAATGACTACCCACAATCTCCAAAGTAAGGTGAGATTTACTGGGAGTGTGGTTTAAATGACTTAATCATTATTTTTCCTGAATAGGAATAGTTTGCCTTTATTCTCCCTTCCTTTATCAATTGTGTTAGTACAGTCTCTGAGCTATTTTGGTGGTATGTTTTAACACTCACAGTAGAAATGTACCCCTCCCAAAAAATGAATCCTATATTGACAGAGTACTTTAAATTATTATTATTTTTGTCTGTGCTGGGTCTTTGTGGCTGCGGGAGCTTTTCTCTAGTTGTGGCAAGCAGGGGCTGCTGTTTAGTTGCAGTGCTCGGGCTTCTCACTGAGATGGTTTCTCTTGTTGTGGAGCACAGACTCTAGGGCATGTGGGCTTCAGTAGCTGTGGCACATGGGCTCAGTAATTGCAGCTCCTGGGCTCTATAGCACAGGGTCAGTAGTTGTGGTGCACATGCTTAGTTGCTCTGCGGTAGGTGGGGTCTTCCTGGACCAGGGATGGAACCTGTGTCTCCTGCACTGGCAGGATAATTCTTTACCACTGAGGCACCAGGGAAGGCCCTAAGTGAATACTTTAAAAAAGATAAGATTTGGAGCTTTTTTCTAGGGCAGTGGTTCTAAAAGTGAGGTCTGGACAACAGTATACAAGCATCACTTGAAATCTTAACAGAAAAACAAATCCTCAGATCCCACCCCAGAATACGGAATAAGAAATTTGGTGGGGTGGGGGTGGGCTGGGGAGTCAAAGTCCAGAAACATATGTTTTAACAAGTTCTCCAGCTTATTCTGATACACGCTTAAGTTTGAGAATAGCTGTGTAAGGAGCAAAAGCTGCTATTGCCAGTTGCTCTTTTTATTTCTGAGAGGGAGTGGAATCCCCTTGGTTCAGGTGTTTTGAATGCAGTTTATTAAATGAAATAAGCTGATAAATGCTCCTGGGCCCAGTGGCTGCCTTGGTTTTGTTTTCTCCAGATTAAATTTTCACTTGTGCCTCTTTTTAGAAAAACTATACTTTGCTTTACTGTCTTGGGATGAGGTTTCATCTTCTCTGCTCATTCACCAATCCAGTATCATTTGACTTTTACATTCGAAGAATTACTTGAAGATTGTCAATGGTACCCTTTCTTGGTTTAGTCTTGGTAACTGTCTTATTCTTCAAAAAAAAAAAATCCCTTCAGTTATTTCAGTCAGACTGTGGCCACCATGGGAAGGGGAGAAGATATTGTTTGCTTCTGGTGAAATGTCTCTGAAGTTAAAACCTTTCCAACTTAGGGTTCATTGGGAAATAAAGTTGGCTTTCTGACTCCTTTGATTTATTTTACAGAACTGTGTAAAGTCATAGCCATAGGTAAGTATTAAACATTAGAACTGTAGAAAAAATAATGACAACATTAAGGTTGAATTTTAGAAACCATCCAGTCCTGTATACCCACTTTACATACACGGAATTCAGGAGTTAAAAAGGAGCAGTAGCTTGCCCGGGTTCAGACAGCAAGTTATTTCATAGCTGAGGCTTAAACCTAGAATGGACTGGTGATTCTCTGTTTCTAGAGGGAATCCAGAAGAAACAAACAGGGAAAACTTTCTGATTTGGACAGACTTAACAAGAATAACTCCATTTCTTTTTTTTTTTTTAATATAAATTTATTTATTTTAATTAGAGGCTAATTACTTTACAATATTGTATTGGTTTTGCCATACATCAACATGAATCTGCCATGGGTATACACGTGTTCCCCATCCTGAACCCCCCTCCCACCTCCCTCCCCATATCATCCCTTTGGGTCATCCCAGTGCACCAGCCCCGAGCATCCTGTATCATGCATCGAACCTGGACTGGTGATTCGTTTCACATATGATATTATACATGTTTCAATGACATTCTCCCAAATCATCCCACCCTTGCCCTCTCCCACAGAATCCAAAAGACTGTTCTATACATCTGTGTCTCTTTTGCTGCCTCGCATCCAGGGTTATCGTTACCATCTTTCTAAATTCCATATATATGTGTTAGTATACTGTATTGGTGTTTTTCTTTCTGGCTTACTTCACTCTGTATAATAGGCTCCAGTTTCATCCACCTCATTAGAACTGATTCAAATGTATTCTTTTTAATGGCTGAGTAATATGCCATTGTGTATATGTACCACAGCTTTCTTATCCATTCATCTGCTGGTGGACATCGTAGGTTGCTTCCATGTCCTGACTATTATAAACAGTGCTGCGATGAACATTGGGGTACACGCGTCTCTTTCAATTCTGGTTTCTTCAGTGCGTATGCCCAGCAGTGGGATTGCTGGGTCATAAGGCAGTTTTATTTCCAGTTTTTAAAGGAATCTCCACACTCTTCTCCATAGTGGCTGTACTAGTTTGCATTCCCACCCAACAGTGTGAGAGGGTTCCTTTTTCTCCACACCCTCTCCAGCATTTACTGTTTGTAGACTTTTTGATAGTAGCCATTCTGATTGGCATGAGATGGTGCCTCATTGTGGTTTTGATTTGCAGTTCTCTGATAATGAGTGATGTTGAGCATCTTTTCATGTGTTTGTTAGCCATCTGTATGTCTTCTTTGGAGAAATGTCTGTTTAGTTCTTTGGCCCATTTTTTGATTGGGTTGTTTATTTTTCTGGAATTCAGCTTCAGGAGTTGCTTGTATATTTTTGAGGTTGATTCTTTGTCAGTTGCTTCATTTGCTATTATTTTCTCCCATTCCAAAGGCTGTCTTTTCACCTTGGTAGAGTTTCCTTTGTTGTGCAGAAGCTTTTAATTTTAATTAGGTTCCATTTGTTTATTTTAGCTTTTATTTTCAATATTCTGGGAGATGGGTCATAGAGGATCCTACTGTGACTTATGTCGGAGAGTGTTTTGCCTATGTTCTCCTCTAGGAGTTTTATAGTTTCTGGTTTTATGTTTAGATCTTTAATCCACTTGGAGTTTATTTTTGTGTATGGTGTTAGAAAGTGATCTACTTTCATTCTTTTACAAGTGGTTGACCAGTTTTCCCAGCACCACTTGTTAAAGAGATTGTCTTTTCTCCATTGTATATTCTTGCCTCCTTTGTCAAGATAAGGTGTCCATAGGTGTGTGGATTTATCTCTGGGCTTTCAATTTTGTTACATTGATCTATATTTCTGTCTTTGTGCCAGTACCATACTGTCTTGATGACTGTGGCTTTGTAGTAGAGCCTGAAGTCAGGCAGGTTGATTCCTCCAGTTCCATTCTTTCTCAAGATTGCTTTGGCTATTCAAGGTTTTTTGTATTTCCATACAAATTGTGAAATTATTATTCTAGTTCTGTGAAAAATACCGTTGGTAGTTTGATAGGGATTACATTGGGTAGTATACTGATTTTGACTATATTGATTCTTCCGATCCATGAACATGGTATATTTCTCCATCTATTAGTGTCCTCTTTGATTTCTTTCACCAGTGTTTTATAGTTTTCTATATGTAGGTCTTTTGTTTCTTTAGGTAGATAAATTGCTAAGTATTTTATTCTTTTCATTGCAATGGTGAATGGAATTGTTTCCTAAACTTCTCTTTCTGTTTTCCCATTATTAGTGTATAAGAACGCAAGGGATTTCTGTGTCTTGATTTTATATACTGCAACTTTACTATATTCATTGATTAGCTCTAGTAATTTTCTGGTGGAGTCTTCAGGGTTTTCTATGTACGGGATCATGTCATCTGCAAACAGTGAGAGTTTTACTTTTTCTTTTCCAATCTAGATTCCTTTTATTTTATTTTTTTCTGCTCTGATTGCTGTGGCCCAAACTTCCAAAACTATGTTGAATAGTAGTGGTGAGAGTGGGCACCCTTGTCTTGTTCCTGACTTTAGGGGAAATGCTTTCAATTTTTCACCATTGAGGATAATGTTTGCTGTAGGTTTGTCATACATAGCTTTTATTATGTTGAGGTATGTTCCTTCTATTCCTGCTTTCTGGAGAGTTTTTATCATAAATGGATGTTGAATTTTGTCAAAGGCTTTTTCTGCATCTATTGAGATAATCCTATGGTTTTTATTTTTCAATTTGTTAGTGTGTTGTGTTACATTGATTGATTTGTGGATATTGAAGAATCCTTGCATCCCTGGGATAAAGCCCACTTGGTCATGATGAATGATCTTTTTAATGTGTTGTTGGATTCTGATTGCTAGAATTTTGTTAAGCATTTTTGCATCTATGTTCATCAGTGATATTGGCCTGTAGTTTTCTTTTTTTGTGGCATCTTTGTCAGGTATTGGTATTAGGGTGATGGTGGCCTCATAGAATGAGTTTGGAAGTTTCCCTTCCTCTGCAATTTTCTGGAAGAGTTTGAGTAGGATAGGTGTTAGCTCTTCTCTCAAAGTTTGGTAGAATTCAGATGTGAAGCCATCTGGACCTGGGCTTTTGTTTGCTGGAAGATTTCTGATTACAGTTTCAATTTCCGTGCTTGTGATGTGTCTGTTAAGATTTTGTATTTCTTCCTGGTTCAGTTTTGGAATGTTGTACTTTTCTAAGAATTTGTCCATTTCTTCCAAGTTTTCGAAATTATTGGCATATAATTGCTGAAAATAGTTTATGATCCTTTGTATTTCTGTGTTGTCTGTTGTGATCTCTCCATTTTCATTTCTAATTTTGTTGATCTGATTTTTCTCCCTTTGTTTCTTGATGAATCTGCTAATGGTTTGTCAGTTTTGTTTATCCTCCCATGAACCATTTTGCTTTGTTGATTTTTGCTATGGTCTCTTTTGTTTCTTTTGCATTTATTTCTGCCCTCATTTTTAAGATTTCTTTCCTTCTACTAACCCTGGGGTTCTTCATTTCTTCCTTTTCTAGTTGCTTTAGGTGTAGAGTTAGGTTATTTATTTGACTTTTTTCTTGTTTCTTGAGGTATGCCTGTATTGCTATGAACCTTCCCCTTAGCACTGCTTTTACAGTGTCCCACAGGTTTTGTGTTGTTGTGTTTTCATTCTCATTCATTTCTATGCATATTTTGATTTCTTCTGTGATTTGTTGGTTATTCAGCAGTGTGTTGTTCAGCCTCCATATGTTGGGATTTTTAATAGTTTTTCTCCTGTAATTGAGATCTAATCTTACTGCATTGTGGTCAGAAAAGATGCTTGGAATGATTTCAAATTTTTTGAATTTACCAAGGCTAGATTTATGGCCCATTATGTGATCTATCCTGGAGAAGGTTCCGTGTGCACTTGAGAAAAAGATGAAATTCCTTGTTTTGGGGTGAAATGTCCTATAGATATTAATTAGGTCTAACTGGTCTATTGTATCTTTTAAAGTTTGTGTTTCCTTGTTAATTTTCTGTTTAGTTGATCTGTCCATAGGTGTGAGTGGGGTATTAAATCTCCCACTATTATTGTGTTATTGTTAATTTCCCCTTTCATACTTGTTAGCATTTGCCTTACATATTGTTGTGCTCTTATGTTGGGTGCATATATATTTATAATTGTTATATCTTCTTCTTGGATTGATCCTTTGATCATTATGTAGTGTCCTTCTTTGTCTCTTTTCACAGGCTTTGTTTTAAAGTCTATTTTATCTGATATGAGTATTGCCACTCCTGCTTTCTTTTGGTCTCTATTTGCGTGGAATATCTTTTTCCAGCCCTTCCCTTTTAGTCTGTATGTGTCCCTTGTTTTGAGGTAAGTCTCTGATAGACAACATATATAGGGGTCTTGTTTTTGTTTCCATTCAGCCAGTCTTTGTCTTTTGGTTGGAGCATTCAACCCATTTACGTTTAAGGTAATTATTGATAAGTATGATACTGTTGGCATTTACTTTATTGTTTTGGGTTCAAGTTTATACACCCTTTCTGTGTTTCCTGTCTAGAGAAGATTCTTTAGCATTTGTTGGAGAGCTGGTTTGGTGGTGCTGAATTCTCTCAGCTTTTGCTTATCTGTAAAGCTTTTGATTTCTCCTTCATATTTGAATGAGATCCTTGCTGGGTACAATAATCTGGGCTGTAGGTTATTTTCTTTCATCACTTTAAGTATGTCCTGCCATTCCCTCCTGGCCTGAAGAGTTTCTATTGAAAGATCATCTGTTATCCTTATAGGAATCCCCTTGTGTGTTATTTGCTGTTTTTCCCTTGTTGTTTTTAATGTTTGATCTTTGTTAATTTGATTAATATGTGTCTTGGGGAGTTTCTCCTTGGGTTTATCCTATTTGGGACTCTCTAGGTTTCTTGGACTTGGGTGATTATTTCCTTCCCCATTTTAGGGAAGTTTTCAACCATTATCTCCTCAAGTATTTTCTCATGGTCTTTCTTTTTGTATTCTTCTTCTGGGACTCCTATGAGTTGAATGTTGGGGCATTTAACATTGTCACAGAAGTCTCTGAGATTGTCCTCATTTCTTTTAAATCATTTTTCTTTTTTCCTCTCTAATTGATTTATTTCTACCATTCTATCATCTACCTTGCTAATCCTATCTTCTGCCTCCATTATTCAACTATTTGTTCCCTCCAGAGTGTTTTTGATATCATTTATTGCATTGTTCATTATATATTGACTTTTTTATTTCTTCTAGGTCCTTGTTAAACCTTTCTTGCATCTTCTCAATCCTTATCTCCAGGCTATTTATCTGTGATTCCATTTTTATTTCAAGATTTTGGATCATTTCCACTATCATTATTTGGAATTCTTTATCAAGTTGATTCCCTATCTTTTCCTCTTTTGTTTGGTTTGGTGGGCATTTATCCTGTTCCTTTACCTGCTGGGTATTCCTCTGTCTCCTCATATTGTTCATATTGCTGTGTTTGGAGTGGCCATTGTGTATTCTGGCATTTTGTGGATTTCTCTTTATTGTGGAGTTTCCTCACTGTGAGTGGGGTTGTACCTGTGGCTTGTCAAGGTTTCCTGGTTAGGGAAGCTTGTGTTGGTGTTCTGGTGGGTGGAGCTGGATTTCTTTTCTCTGGAGTGCAATGAAGTGTCCAGTAATGAGTTATCAGATGTCAATGGATTGAAGTGACTTTGTGCAGCCTGTATATTTAAGTTCAGGGCTATGTTCCTGTGTTGCTGGAGAATTTGCGTGGTATGTCTTGCTCTGGAACTTGTTGGCCCTTTGATGGAGCTTTTTTCAGTGTAGGTATGGAGGCATTTGATGAGCTCCTGTTTTAATGTTCCCTGAAGTCAGGAGTTCTCTGGTGTTTTCAGGATTTGGACTTAAGCCTCTTGCTTCTGGTTTTCAGTCTTATTTTTACAGTAGCCTTAAGACTTCCCCATCTATAAAGCACTGTTGATAAAACATCTAGATTAAAGATGAAAAGTTTCTCCACAGTGAGGGACACCCAGAGAGGTTCACAGAGGTACATGGAGAAGAGAAGAGGGAGGAGGTAGATAGAGGTGGTCAGGATGAGATGAGGTGGAATCAAAAGAGGAGAGAGCAAGCTAGCCAGTAATCACTTCCTTATGTGCGCTCCACAGTCTGAATCCCTCAGAGATGTTCACAGAGTTACCAGGTGTTCTCTGGTGTTGTTGTGGGCAGTGTGGCATCAGTTCATTTTCAGATAGTTCCTTGATCCAGCTTATATTTCTCAAGATCTACAGGCCCCTTCCTATGTAGTGGGTACTAACTACAGGGTTTTAATCTATTGCACCTGTCACTTCCAAGGCAGTTCCCTCTGTTTTAGCTTCTTCTGGTTGCTGGTATCTCCAGTGTCTAATTTCCACCCTGACACAAGGGGGCGGTGGTGGACACTTTTTTATGCTCACTTGTTCATTCGTGCTGTGGGGAGGGAGGGACACTGCAAACAAATAACAATGGTGTGTGCTCACAGTGTCTATGCCACACTGGGTTTGCCCTCACTCACGGTGTGTGTGCTTTCCCTGTCAACACTCCTTAGGCTCTAGGTTGCTCTTCCGGGAACTGTCTGAGGCCAGCCCTGGGTTGTATGCACTTCCCAGGTGTGAGCCGTTCAGGTACTCAGGTAGTCCTCAGAGGTGCAGACTTGGTTGGGCCTGCGTTTTGTGCCCTTCCCAGGTCCGAGCAGCTCAGGTGACCAGGTGTTTGGTGAGCACAGTCCATGCAACTTATCACCTCCCCTGTCCCTGCCGCTCAGTTTTCTGTGTGTACAACTGGCGCACCTTCTCAGGCAGATGTTGACTGTCTGGAATCCCAAGAAGTCTTGGTTAGCAATGAAACCTGCTTGCAGTTTGGTAGATAATGCCGCTCTGGGGCCACGATTGCCCCCTTCCGGCTCTGGCTGCCCTCGCCTGCCCGGAGGGGGAAGGGCTGGTCTGTAGCTGGCTAGCTCTCCTCAGTCCTTTTTCTGTGAGTGGGTCTGGTGGTGTCTTAGGTTAGGGCTTTTCACATGGTAGCTCTCCCACAGTCTGGTTTGCTAGCCCAAGTTAGTTCCCTCAGATTGCCCTCGGGGCATTCAGGCCTGGTCCTTACTCTAAGAATGCAGCCTGCGCGGCGGATGCAGGTGTCTGCGCTGCTTCTCCACTGGGGGAGTTACCGTTGGGCACGTAATCTGTGGGTTTTATTTATTTATTTTTCCTCCTGGTTATGTTGCCCTGTGTGGTTCCAAGGCACGCCACAGACTCGGCAGTGAGAGTGTTTCCTGGTGTTTGGAAACGTCTCTCTTTTTTTAAAACTCCCTTCCTGGGATGGATCTCTGTCCCTACTTCTTTTGTGTCTCTCTCTATCTTTTATATTTTTTCCTACCTCCTTTCGAAGACAATGGGCTGCTTTTCTGGGTGCCTGATGTCCTCTGCCAGCATTCAAAAGTGGTTTTGTGGAATTTTCTCAGCATTCAAATGTTCTTTTGATGAATTTGTGGGGAAGAAAGTGGTCTCCCCATCCTATTCCTCCACCATCTTAGCTCTCATCTAACTCCATTTCTGAAAGTTATTTCTTGGAATAGCGTATCTTCTATATTTACACTGATTCAACTTTTAGAAATTGGGGCTATTAGAAGTCACAGAGGGTTCTAGCAGCTGTTATAAGATAAAAAGGATTATTGCCAGGCTTCTTAAATCTTAGTGTATTTGAGAAAATGTCCCAGTATGTTACATTTGCTTATTCATGTGTGTAAACCTTTGGCTATGGTGCTTTGTCAGTATAAATATATTTTGTGTTATCAGTCGGTCTGAGTGTTGGATTGCACATTTATTGATTCTTGATAACCTCAGCACCTTCCCCTCTTGTCCTACTAGTTCTCTTTGCTTCTTTTCTCCTACTCTTTACATTCTTCTCATTTCCTCTCTGCTCAAAGCAATGAAGTGGGAGAAATGGTCAGGGCTATCAAGAAGTATATTCTAATTCTTCTCCCAAAAGTAAGGAATCAGAGGTCTTTAATTCAAGTTTAGCCTCTGCCATTTAGTGCCTTTGTGGTCATAGGCAGTTCATCTCTCTAGGCAGAATTTTCTTATCTGTGAAGGAGGGCAGGATAAGTCACTGTGAAATGTACCTTTGTGGCATAAACATGGTCTTAAACTGGTTATTTTGAACAAACAGCAGATGTAGGAAAAGCTCTGAAAACTGAATAGAGGTTACCCTTTTATAAGGGAAATCTCCATTTGTAAGGGTCTAAATCTCTTGAAACTCTTATCAGTGGAGAAGGCGAGGACTTAAGTCTGCATAACAACCATACCCTGGTTTCCTGTGCTTTGTTTGAGAGCCTCCTTCAACTTCACTGGAACCCCCAGTCTTCTTTTGCCTTTTAGATAGATATGGTACAGAAAGTGGAGGCATGGGCTATATTGGAGAGCTACTTAGTTTTCCTGGGTATCTCATATGTATTAGTATATGGCAGGTATACATGTTATTAAATTTCTGTTTGTATTTCTCCTGTTAATGTCTTTTATCACAGGGGGTTCCAGCCAAGACCCTAAAAGTGTTGCAGGAAAATGATTTTTCCTCCCCTACACCTGATTTGTGTCCTGGAAGGCCAATCCTAATGGATTGTCTTAATGGGTACTCTTTCACTCTGCCTTTTGAGTTTACTCTAGGGGAGGTACCAACAGACAGTTGGAGAGTAGGAGAAAAGAGATGGCTATTCCAGACTCCCTCCCTGATGTGGTTTGGATTTAACTTTGTTCCTCTACTGAATACCTCAGCCCCTCTCTGATAGGTCTCCTCTGAAGTTCTTTACAGGCTCTAGTTACTCCTTTCCTTTGTGTGTTTGTGTGCTCAGTTGTTCAGTCATGTCCAACTCTTTGCAACCCCATGGACTATAGCCTGCCAGGCTCTTCTCTCCATGGGATTCTCCAGGCAAAAATACTGGAGTGGGTAGGCATTCCCTTTTCCAGGAGATCTTCCCAACCCAGGGATTGAACCTGGGTCTCCTGCATTGTCAGGCATATTCTTTATCACTGTCCCACCTGGGAAGCCTTACTCCTTCCTCTACTGCCCTCTTTGATAAGGTTGATGGTAAAGGATCCTTGTCTGTTGCTACCCTGAAAAGCTTCACCTTCCCTTTTTGATTTCTCTTAATTTTTTTTACAACATTATAAATAGTCCCTTTATTAAATTGTCCTTTTGAGAGTGTGATCTTTTTCCTGAGAGGGGGCCCTGATTAATTCAGTATGAAAAAAATGTACCTCATTACGGGAATGTTTGCATCTTTGGGAAATATTTCCTAGAAGAAGTATGGGTAAGTTGTTTGCTCAGGCACGTTTGTTATGTAAATAAGGCTATGACATTGGTATGTATCTGTTGACTCTTAAGTTTAACTCTGGGCTATTTTTGCTTTTCATTGTTTGTGGGCTCCTAAGAATGGTAAAGTCTGCTTGGGTACTATATATACCGAAGATTCACTACTGAAGGGCTTAGGGGAATTAGTGGCCAGCCAACTTAGTGGATTGCTCAGTTGGGGCTAAGGAAGCCAACGCAGAAGTTTTATTTTTGTGAGGGGACAGTTTGGTAACTTGTCTGCAAAAGCTTCAGGGGGTAATTGCAATCTTGGTCACAAATAATTATTTTTGAGGGTCAGTCAGGGAAAGATGGCTAGCTCCAATCAAGCTATAAACTACTTCGGTTTAATGATTTTGGGTCAGTTGTGACCCTTCTGTCTAGGAAGAGCAGTGACATTTTCTACAAAGTTGACAAAGGGGAAACTTACATAATATACCAGACTCACTCCTCATGAGGTCTTCTGAAAGAATATTTATGTCCTCTTTTGGGAAGTGCAACTTGTTTTTGCCTTTCCTTTCTGACTTGGCTGTCAGGGTATGCACTGGTATATTGAAAAACTCAGTAACAGTCATGATCTTGTCTTTCATTTTTGGTACAACTATAATTCCCTTTCTTATTAATGATATCTAGTGTCTGATCTTTATTGAACTATTTTTTGGATATTTATATTTTACTGACAGTACTTTAAATTCAGAAATAGGAAGTATAAGTACTTGGAGTTGGGGAGCTTTAATGAGGTATCCCCAAGAATACGGGAAAATGAAAGGGATAAATTGCCCTCTGAATTCAACACATAGATCCAGGGTAGATCTGTACTGTCTCCTGAAAGAAGATATCTAAGATGAGAATTATTGTTACATTGTAATAATATATCTAAATAATGACCAAATCAATGAGAGGGTATGGTCAATTCAATAAGCATAGAAAAAGAAGACTCAAGAAGCCACCTGGTAGCTGTGTCCAGCCAAGCATACTCAATGCAAGAGAGAGCCTGAGCCAGTTTGCTTCCAGCACTTTGACCCAGTATGCTGGAGAATCCCAATGAAATGGGTACCTCAAGCTACCCTGATGAGTTAAAGCATTTGATGTACTTGATTCTCTTTCTTACAGTTTCTAGCTCATCAGATAACTCTCTGAGTATGATGTGGCTTTCCATGCACCATAGCTACAGGGAGAAAAATACATTATTCAAATAAACTATGAATAATCTGATGTCTATGACAGTTAATTCTCAATGTAAATTATAAAAAATTACCTTTTATTGTGATTTTGCTGTCCATGTGGTATGATTACTAGGAGAGAATTCTCTCGTCATCCTGCCTGATTATTCCAGTCCATGCGAGAATTATGTTTTAATTTGTCAATAAATGAATTGGCATTTTGGTGTCTGTCTTAGTCTAGGGAGCATAATTAGTGTGCATGCATTGCTGAGAGGTGGATATGCTCTCAGTGAGCTGATAATATCTGACTTCAGACGTTGCAAGGCAGAGGGCCAGACTCAGGACTATGGTTAGTTCACCAAGGTAATGAGCACCTTCCTGTGGGACCTCTTAGGAGCCAGCCTATAGGCATTGTTCCATAATGGCATGCTGCTGCTGCTGCTAAGTCACTTCAGTCGTGTCTGACTCTGTGCAACCCCATAGACAGCAGCCCACCAGGCTCCTCTGTGTCTGGGATTCTCCAGGCAAGAATACTGGAGTGGGTTGCCATTTCCTTTTCCAATAATGGCATGCTATGTAGCTGAAAATGAGCATGCTTTTATTTTATAAAATGATAGGGCTTCTAACAGTCTCTTACTAAAGCTTTGTCTGCCTAAGATATGTTTACACTTCATCACAAGCCTGTTGTAAAATGTGGTCACATTAACTATTTTCCAATGGAGAAAGTTTCCATATTTTTTCATGAAATATTTGATCCACACAGAAGAATACATGTAACATATATGAAAGTTAGTTATCATAATAAAACAAATGACTCTAAACCACTACTTTGAGTAAATTACAAATGCTGTTGAAATTCCTGTGTGTTCTTCCTTGATAACATATCATTGCTGTGTCTGAAAGGTGACTACTGTCCTGAATTTAGTATTGCTTTAAATTTTTAGAGCTTTCCTGTGTATGTAGATATTCTTAAACAATTTATTTTTTGCTAAATTTTGAGTGTCATAAATATTATCATGCTGTTTCTATTTTTGAGACCTGATTTTTTTACTTTATATTCTAAGTTTATTCTATGTTGTTGTATGTATTTATTGTCATTCATTTGCTAAGTCATGTCTGACTCTTTGCGACCTCATGAACTGCAGCATGCCAGGCTTCCCTGTCATTCACTGTCTTCTGGAGTTAGCTCAAACTCAAAGTCCAGTGAGTCAGTGATGCTATCTAACCATCTCATCCTCAGTTGCCCCCTTCTCCTCTTTCCCTCAACCTTTCTTAGCATCAAGGTCAGATACATCAGCATGTATCTATAGTTGATTCATTTTCACTGATGTATAATATTTCATCACATAACTATAACTATATCACAATTTGTCCATTGTGCCAATCAACATTTAAAATGTTGCTAAATTTGAGTCCTTTATATGAATAGTTAGAAGTGTGAGAAGTTCTCAAGGACGATTACCTAGGAATAGACTACTTGCTGTATAGTAGGATATGCATGTCTTCTACTTTTGCAGATAATGAAAAACTTATTCCAAGATCATTGAACATATTTGTATTTCAAGCAGTGTATGAGAATTTTTTTTTAATGTATGAAAATTTTGATTGTACCAAGTTCTTGGCCAACACTTGGTTTTATAAAGCTTAGTTTTTCTTTAGTGAGTGTCTTGTATTAACTCTTTGTGATTTTAGTTTTCTTTGGTTATTAATGAGTTTGGGCACTTTTTCATCTGTTTATTGGGCATTCAAGTTTCATCTTCTGTGATATGCTTGTGTCTTCTGCCCATTTTTGTGTTGGATATTGTTTTAAAATTTATTTCTAGAATTAATGTAATCTTGGTAATAAAACTTTGGTTATATGTGTTATAGACATCTTTCTCAACTTCTTCCAGGTTGTGGCCTGTTCTACTTTTTTTCACAGTTACTTTTGATCATCAGAAGTTCTTGATTTAATGTGCTCATATTTATCAGTCTGTCTTTATGATTTAAGCTTCTTGAGTCTTGTTTAAGAAATCCTTCCCTGACACAATAACATTTAATGATCAAATGACCATCATTTACACTCCTGTTGGCCTGGTATCTTGACCTTAGCATGCCTTCTTTTCCCCACATATCTGGGAGTTCCTAAAAATATCCAGTAAATGTTTTAAAAAAACCTGTCTGCCCTCTACCACATAACAACTGCCATGATACTTTCCTTGTGTTCCACCTTCCCCTCCAGCCAATAGCCTCTTCTCTTGAAACAGTTTAGTATTTCTCATTAGCTTGTATTAGAGATACCCTTCAGGTGATGGTCAGCATCAGTACCTAAGGTGCCATCTTTCAGAGGTACCTCTTTTTGAGGTTTCAGAGGAATGCTGAACTATTTGTGAAAGTAGGGAGAATGTCTCTAGCTATATCTGGAAACTCTCTCCCCTAGGCAACCAAAGCTATATTGCTGTACATGAAGTCTCAACATCTCTTAAAACAAAAACTAAACAAAAAATAAAGTCCATGCTTACTTCTTTAGTCACAAGTAATGATTCAAGTATAATACTATTTCAGTTCATACATTGTCTAGCAACAGGTTGCATAAAGCTTCAGAAGTAGAGTCCTTGCTCAATCATGAATAACAGTTTATACTTGAAAACCAGAACACTTAATGTACATTCAGTTAATTTTCTTTTCACAGTCTTTATTCCATATGAGATGAAGAAACGATCAGATCTGCATACTCTTCTTGGCATAGTTTTGTTCTCCCAATTTTCTGGGAGCAAATATTTGAACAAAAAGACCTACTTAGAATTTTTATGAACAAAAGATAATTTTCAGAGATAATCCAATGTAAATTTGTATTAAAATATTCTTAACTCCTCACAGTCCAGCTAAAGATATGCCCAATTTATTAAGCGGTAGAGTTGAAATTTGCATCTATAGTCTCTGCATGTACCTTAATAGTGACCACACAATTCCCCCAAAGAATAAAGTGAAGGCTGAACTACAGTCTTCATCTCTAGAGAGACGGAATTCCTTGTAATCATTGAAGTGACCAAAACTTTCGTCCACCTCTTTTATTCATTAAAGATTTTTAAAAAGATCATAAAGCCCAAGTTTCATGCCATATATTTCATTTCCATTATTAATAAGCACCATAAAGTATAAAACAACCACCCCAGAGACAAAATTGATGGTGTGGAATGAGCAGTGTGGAATAGGAGATGATCTGAATTGGAATAGATTACCCCTAGCCATTTTGTTTGTGGGAAATTAAAAATGGCTTCAAGTTCTTTGGCATTTCTCCTATCAAGTGTTGGTACATATCTCCTCTATACTTGAATCTGGGCTGGCTAGTCCCTCTTCTTGCTAATGAAATATGTTGGAAGTGATGCTAAGTCAGTTCTGGGCCTCACCAATGAGAGTACCGGCAGCTTCCACCTTGATTTCGTGGAGCACTGAGATACCCTGTAAAAGGTCTCAATACCCTGCTGAGAGGTCATGCGGAGAAGCCTTGAGACTCCATAGAGAGAGAAAGATGTCCTGTTGAGATGAATCTTCAGCTGTCTGGACAGGGCACCAAGAATATGAATGAAGCCACCAGTTGAATACCATTAAATCATCCCAGTTGATGTCATGTGGAACAGAACCACCCAGTCAAGCTCTGCTGGAATTTATAACCTATAAAATTATGAGATATAGCTAAATGTTTATTGTTTTAAATCATGAAGTTTTTGGGGTAGATTTTTTACAAAGCAAAGGACATGGTTGATACCAGTTCCTTATTTAGAAAAGCTAGGAACTGAAATCAGAATCATTTGTATTCATTTTTTTATTTGTATTCTTTGTAGCTCAGTATATCTAGGCATGGGAGTTAAGTGTATATTGTTCTCATTATGGATTTGCAGTAGTCATTCTTAACACATTCTTTTGTTCATTTTCATAAACTTCTGAATTAAATAACCCCTCTAGCCTTTGTTTAATATAATCTGAATAAAGTGGGTCTGTTTCAATATAATGTTATGTCCAAAAGAAAACACAAATCTACACCCTAAGGAAAGCTTTGAAATTATTGTTTTTAGTAATGCTTTTTGAAGAGGTGCAAAAAAGGGATGAAAATTATAGCCCAAAGTCAAACCTCTTAGAATCCTCATTTCCTATCTCTCCTTTAGTAACTCACACTGTATGGCAGTTGCCCTCCATCTTTTCTCTACTCTCCCTGAAATTCCCCAAGATCTGACTGTGCTGGCTCTTCCATACCCTTTCTCCTTATCTATGCCTTTCCAAATCTAGTTTTACCTCTAATGAGTGACTATCTACTCCTCAAATCAATAAATCTGTCCTTTGACCTCTCTAGTTTAATGTCAACCCCAAATCAGAATTTCATGAGGTAAGCTGTTAAACGTTGTTGCATCCTGTGAGGTGGGGGTGAGGTAGGATATGACTGTGAATACTCAAACATTTGTATCTTTTGTCCTATAACATAAAAAAATTTCACTTGGGTAGATACCATGTGTAATTTTTCTTTAGTGTTCATTGTGGTAAAATATATATAACATAAAATTTACCAATGTGACTGATTTTAAGTTGTATAATTTGATAGTATTAGTTATATTCACAGTGTTGTACAACCATCACCACTGTCTCATTTCCAAAAATTTATATCACCCCAAAGAGAAACTTGAAACCCAATAACCAGTAATTCCTCATACTACCCTTTACCCAATCCTTGATAACCTCTAATCCACTTTTTGTTTCTGTAAATTTCCTATTTTGGTGTTTCATATAGGTGGACTCTTAGAATATTTGTCATTTTGTGTCTGGCTCATTTCACTTAGTGTCATGTTTTCAAGTTTCCACTGTATTTTAGCAAGTATCAGAACTTTATTTCCTTTAATGACTGATTAAAATTTCATTTTATGTATATACAGTTGATTATTCATAGATTCTGCATTTGAGATTTCACCAACTCATTAAGATTTATTTGTAATCACTAAGTTAATAATACTGTCATTTTTGTAGTCATTTGCAGAGGAAGTTTTTTGCAGAGTGGCAAAAAATTTGAACCTCCTGATATACATGTTCTAAGTTAAGGTTGAATGAGGTGATGCTCTGCCTTCTTGTTTTAGCTTTCACAAACAAGTGTCTTCTTTGAAGTCTAGTTAGTGCCAGGGTTTTAAGTTTTCCTTGTTGTGCTTTTTGGGGTGATTTTCTGCTTAAAATTGCCACTGAGCATACTGTTGAAATACTATCTAGTGTTTCTAAGCACAAGAAAGCTGTGATGTGCCTTTTGGAGAAAATATATGCATTAGATTAGCTTTGTTCTGGTATGAGTTACAGTGCTGTTGGCTGTGAGTCCAGTGTTTATTATATGTATAACAGTATACATTAAATAAAAAACACACCTAAGACATGGTTATGTATTGATTGGATGATGAAAATATTGTGACCAGAGGCTTGTAGCAACTGAACCTGAATTTCCTCTAGGAACAATGTTTCCAGATTTGCTAATTCAGTGTTCACAGCAATCATATAAATACAAAAACTAGATTTTACCACATTTTGCTTACCCATTCATCTTTTGATGGGCACATGGATTGTTTTTACCTTTTGACTATTGTGAATAATGATGCTATGCAACCTAGATGTCCATTAACAGATGAATGGATGAAGAAGCTGTGGTATATATATACAATGGAATATTACTCAGCCATAAAAAAGAGTGCATTTGAGTCAATTCTAATGAGGTGGATGAACTTAGAGCCGATTATACAGATTGAGGTAAGTCAGAAAGAGGAAAACAAATATTGTATACTAACTCATATATATGGAATCTAGAAAGATGGTACTGATGAAATTATTTGCAGGGCAGCAATGGAGGCGCTGACATAGAGAATTGACTTATGGAAATGAGGTGGGGGGAGGAAGGAGAGGGTGGGATGTGTGAAGAGAGTAACATGGAAACTTAAATTATCATACATAAAATGTGATAGTCAGTGCGAATTTGCTGTATGACTTAGGGAACACAAACTGGGACTCTGTAACAACCTAGAGAGCTGGGATAGGGAGGAAGGTGGGAGGGAGGTTCAAAAGGGAGGGGACATGTGTATACTTATGGCCGATTTATGTTTATGTTCAGCAGAAACCAACACAATTCTATAAAGTATCCTTCAACTAAAAAATAAATTAATTAAAAAATACTGTTATGAATATTGGTGTACAGGTATCCGTTTGAATCTGTTTTTGCTACTTTTTGGTACATATTAGGTTAGTGCAAAAATAATTTCAATTTCAGACCATGAATTTTAAATCATTACAACTAGGCTCAAACACATATTTTTTAGTCAAAATAGGAACCATTACAATCAACACATTTTTGCCTATGAGAAATAAGTTTGTTTATTCCTGTAGCATAAAAAACTGTGCTTTGGGATTCAAAAAACTCTTGGAAAGCATTTTTTTTGGCTTCCTGCTGGTTGTGGAAGTGTTTTCTCTGCAAAAAGTTGTCTAGATGCTTGAAGTGATCTAGAGGTTGATGAGAGCTCAGGTGAATATGGTGGAAGAGGCAAAACTTTGTAGACCAATTTGTTCAACTGTTGAAGCATTGATTGTGCAATGTGTGGTTGAACATTGTCATGGAGAAGAATTGGGCCCTTTCTATTGACCTATGCTGGCAGCAGGCATTGCAGTTTTCAGTGCATCTCATCAGTTTGCTGAGAATACTTCTCAGATGTAATGGTTTTGCCAGGATTCAGAAAGCTGTAGTGGATCAGATGGGCTGCAGACCACCAAACAGTGACCATGACCTTTTTTTTGGTGCAAGTTTGGCTTTGAGAAGTGCTTTGGAGCTTATTCTGGTTCAGCTGCTGAGCTGGTTGTTGTTGGTTGTCATATAAAATCCATTTTTCATCACACATCACAATCCAATGGAGAAATGGTTCATTGTTTTTACAAAGAATAAAAGAAGATGACACTTTAAAATGATGATTTTTTTTTGATTTGCAGTCAGCTCATAGTTATTGACTATGGTAAAGACAGATCACCTTACCTGCCTCCTGAGAAACCTGTATGCAGGTCAAGAAGCAACAGTTAGAACCAGACATGGAACAACAGACTGGTTCAAAGTTGGGAAAGGAGTATGTCAAGGCTGTATATTGCCATCCTGCTTATTTAACTTATATGCAGAATACATCATGCAAAATGCTGGGCTGCATGAAGTTCAAGCTGGAATCAAGATTGCTAGGAGAAATATCAATAACCTCAGATATGCAGATGACACAACCCTAATGGCAGAAGGCAAAGAGGAAGGTAATGAGGACGGTGACAGAGGAGAGTGGAAAAAGCTGGCTAAAAACTCATCTTTCAAAAAACAAAGATCATGGCATCCAGTCCCATCACTTCATGGCAAATAGATGGGGAAACAATGGAAACAGTGACAAACTTTATATTCTTGGGCTCTAAAATCACTGCAGATGGTGACTGCAGCCATGAAATTAAAAGATGCTTGATCCTTGGAAGAAAAGCTAAGACAAACCTAGACAGTGTATTAAACAACAGAGATACCACTGCTGACAAAGGTCATGTAGTCAAAGGTATGGTTTTTCCAGTAGTCTTGTACGGATGTGAGAGTTGGACTATAAAGAAGGCTGAGTGCTGAAGAATTGATGCTTTTGAATGATGCTGGAGAAGACTCTTGAGAGTCCCTTGGACTGCAAGGAGATCCAACCAGTCAATCCTGAAGGAAAATCAACCCTGAATATTCACTAGAGGGACTGATGCTGAAGCTCCAATACTTTGGCCACCTGATGCAAAGAGCTGACTCATTGGAAAAGCCTCTGATGCTGGAAAAGATTGAGGGCAGGAGGAGAAGTGGGTGACAGAGGATGAGATGGTTGGATGGCATCATCAGTTCAACAGACATGAGTTTGAGCAAACTGTGGGAGATGGTGAAGGACAGGGATGCCTGATGTGCTGCAGTCCATGGGGTCACAAAGAGTTGGACATGACTGAGCGGACTGAACAACAACAACATGAGGCTCCCACTTATGGATCTTTTTCACCTTTCCAATTTGCTTCACATGATGAGTGATCTTAGAATTATTGATGTTAGTTCTTCTTGTGTAGTTCTAAGTGGATCAGCTTCGATGATCCTCTCAATAGGTTGTTGTCAACTTCCGATGGCTGGCCACTGTGCTCCTCATCTTCAAGACTCTTGTTTCCTTTGTAAAACTTTTGGAATCACCACTTCACTTTATGTTCATTAGCAGTTCCTGGGCCAAATGTGTTGTTGCTGATGTGAGTTGTGTCCACTACTTTATGACCCATTTTGAACTCAAATTAAAAAAATCACTCAAATTTGCTTTTTATTTAATGTAATTTCTGTAGTCTAAAATAAATACAAAATAAACAGCAAGTAATGTCATTAGCAAAAAGAAAAACTAAATGAGAAATGCCTATTAAAATGTTGTACAACATAACCACACTTATTTAAGAAAATATTCCAATATCAAAATCAAATTTCAACAATGCAAAACAGTAATAGCTTGCATGAACCTAATATCTATATAGGAGTGAAGTTCCTGGGTCATATGAAAATTCTATGTTTAACTTTTTGAGGAACTATTAAACTGTTTTCCACAGTGATTGTACAATTTTACATTCTTTTTCGGTGGGAGGAGGCCCACATAGTGTGCAGGATCTTAGTTTCCTGACCTGTGTTCTCTACATTGAAAGGAACGAGTCCTAGCCACTGGACTGCCACGGAATTCCTCCCCAATTTTACATTCTCACCAGCAATGTATGAGGGCTCCAATAGCTGATACCTTCACCAACACTTATTTATTTTCCCTGTTTAAAAAATTAGAACCATCTCAGTAAATGTGATCTCCAATGAGATGGTTTTATTTGCATTTCCGTAATGACTGATGGTACTAAGCATCTTTTCATATGCTTATTGTACATGTGTATATGTTCTTTGAAGAAATGTCTCCTAATGTCCTTTCCCCATTAAATTGTTTTTGTCTTATTGTTGAGTTTCAAGGGTTCTTCTTATATTCTGGGCATTAAACCCTTATCATCTATGATTTGCAAATATATTCTCCCAATCTGTGGATTTTTTTTTTAGTCTCTTCATAGTATCCTTTGCACATGTTTTAATTTTAATTAAGTCTATTTTTTCTTTTGTTCCCTGTTCTTTTGGTGTCATATTTGAGAAACCACTTTAAAATCCAAGGTCATACAATCTTGCTTATGTCTTCTTCTAAGAGTTCTGTGGTTTTAGTTCTTAAATTTAGATCTTTGATTCATGTGTGTTAATTTTTGTATGTGATATAAGGTAAAGGTCCAGCTTTATTCTTTTGCATGTGGTTATCTAGCTTTCCCAGTAGTATCTGTTGAAAAGACTGTTCTTTCCTTATTACATGGTCTCAGCATTCTTGTTGAAAATAAGTTGACCGTAGATGTGAGGATTTAGTTCAAAACTTTCCATTTCGTTGGTCTGTATGTCTTTCCTTATGCTAGTACAACACTGTTTTGATTATTGTAGGTTTGTAGAAAGTTTTAAAATTGGGAAACGTGAATTCTCTGTATTCTTCTTTCTCAAGATTTTTTTTTGGCTATTCTGGGTCATTTGAAATTCCATATGAATTTTAAGGTGAGTTTTTCCATTTTTGTAGGAAAAAAAGTCATTGGTATGTTCATAGAGATTGCACTGAAATTGTGATCACTTTTAGGTAGAATTTTCACATTAATATTTTTATAATCCATGAATGCAGGATACTTTCCATTGAAGGTAATGTCGTTAGCAATGTTTTATAGTGTTCTCTGTACAAGTGTTTTGCTTCCTTGGTTAAATTTATTTGTAAATATTTTATTCTTTTTGATGCATTGAGTTTATTAGCTTAACATTGGCATATTTAGGATTTTCTACACATAAGATCACACCATCTGCAAAGAGATATTTTAACTTCTTCCCCTCCAATTTTGATGTCTATTGTTTCTCTTTATTTCCTAGTTGCTCTGGTTAGAGTAGAACTGGCAAAAGTGAGCATCCTTGTCTTGTTCCTGATCTTAGTGGGAAAGTTTTAGTCTTTCAGCATTAAGTATGATGTAAGCTGCGGGTTTTTCATTTATGACTTTTGTCATGTTGAGAAAGTTCTCTTCTCTTCCTGGTTTGCTGAGTATTCATATAATACAAAGGTATATGATTTTGTCAAATTCTTTGGCATCAATTGAGATGACCATGTGCTTTTCCTGCCCTTAATTCTGTTAATGTGGTATATTGTATTGATTATTTTTTTTGTGTGTGTTGAACCATTCTTATATTCCTAGGATAAATCATACCTGGTCATGGTATATAATCCTTTTTATATGCTGCTGGATTCAGTTTACTATAGTTTATTGAGGATTTTGTGTCTATATTCATAAAAGACGCTGTTCTGTTGTTTTTTGTATCGTCCTTGGCTGACTTCAATGTTAGATAAGTGTTGGCCTTGTTACTGAACCAGATTGATTTGATGCAGAGCAAGCAAACGCTGAAACACTGAGATTTGTTGCAGAGGAAAGG
This sequence comes from Oryx dammah, assembly GCF_014754425.2. NCBI lineage: Eukaryota > Metazoa > Chordata > Mammalia > Artiodactyla > Bovidae > Oryx > Oryx dammah. The sequence continues at coordinate 34,328,963 of NW_024070207.1, read as the reverse complement.
TTTATTCACAAGGAAACCAAATAATAATATGAGAGAAGAAATCTCAAATACCCAAGCCCCCAAGGCAAGGGGCTGTGGATGTTTATGGGATGAAGCTGAAGCATGGGCGCATGAGAAGTGATTGAACATAAGTAAAAGGTGAGGTAATCATCATTCTGCATAGGCACAACAAGCACAGTTAAGCTGTAAGCTTCCTCTTGGGACAAAAATGGCAATGTTAGCACATTCTGAGGGTGGGGATTTTAGCCCTCTGATGTCAAAGGTCACTGATCAGACACTTGTACATGTCTGGACGTACAAGCTGGACTGTCCATGGTCCCAAGCACTCTTAGCATGCTCAAGCTCTAACTGGACACAGCTGACTCCAAGATCCTGAAAAACAACTTGGACAAACATCCTATTGTTTGGGGTATATGGCATTTGCAAGGAGGACATGCAAGGCTTTGTTAAAAAGAAAAACAATCTTGGTCAGTGAAAGCAGGTTACAGTTCATTGTTTGCTAAGCAAGTTATGGTTTAATGGATCTAACTGATGACTTACCCTCAGTTTAAGCCTCATAGAATGAGTTAGGATGTGTTTCTACCATTTCAAATACTAAGAGGAGTTTGAGAAGGAGTGCTGTAATTTTAAATGTTTGTTAGAATTTACCAATGAATTCAATTTGTTCTGGGCTTTTCTTTTGGGGGAGATTTTTGATTTAGTTTTCTTAATTATAATAGGCATATTTAGATTTTCTGTTTATTCTTGTGTCGGTTTTGATAGTTTGTATGTCTCTGGAAATTTTTCCATTCATTTAGGTTATCAAATTGATTGATGTACAGTTGCTCATAATAATGTCTTATATTTTTAGTTTTAGTAAAGTTGGTAGAAATATCCCCAATTGTATTTGTGATTTTGGCATAGCTTTTTAAAAAATTCTTGATAAGTTTATCTAAATGTTTTTTTCCCCAGAGAATCACATTTTGTTTTATTGATTCTGATTGTTTTTCTTTTTTTGTTATCTTGTATCCCTGCTTTGCTGACTATATAGAGCTTCTCCATCTTTGGCTGCAAAGAATATAATCAATCTGATTTCAGTGTTGACCATCTGGTGATGTCCATGTTTAGAGTCATCTCTTGTGTTGTTGGAACAGGGTGTTTGCTATGACCAGTGCGTTCTCTTGGCAAAGCTCTATTAGCCTTTGCCCTGCTTTATTCTGTACTCCAAGGTCAAATTTGTCTGTCACTCCAGGTGTTTCTTGACTGCTTACATTTGCATTCCAGTCCCCTATAATGTAAAGGACATCTTTTTTGGGTGTTAGTTCTAAAAGGTCTCATAGGTCTTCATAGAACTGTTCATCTTCAGCTTCTTCAGTGTTAATGGTTGGGGCATAGACTTAGATTACAGTGATATTGAATGGTTTGCTTGGAAATGAACAGAGATCATTCTGTCGTTTTTGAGACTGCATCCAAGTACTGCATTTCAGAGTCTCTTGTTGACCATGATGGCTACTCCATTTCTTCTAAGGATTCCTGCCTGCAGTAGTAGATATAATGGTCATCTGAGTTAAATTCACCCATTCCAGTCCATTTTAGTTTGGTGATTCCTAGAATGTTGATATTCACTCTTGCCATCTCCTGTTTGACCACTTCCAATTTGCCTTGATTCATGGACCTGACATTCCAGATTCCTATGCAATATTGCCCTTTACAGCATCAGACCTTGCTTCTATCACCAGTCACATCCACAACTGGGTATTGTTTTTGCTTTGGCTCCATCCCTTCATTCTTTCTGGAGTTATTTCTCCACTGATCTCCAGTAGCATATTGGGTACCTACTGACCTGGAGAGTTCCTCTTTCAGTATCCTATCATTTTGCCTTTTCATACTGTTCATGGGGTTCTCAAGGCAAGAATACTGAAGTGGTTTGCCATTCCTGTCTCTAGTGGATCACATTCTGTCAGACCTCTCCACCATGACCTGCCCATCTTGGATGGCCCCACAGGGCATGGCTTAGTTTCATTGACGATGGTATGATCACTCACCTAGAGCCAGACATCCCGGAATGTGAAGTCAAGTGGGCCTTAGAAAAAGCATCACTATGAACAAAGCTAGTGGAGGTGGTGGAATTCCAGTTGAGCTGTTTCAAATCCTGAAAGATGATGCTGTGAAAGTGCTGCACTCAATATGCCAGCAAATTTGGAAAACTCAGCAGTGGCCACAGGACTCGAAAAGGTCAGTTTTCATTCCAATCCCAAAGAAAGGCAATGCCAAAGAATGCTCAAACTACCACACAATTGCACTCATCTCACATGCTAGTAAAGTAATGCTCAAAATTCTCCAAGCCAGGCTTCAGCAATACGTGAACTGTGAACTTCTAGATGTTCAAGCTGGTTTTAGAAAAGGCAGAGGAACCAGAGATCAAATTGTCAACATCCGCTGGATCATGGAAAAAGCAAGAGAGTTCCAGAAACACATCTATTTCTGCTTTATTGACTATGCCAAAGCCTTTGACTGTGTGGATCACCATAAACTGTGGAAAATTCTGAAAGAGATGGGAATACCAGACCACCTAACCTGCCTCTTGAGAAATCTGTATGCAGGCCAGGAAGCAACAGTTAGAACTGGACATGGAATAACAGACGGGTTCCAAATAGGAAAAGGAGTGCGTCAAGGCTGTATATTGTCACCCTGCTTATTTAACTTATACGCAGAGTACATCATGAGAAACGCTGGGCTGGAAGAAGCACAAGCTGGAATCAAGATTGCTGGGAGAAATATCAATAACCTGAGATATGCAAATGACACCACCCTTATGGCAGAAAGTGAAGAGGAACTAAAAAGCCTCTTGATGAAAGTGAAAGAGGAGAGTGAAAAAGTTGGCTTAAAGCTCAACATTCAGAAAACGAAGATCATGGCATCTGGTCCCATCACTTCATGGGAAATAGATGGGAAAACAGTGGAAACAGTGTCAGACTATTTTGGGGGGCTCCAAAATCACTGCAGATGGTGACTGCAGCCAAATGGTGACTGCAGCCATGAAATTAAAAGATGCTTACTCCTTGGAAGAAAAGTTATGACCAAGCTAGATAGCATATTCAAAAGCAGAGACATTACTTTGCCAACAAAGGTCTGTCTAGTCAAGGCTATGTTTTTTCCAGTCGTCATGTATGAATATGAGAGTTGGACTGTGAAGAAGGCTGAGCGCTGAAGAGTTGATGCTTTTGAACTGTGGTGTTGGAGAAGACTCTTGAGAGTCCCTTGGACTGCAAGGAGATCCAACCAGTCCATTCTGAAGGAGATCAGCCCTGGGATTTCTTTGGAAGGAATGATGCTAAAGCAGAAGCTCCAGTACTTTGGCCACCTCTTATGAAGAGTTGACTCACTGGAAAAGACCCTGATGCTGGGAGGGATTAGGGGCAGGAGGAGAAGGGGATGACAGAGGATGAGATGGCTGGATGGCATCACGGACCCGATGGACGTGAGTCTGAGTGAACCCCGGGAGATGGTGATGGACAGGGAGGCCTGGCGTGCTGCGATTCATGGGTTCGCAAAGAGTTGGAATTGACTGAGTGACTGAACTTAACTGACTGATCTGTGGTTTAAATTTTAGTATTATTTCCTTCCAATCGAGATTTTGAATTTAGTTTTCCTTTCTTTTTATTGTTTCTGAAGGTATAACTTTAGATTATTGACGAGATCTTTACCGCTTTTTAAATGTAGGCATTTGCAACTATAAATTTCCATCTTAGTATTACTTTTAATGCCATCCCATAAGTTTGGTTATGATGTATTTTTTTCATTCCTCTTAAAATATTTTCTAATTTCACTTGTGACTGCTCATTTTGACCCATTGGTTAAGAGTATATTATTTAATTTCTACATGTTTTTTAAAAAATTTGTTTTCCTTTTGTTGAGAACTAGCTTCATTCTACTGTTATCAGAGAAGATATGTTTTACAATTTCAGTGTTTTAATAATTATTGAAAATTGTTTTGTGGCTTAACATGTTGTCTGTATTGGAAAATATTCCATATGCCATGTAAAGAATATGTATCTTGTCTTTGTATATGTCAGTTAGGTCTAGTGTATTATGTTCTCAAATCTCCCATGTATTTTTTATTGCTCTTCTAATGATTTCATACATTGTTGAAAGCAGTATATTGAAGTCTCCAACTACTGTTGCTGCTGTTGTTTAGTTGCTAAGTCTTGTCCAATTATTGGCAGCCCCATGGACTGTAGCCCACCAGGCTCCTCTGTCCTTGGAATTCTTCAGCCCATTTCCTTCTCCAGGGGATCTTCTAAACTCAGGGATCAAATCCATGACTCCTGCATTGGCAGGTGGATTCTTTACCACTGAGTCACTTTGGAAGCCCCAGTATTCTTAATGGATGTGTGTTTACTCAGTAACTCAGTTGTGTCTCTTTCTGATCCTATGGACTGTAGCCCTTAGGCTCCTCTGTCGATGGTTTCCCATGCAAGAATACTGGAGTGGGTGGCCATTTCCTTCTCCAGCAGATCTTGTCCCAGATCTTTTTTACCACTTAGCCCCCAGAGAAGCCTGACAACTGTTGTAGAACTGCCTATATCTGCCTTCCTTTCTGTCAGTGTTTGCTTCATATTTCTAGGGCTCTCTTTTTAGGTACAGATATGTTTATAATTGTTATATCTTCTGGATGGATAGACCCTTTTATTATTATGTATCCTTTTTTATTGTAACATTTTTGACTTAAAAGTCTATTTTATCTGATATTAGTACAGAACTACAGTTGACTTTGGTTAGTATTTGCTATCTTTTACCATCCTTTCCTTGTTAACTTATTTGTGTCTTTGGATCTAATGTGAGTGAATCTCATGTATACAGCATATAATTAGATCATGTTTTTATATTCATTTTGCCACTCTCTACTTTTAATTTAAGATAGTTTAATCTATTTATTTTTAAAGTATTACTGATATCCAAGGACTTCTGCCATTTTGCTATTTATTTTCTAGCTTATGCATCAATTTTTTTCCTTTTTTCCTTCATTATTGCTATCTTTTGTGTTTAATTGATTTTTTTTAATGTACCACTTATATTCCCTTATTTTCCTTTCTACGTAAAAGTTATCTTCTTGGTGTTTATCCTTGGGATTTCAAAGAACATCTTAAATTTAAAGCAATCTAGTTTGCTATAAATTAACATCAACTTAGCTTTTATAGTATACAAAATATGCTCTGATAAGCTCCATTTGTCTTCCTCTATGTCAGGTCACAAATTTCATCATTTTTTAGTCTTATATGTTATTTCCAGAAAACAAAGAGATTTCCGTACATACCTAAAAAAAGATATCCAATTCATGAAAATAACATTAATATAATACTGCCATTCAATTCATAGACTCTGTTCAAGTTTCATAGATTGTCCCAATAATGTCCACAGGGTCCAGTGCATAATCATATGCTGCATTTAATGGTGATGGCCCTTTAGCCTAGAGTAGCTCCTTAGGTTTTCATTGATTTTCATATTCTTGGTCCTTTTTTCACTCCAGTTTTATTGAGATATAATTGACATACATCACTACATAAGATGTATAGCATAATGATTTGACTTACATATTAACACCTCATGAGGTGATTATCATAATAAGTTTAGTGAACATCCATTATCTCGTAGCTGTACAACTAAAGAAATAGAAGAAAAGTTTTTCCTTGTGATGAGAACTCTTAGGATTTACTCTCTTAAATTTCACATATAACATAAAGCAGAGCTCATTACATTTATCATGTTATACATTATATCCCTAGTACTTATTTATAACTGGAAGTTTGTACCTTTTGACTACCTTCATCCAGTTCCCCTCCCCCACACCCCACCTCTCATAACCACAAATCTGATTTCTTTTTCTATGAGTCTTTTTAAAAAATATAATTTACCTTCAACACTGTTAGGTTCTGGTGTACAACATAGTGATTCAGTATTTCTATACATTTCAAACTGATCATCATGGTAAATCTAGTTAACATGTGTCACCATACAAAGATATTGCATATTTATTGACTAAATTTCTCATACTGTACATTTCATACTCATGACTCATCTTTTTTGTAACCGAAAGTTTGTATCTCTTAATGTCCCTCAACTATTTCTTTCCTCTTCCCATCTCCTCCCCTCTGGCAAACATCTGTTTGTTCTCTGTATCTTCAATTCTGTTTCTGCTTTATGTTTATTTGTTTTTAGATTCCACATATAAGTGAAATCATAATACTTGTCTTTCTGTGTCTGACTTATTTCACTTAGGATACTACTCTGTAGGTCCATCCATGTTGTGTCAAATGGCAAGATATCATCATTTTTTATGACTGATATCCTATTATAGACATACACATGAACACACACACATACACACACACACACATCTTCTTTATTCATTTATTTATTGATAGGCACTTAGGTTGCTTCCATATCTTGGCTATTATGCTGCAGTGAATATAGGGGTGTATATGTCTTTTCTAACTAGAGTTTTGTTTTTTTCAGGTAAATATAAAGGAGCAGAATTTCTGGGTCATATGGTAGTTCTCTTTTTAATTTTTTGAGGAACTTGATACTCTTCACCTTAGTGGCTGCATCAGTTTACATCCTTACCCACAGTTTCCCTTTTATCCACACCCTTGCCAACTTGTTATTTGTTGTCTTTTTGATAAATGACATTTTGACAGGTATGAGTTAATATCTCATTTTGTTTTGGTTTGTATTTCCCTGATAATTAGTGATGTTCAGCATCTTTTCATGTTCCTGTTGGCCGTCTGTATGTCTTATATGAAAAAATGTCTATTCAGGTCCTCTGCTTTTTAAAATTGGGTTGTTTTTCATGTTGAGTTGTATGAGTTCTTTGTATATATTTAATATTAATCCCTTATTAGATGTAATGTTTGCAAATATCTTCTCCCATTTAGTAAGCACCCTTTCTATTTTGTTGATAATTTCCTTTGCTGTGCAAAGGCTTTTTAGTTTGATGTAGTCTAATTTGTTTATTTCTGCTCTTGCTTGTTTCACCTGAGGAAACATGTTTAGAGAACTATTGCTAAGATTGATGTCAAAGAGCATATTGCTTGTGTTTTCATCTAGAAGTTTATGGTTTCAGATTTTACATTTAAGTCTTTAATCCATTTTTACTTTATTTTTGTATGTGGCATGAGAAAGTAGTCCAGTTTCTTTTGCGAGTTGCTGCCCAGTTTTCCCAGAATCATTTATTGAAGATGGCTTTCCCCATTGTGTATTCATGTCTCCTTTGTTGGAGGTTAATTGACAACATAATTGTGTTGATTTCCAGGCTGTTTTAGTTCCATTGCTCTATGTGTCTGTTTTGTGCCAGTCTCATTCTGTTTTGATTACTGTAGCTTTGTGGTATAGTTTGAAATCAGGAAACGTGATAAATCTGGGTTTGTTCCCCTCTTTCAAGATTGTTTTGGCTATTAGGGTTCTCTAGGGTTTAACTCTTCAACCTCTCTAGTGAATATTTCAATTCAACTATGGTACTTTTTAGCTTCAAAATTTGTTTTTTTTTCCATTTTAAAATTTCCTTTTTTTTATTGATGGTGAGAAACATTTTAAAATATTATATAAATAATAAATATTTATAAAAATTTATTTATAAAATAATAGATCTTTGTTTATTCTATTTGGCAAGATATTGTTTTCCTGAGTTTCTTTAGGTTTTTGTCCATTGCTTCCTTAAGCTCTTTCAGCTTATTTAATATAGTTCATGTAAAGTTTTCCTCTTATAAGTACAATGTTTGGGCTTCCTTAATAATGATTTTTAAAATTTCTTTTATCCCTTGTAAATGGGCCATATATTCTTATGTCTTTTTACATGCCTCATAATTTCCAGTTGAAAACTGGAAATTTTGAACATTAAAAATGTGATAACACTGAACATCAGATTTCCCCCTTCCTCATGGGGTTTGTTTGTCATGGGTTGTAGTATTTTGTTTATTTAGTGACTTCTCTGGTGTTTTTTGTAAATATAGTGTATTTGTCATAAGTGGTCACTGAAGTCTGTTCCATTAGCTATTGATTGGACAGATAGCTCCTTAAACTCTTGGATCAAGAAAAACCTCTCTCAGTCTTTGTAGCTGGTCTTTCCATATGTGTTGAGTCTGGCTTCCTACACTCAGGCATTTTATAACTCTGCCTTTGTCTTCCCTTCCTTCTTGTGCAGAGCTTGAATGACAGCTAGAGGAGAGGGCTTAGGGATTGCTTAATTTTTTTAATCATGCTTCTCATGTTGGGCATATGCATAGCCTTTTTTTAAAATATAATTTATTTTTTTTACTTTACAGTTCTGTATTGGTTTTGGCATACATTGACATGAATCCACCACGGGTGTACATGCGTTCCCAAACATGAACCCCCCTCCCACCCCCCTCCCCACAACATCTCTCTGGGTCATCCCCGCGTACCAGCCCCAAGCGTGCCATATCCTGCATTGGACATAGACTGGCAATTCGATTCTTACATGATATTATACATGTTTCAATGTCATTCTCCCAAATCATCTCACCCTCTCCCTCTCCCACAGAGTCCAAAAGTCCGCTATACCCATCTGTGTTTTTTTTTGCTGTCCTGCATACAGGGTCATCATTGCCATCTTTCTAAATTCCATATATATGTGTTAGTATGCTGTATTGGTGTTTTTTCTTTCTGGCTTACTTCACTCTGTATAATCGGCTCCAGTTTCATCCATCTCATCAGAACTGATTCGAATGTATTCTTTTTAACGGCTGAGAGAATTCAGCACCAACAAACCAGCTCTCCAACAAATTCTAAAGGATATTCTCTAGACAGGAAACACAAAAAGGGAGTATAAACCCGAACCCAAAATAATAAAGTAAATGGCAACGGGATCATACTTATCAATAATTACCTTAAACATAAATGGATTGAATGCCCCAACCAAAAGGCAAAGACTGGCCAAATGGATACAAAAACAAGAACCCTCTATATGCTGCTTACAAGAGACCCACCTCAAAACAGGGGACACATACAGACTGAAAGTTAAGGGTTGGAAAAAGATATTCCATGCAAATAGAGACCAAAAGAAAGCAGGAATGGCAATACTCATATCTGATAAAATAGACTTTAAAATAAAGGTAGTGAAAAGAGACAAAGAAGGCCACTACATAATGATCAAAGGATCAATCCAAGAAGAAGATATAACAATTATAAATATATATGCACCCAATATAGGAGCACCACAATATGTAGGACAAATGCTAACAAGTATGAAAGGGGAAATTAACAACAACACAATAATAGTGGGAGACTTTAATACCCCACTCACACCTATGGACAGATCAACTAAACAGAAAACTAACAAAGAAACGCAAACTTTAAATGATACATTAGACCAGTTAGACCTAATTGATATCTATAGGACATTTCACCCCAAAACAATGAATTTCACCTTTTTCTCAAGTGCTCATGGAACCTTCTCCAGGATAGATCACATCCTGGGCCATAAATATAACCTTGATAAATTCAAAAAAATCGAAATCATTCTATGCATAGCCTTTTAAGTTTACAGGAATATGTGGAAACTTTCATCCCCCAAAGCATCCTCTTTAGCCTTTCCTTTGGCTTTTCATTGTGTCTTTGGTTTACCTCAACTGATATCCGTTGTTTCAGGTGGAAGATGCTAGTTCATTTGCCTTTAAAATGTTTTTAACAAATGCTCCCTTCTGTACATTCACTCATATACCCCGAGAGAGTTTCAGTTTTGGCAAAATAAAGGCAATCTTTTTGTGTTAGTCCTTTGGGGAATTGCCATCCAGATAAAAGCCAACTGTCATAATTTTTGAGAACAAGGTCCAGTCTGCTCTGATACCAGGAACCAATTCTGGGCATGTGAATTGGTGTTTCACGAACCCACACTAAACCTAAAAGGTGTGGATGCAGAAGGAATAAGCTAAAATGCCACAAAGCTCTGTTAACTGGGTTTTAGTCACCTTTTTCTTATTAAAATATTTGCTTTGACTGTTTTGTGGAGTTCTGATACATTTGATTCTGATAGTTTTCATCAGTTTTTTTTTTCTCTTTGGTGTTTTTGTGGAGGGATTGGCCCTAGGGATCCTTTACTCCATAATTTTCACTGATGCTATGCCCACTATGAGTTATTATAATCAATATCTTATTAATTAGAATGAGCAAAAATAGGTCACAAGCAGTCTCACAGTGGCTGAATTCTCTCTGGACATGGACCACATTTCACAAAGCCACAGAGTAATAGTCAAGATATAGGAAGTATCAAAAATCAAGCCACCTAACTGCTAGTGGAAGGTTCTTTCCACCAGACCAAATTATCCTCATAGCTAGCTAAAAAGGTTCTCAGTACAGGTCAATTTTGAAGAAGTCATCTGTATTTTAATTTCAGATAATTTTTAAGTAAATTTCTTTCATGATGGTTTAGTTTCCAGAGGGCTGTCCCTGAGTAGTCAAAAGACATATGGTCACTTATCCTCATTCTAAAAACAAGTGGTACCAGGCTATGAGACCACCTTTCATACTTGTTGTGATCTCAGTCTATTTGGTTTCATCTTAGTAAAATTTTCTTTACCTACCACCATTTCCTCTGACTAATGAGAATGCCCAGGCATTCTTTTTGGTCTTGAGCACTGTTTTCTGTCCTCTTCTGATGGGTTATTCCAACTAGAGTTCTCTCTTCTAGAATTTCTGTTGGCTCATTTTCTTTTTTGTTGGTAGAAATTGCATTTAGTTTAGTTCCCCTTAGCCCAAGTGATTATGTAGTGTACAGAATCAGTAGCCAGAGATAATCGATTAAATGTTCTAAGTCTTGGACTTTTGACTTGTCTACGGTTTGGGTAGAAAAGTAAATGGATAGCAGTGATTTTAGATATTAATATTTTACCATTGCCCTCATAAGTGTGCTCAAAATTCTCATCGTATGTGTCCTGACTTTTGGTTCAGAAAAATTTGATACCTATGGCTCACCTTGGTGAGTGAGTGACATGGGACTTTCTATGTCAGTTTCTTTTTCTCAGGAACCTTTGAGAGCTAATATTCAGTGTGCTTTTCCTTTTTCTTGATTTCTTTGATTTATTGGGAAATTTAACTAAGAGCATTTGACTTTGCCTTGATGGAAAGAAGATAAATTATGTCTTGTGTATGTGTGTGTGAGAGAGATTTCATTTTCTTAGTGCCTTAAATGAGGAACAGATTTGAGTCTTTTTCTTGAAAAAACAAAAGCCAAAAAAAGGAAGTGAAGGCGACTCAGGTAGCCATTAATAGGAACTTGGAGTATGTTTGAGTGTTGACATTCTGCTAATATTTTCCAGGAAGGCTGCGGAAAAACCTTACAGCAGAATGCTCTGTTTTGTTGTTAATGTGTCTGGTGACACTTCTTTCTTGTAATTCATTTGAATGCCTTGTAACTCTGGATGGAGCTGCCTGGTCTTTTGTTACTCCTGCGACCTATGAAAGACAAATGGGTATCAGCAAGAGTGCTGTTTTCTGTGCTTTCAGAAAATAGGGCTGAAGAGTTTACAGAGTAGTCTTCCACACTGTGACACTTTGCCTGAGGCTAGTTTTGAGGCAAATTTAATAATTATATTAATAAAAATAATAGCCATTAGTTATTAAGACATATCAGATGACAATTACATTTTACACATTATTTCTAAATAGTGCAACATTGATATTTGCATCTCCACTTTGTATATGAGGAAACTGAGAAGCAGAGAGGGGAGATAACATGGTTCAAGGTACACAGCAAATGGTTCAAGTCAAGCTCTCCCTGAATGCAAAGCATTCTCTCTCTTTCCACTGTGCCTCATGCTTTTCAAGCACTATTGTTTGCTATTGGTAATATGTTGTTTCGTTTCTAAGTCATATCCAACTCTTTTGCCCCTCATGGACTGTAGCCTGCCAGACTCCTCTGTCCAGGGGATTTCTCAGGTAAGAATAGTGCAGTGGGTTGCGATTTCCTCTTCTAGGGGGTCTTCCCAGCCCAGGGATCAAATCTGCACCTCTGCATTGGCAGTTGGATTTCTTACCAGTGGGCCACCTGGAAAGTCCATTGGTACTATATATGTGCTTTTTTTTCCTGGTCCTTGTCTTTAAGGAGCTACCTTTTGCTATATGAATATATGCTATATACCAGGCATTAACATTTTCTTGCAAAGTAAATATTAGTACCCTCATTTTTCAGGTGAGATGATTTTCCATTATACCATGCCACCTCTCCTTGCTTTTATTTGCCCGTGAACTAGGTATCTTTGAACCATGCTATGGCCCTTTTTGTCCTATACTTATTATCTTCCCAGGCCTATGTTCCAGGTGATTCCATCATCTTGTTCCTGTATGCTTGATGGGTGCTAATGATTTCCTATGTTGCCTTTCTGGATTGCTAGCATTCTCTTAGGGACACACTGGAGAAGGCAATGGCAACCCACTCTGTACTCTTGCCTAGAAAATCCCATGAATGGAGGAGCCTGGTAGGCTGCAGTCCACGGGGTCGCTAGGAGTTGGACACGACCGAGCGACTTCACTTTCATGCATTGGAGAAGGAAATGGCAACCCACTCCAGTATTCTTGCCTGGAGAATCCCAGGGACGGGAGAGCTGGGTGGGCTGCTGTCTATGGGGTTGCACAAAGTCGGACATGACTGAAGCGACTTAGCAGCAGTAGCAGCAGCATAACCTATGGAATGTTAAAAGTTCTGAGGAAGAAAATTAAGGTTATATTTTTAATCATCATCCACTCTTGCCCCACACTGCTGTTAATTTAGGAGACATATGACTTTTCCCTTTTTGGTGTATTATCTTCTCACTCTTGGTGCCGTGACTCAGGCTGAGGCTCTCATTTTCTGCATACCCCACTCCTAACTGTTCTTTCTTTTTTCTGTCCTTTAAATTAGGGCCAGACTAACTTTCTGGGGGAAAAAGCCCCAAAATAGATCTGACTGTGTCATTTTACCTCTCAAGATGCTTCCCCCTTAAATATAGAATAATATCTGGTCTCCTTTTGTGTCTACAATCTCATCTCAGCTTGTGTTTCTCCATTCATTTTGTATAACACAATTTCCACCATCTACAACATTGCAGTCCACAAATGGCAGTACTGTCAGATGATCTTAAACTGAATAAGACAACTCTGCCTTTCTCTTACAGGTCCAGCTCTGTCCCATCTTGCACACTTGATTCTGCTAGCTGCTTTTTCAGGAATTCTCCATTTTACCTGCCTTCAAAGACATTTTCAAATAATAAGTACTCCAGAAGGCCTCTCAAGAGGCTTCCAATTGGGATAAATTCCCTTGTCCCTTTTTTTCCCATAGCCCATTGGTTTCACTTATGTTTTTTTGGGCTTCCCTGGTGGCTCAGATGGTAAAGCGTCTGCCTGCAATGATGGAGACCTGGGTTCGATTCCTGGGTAGGGAAGATCCCCTGGAGAAGGAAATGGCAGTCCACTCCAGCACTCTTGCCCGGAAAATCCCATGGATGGAGGAGCCTGATAGGCTACAGTCCATGGGGTTGCAAAGAGTCAGACAGGACTGAGTGACTTCACTTTCACTTATCAGACTCTGCTTTGGTTTATTTGAGTAAATACCTCTCTCCTTCAGTGGACTGTCAGTCTGTGGAGTGGAGGTACTTACTGCCTTATTTTTCTTCACATTCATTGATAGCACCCCTCTCGGGACCTTTTTTTGGGGGGAGTCCCCTCATTTAATAAATATTTTAAAAATTGACATATAGTTGATTTACACTGTTGTGTTAGTTTCAAGGAAAGCATGGTGATTCTGGTTTACATACCAACTCAGGTGATATGGTGGGGGCTGATGATTATGAGATGATGGTCTCCCTTAAATTTTATAGAATGAGTTTCCTATAGGAAGGGAGGTTTGGTTACAAGAAGAAAGGGGAAAGGAATATTATGCTGGGCAGATGATATTACAATCCACTACAGAAGTGGACTTTTGTAAAGTTAATCCTGTTGTGATGGTGCTCATGGCCCTGGTTGAAATATTCATAGAGTCACAATGCCCTAAGACAAAAGGATGATCTAGCCAAGGGTGAACACTCTTTGTAATGCTAGTCTTGCCTGAAATTGAGTTACAGATTCTTACATAAGCTAAAAAATAATTTCCCTTTCCAATGGACATGTCAGCTGAACCCAACTTTATGAATTGGCTAATTGCTTTCCCTACTGTGTATATTAACTGCTGAGCTCTTGGAAAGAATTGAATTCTTTTTGGTGAGAGACTGAAGAAAATCTTGAGCCCCATGAGCCAGTCATCCAGTTGTTTAACATTCAATTGAAGATATATCCTTTTTTAGATTGTTGGTTTGAAGGTTGATGGAGTATTGCTCTTGATACAGTGTTCGAGGTTGTAAAAATTGTAGAACTATTAGAATTCTGATATTGTCACAGATGGTACTATGTAAGAGTCCAGCTCAGGGCCCTTCTCTGAGACAGTGCAGTATATTCACAGATCAAGCCCTGGCCCTGAAAATCTGGTTGTCATTTGGGAAAAGCACATTGAGAGTCAGCTTCCTCTGTAATTGGTTAACACTCTTCTTTCTCCATGGAATCACGTAATAGAAAAATAAATGCAGAGTAAATAGAATTTCATGCTTGTGCAAGTCACTGGCAAAATCATCTTTGGGTCATGCAGGCAGACATGTTATTTTCAGAGGAAAGTTTGGAAGGGAAACATTTTATTTCAATCTTCCTTCTCTTAATTTACCCTCTTTCAAGTTCTAGTTTTAAAATGCTAATTCTATCCAGAGAGATGTATTGGGAAGAGAATGGACTCTGCACCTGTCCTATTGCAGTGTTATCAAATGAGTGATTTATTCTAGATTTTGAATACTAGAAAACTCCAAGAATACATATATTAAAAACTATTATCTAAAGTACCTACTCACTATTTTTGTTGTGCAAATCACAAATAGAAGAGCAAAGTAGATAAAGTTTGCTGTGGCAGATAAATTACCTCAAATCTGTTGGGTCTCTGTATTGTCTTTCTATCATAGACACACACATACACATGTGCACACACACGTGCACACCACCCCCCTCCACCACTGTCCTACCTTATCACTCTTCCTGCTGTGTTGTATTAGTTTTCCATTGCTGCTATAACAAATTAGCACAGACTTAGTGGCTCAGATAATATACATTTATCATCTTACAATTCTGGAGGTTGACGTCCAGAAGTCCAAAATGGATCTCAATGGGCTAAAAACCAAGATGTCGGCAGGTCTGAATTCCTGGCTGGAGGCTCTCAGGCAGAATCTTTTTCCTTTCCTTTTCCAGCTTCTAGAGGTTACATTGCTTGACTTGTGGCTCCATCGTCCATCTTCAAACCAGCAATGACCAGTCAACTCTTTCTCATGGGGGATGGCTCTGACCTAGCCTTCTGTCTCCCTTTCCCAGTGTTAAGGATCCTTTAATTAGATTGGACCCATCTAGGTAATCGAGGATAATCTCTATTTTAAAGTCAGCTGATTATTAACATTAATTCCATCTTCAGCCTTAGTTCCCTTTTTCCATTATCACCTAGCATGTTCTCAGATTCTGGGGATTGAGAAGTGGACATTTTTGCCAGGGTGAGGGGGGTGTGTTGTTCTTCTACCACATATGTCAACTGCTCCAGACTTAATTCTATTCACTGGGTGCCCAGAATCCTTCACACTCATGTAAGGCTATTGTTTCCAAAAGATCTTGGAGTGTAATGGACAGATAGGAACACCAGAATAGGAGACAGAAGGCCAGGGCTAGAAAACAGCCTCTTCACTTATGAGCTATGTAACTTTGGGCAAATCACTTAACTTCCTGGAGCCTCCACTTCCTCATCCAAGGCCTTTTCCTCCTTTCTTTATCAAAGTATACCTGTTCTGCATCCTTTTTAATAGGGCTCAACTGAGACCTCAAGATAATATGGAAAATACTAATTCAAGCTAAGGCATTAATAAGTGATAATGGTTTCATGCATCACTACACCCTTCCTTCTAACCCCCATACCCTCTCAATTACTATTTATATTTTATAAGATGAATTCACCTGGAAGGAAGTCATTTTATTAAGTGTGCAGCATATGTGAATGGACTGGGCTGGTATCTACCTTTGAAAGCTGGCTTTGTCCCTGAACATTTAAGGAGAAAGTATCTACCGGATGACCAGAGGGTATGGTTTACCCTGGATATTCCAGTTTATACCTTTTGCCTTGTTTTACTCTCAAGTGTCCTTATTTAGATGATAAATTATATGGTCACTGTATTTATTGGGTTGGCCAAAATTTTGTTTGGGTTTTCCTGTAACATCATCTGAAAAAACCCAAATGAACTTTTTAGTCAATACAAAATTCTCCTTTTACCTTACATTTTCATGAAGGCAGGAGCATTTTCATTTTGTAGTTTCTCCTGTAAGTACCCTAGAATCTGTATACTATGGATTCTGGATAGCTGTTTCTAACTATATTCTTTATTTTGCAGTTCAGCCATCATTATTTCTCCACGTTTATAAACTATCTGTTATGAAGTGAGTTGGTTCCCTCCCGCCCCATTCATATGTCAAAGTCCTAACCCTCAATTTGACTGTATTTGGAGAGAGGGCCTTTAAGGAGACAATTAACATTAAGTGAAGTCATGAGGATGGGGCTCTAATCCAATAGAAATTGTATTATTACATGAAGAGGGAGAGAAACAAGGGATGCCATGCACAGAGAAAAGGCCATGTTGAGGACACAAATGACGCCACCACACAAGCCAAAGAAAGAGGCGTGTCAGGAGAAATCAAATCTGCCAACATGTTCTGTTAGACTCCCCTCAGTCAGAACCGTGAGAAATGAATTTCTGCTATTAAAGCTACATAGTCTGTGGTTATTTGTTATGTCAGCCCTAGCAGACTAATATACTTTCTGTATAAGAAGCAGTTAGAGATATTGTTAAAAATGCAGTTTCCTGACTACTATCTCAGACTGAATCAGAATTTCTGTGGTGGGGCTCAAGAAAGCTCAGGTGGTTCTTGTACACATTAAATTTGAGAATTGCTGAAATATGGACCTCAGGGCACTAAAAAGGAGGAGGGGCTTTTTCATATATCTTTGTCATGTCAAGTTTTTGTTCTCTCTTCAGGGACTTTCTACCTAGGTGTTAGCAGAAAATAGAGATTGACTATCTCAGTTATCTTTGGCGTATCTGGAATTGTCAGTGAAAATTCCAGAGAGCCTGGAGGCTATGGGGACTACACATTCAAGATAAATCAAGGAAGAGAGGAGTATATTATTTTAGGGAGAGGTTGGTATCAAGACTAATCTAGAATTAGGTCTTAAAAAAGGTCATTGAAGGTGGATTTGACATTTGGCCACTGCTCCCCTTCTTCCTTCTCTGGGGCTAGTGCCTGATACTTGGAAATAATACCTTGCCCATTTCCTTAGGGGCACTTAAGAAACTTTGGCTTTCAGTTCTATGCCTTTTGACTACCTACCTCTAATATAGATGCACTTAGTCCTCAGAGCTTGAATCCCATCTCATTGGAAGCTAGATTAGGGACAGGACACCTAAGAGGCATGGATTCGATAAATGTCCTATTCTATGATGCATGAGATGTTCATGCCTCAAAAGTTAGGTACAACCTCAGAGTCAGTCCTAGTTGTAATTAGCATGAATCCTTGCCGATTTCATGGACTATGGAAGTCCAAAACCTTTCCCTGCATCCCTAAAAATTCAAGTTTCCTCCAAATAATCCACATATGTAAAGTATTACCAGTGTAGAATTTACTGAAATTTTATAGAGGCTATGGAGAATAATTTACATTACAGCAATGCAAATGACTTTAACATGTACCACAGACAGTATTAGCTACAACAATCCTGTGGAGTTTCACTAACTTGTTCTCTGAACCCAAGTCTCTTTGTAGCTGGCCAATTTCTTTCACGTTCTCTCATATTCTAAGATAGCAACAAAATTCCTTCCCCATTCCATTCATAGCAACAATGTGCCCATCCTAAGACTTGGTGCCGCTTACTTATCCAGGTTGTTTTTTTGGAGGGGCAAGAGGTTGGGGGAGTGGTGGGGAGGGTCACTTTCTATCTTTCTGCTTTAAACACCTACTAAGGCAGTCTTCCCATCCAAGACAGTGTTATTCTTGAGAGAAATTCTGGTGACCAACTTTGTCACCATCTCTTTTTGCAAAGATACAGTTATTGCTGTTATTGCCATGAAGCAGATAAAGATATAGCTAAATAAAAGAACACTATAACACATGGTCAAGAGAAGAAAACTAAGTTTACTCAACTTGTCTTATATGTCCAGCACAAAGTAGGTGTTTTATATGTTTTCTTATGTGGTCCTCATGGTAAACATGTAAGGTGGAGGATCATTATTCATCCCATATTCTTAGAAAAATAAGGATTGGAGAGGTCAAATAACTTCACCTAGTAAAAGGAAAATCCAGTATGTAAATTCATGTCTGAGTCTTAACAGTTTTATGTACCCTTGGAAATGTCATGTTCCCTCTCTGCATTTCAGTTCCTTATCTATAAAAAAGAAGCTCAGATCAAATTGCTTCTAAAGGCTTTTAAAGCATAGACAAACAGGTTCTGTGACCTATCCTTACTCCGCTTGAAAAGTAAAACTGGAAGCTATAGTGTGCTTTGCTTAATTAAGACAGGACCTCATTAACATATAGATCCTGTTTTCCTTTTTTATTGTCCTGCCCCTGAAGTTGATAAGTTATGTGTATTTTATTTATTTGTATACTGGAGAGTGACTGGATTTTAGATACATGAGGTTCCAAACGTTTTAAAAGTAGGATTGATTTGCTTCAAATTCCATTTTCCAATTTTTAAAAATATTTTCAACTTTGTCCTGAAACAGAAAGGCTCGATGGTCCTTGCAGTGTTAATGAATTGTATGGCAACTTTGCCCTTGGTTATGAGAAGCTGTATATGGGATGTTCAGACAGAAGTCTCCTACCCTGAGCCATAGCTATCAATTCCAAACTGTGAAGGCTGTTTCTCACACTGAGCATAAGTTGAAATGCTGCCATCTCTTCCCCTGTCTGTGTTGGTAGGGGAGGCAGGACCAAAGACAGAAGCACCCATTATCATGATAAATACTCAGAGCAGGCTGTACTACAACAGTGGCTGATATAGAGGAGATTGGTTTTAGGAAGCCTGTATTAGTGGAAAAAATGTCACTGTATAAGATGCTATTGAATCATGAAGTTAGTGGCTAGGTATTGGCTAAGTCATTATCCCCATGAAGAAGAGGAAGTAGGAGGGTGGCATATAAGATCCTATTTGAATTTGGTTGAAAATAGAAAAATCAAAGGAATTTCTCAGGAGAGATACTAGAGACTGTGCTTTTTGTATAAAAGTTGGTCACTTGGGTTATGCTGTCCCTGTCTGGCTAATCCTATTCTTCCAATAAATAGAAATAGTTATAATAGATACCACTTACATTTATAGTGCTTTGTATGCATTATTTCACCATCACAACAACTCTGGATAGATATTATTGTCCAGATTATACAGATGAGGAAGCTGAGGCTCAATGAGGTTAAATGACTTTCCCAAGGTCATATAGCTACTGAGTATCTGAACCAGAATATGAACTCAGGTAGCTGTCTTCTCCTCCTCCTCTCTTCCCCATTACCTTCATTGTTTACACTTTCCTTCCTCAGCCTGAATATCAAGTGATTACCTTGTGGAATAATTTGTGAAATAGTTTCCAAGAGAGTTAATATTGGTGGGCTAAATAAATAAATAACAATAGACTGATAAACTGATCAAGCAATTACATATTCATTGAATGCTTACTGTACATTTGTCCTGGGGATACAGTGTTACAAAAACACCAGAATACCCCTTGCTCTTTTTTTTTTTTTTTTTTTTTTTTTTACCCTTGCTCTCTTAAAACACAATGTAATTGCTGGAGCTGTCCGCAATGATAGCCAAGCTGTGTATAGCAATTTAAGTTTAAATTATTTAAAGTCAAAGAGTTAACTCAGTCTCTCAGTTACATTAACATTTCAAGGACTCAGTAGCCACATGCTAATGATCACTGTACTGGGCAGCACAGATATGGAACATTTATTTCCATTCTCATTGGAAGTTCTATTGGACAACACTTAGATAATTAATATGGTGGCTCAGACGCTAAAGAATCTGCCTGCAATGTAGGAGAGCAGGGTTCGATCCCTGGGTCAGGAAAATCCCCTGGAGAAGGGAATGGCAACATACTCTAGTATTCTTGCCTGGAGAATTCCATGGACAGAGGAGCCTGGCAGGCTACTATAGTCCATGGGGTAGCAGAGTCAGACACAACTGAGTGACTATCACTTTTTTCACTTTAGATGATTAATAGCAATTGGGTTGAGTGAGAAAGAAGAGTGACAGGGTGTTAAAGAATTCATATTTAGTGGGTTATCCAGTCTGGGAGGCTTTCCTGGGGAAAGTGACATTTGAGCTGAGCTTTCAGTCTGAAATAACTAAGCCAATATTGCCAAGTGAGGAACCTTTTGCAGATACTCCCTGTGTGTGTACTCAGTCATGTCTGGCTCTTTGTGACCCCATGGACTGTAGCCCCCCGGGCTCCTATGTCCATGGGCTTCTCCAGGTAAGAATACTGGAGTGGGTTGCCATGCTTTCCTCCAGGGGACCTTCCCGACACAGGGATCGAACCTGTATCTCATTATGTCTCCTGCATTGCAGGCAGATTCTTTACTGCTGAGCCACCTAGGAAGCCCTAAATACTTCCTGCTATGAGGTAAATTAACTCTGAAAATGACAGCAGTTGAATTTGATCAACTTGTCCAGGGTGTAAAGGCACCTACCTTCTCCCTTCAATGGACCCAAACTTAGCCAAACGAGAGAACAGAATAGAGGAAGTACAGAACTGTCTCACACCTTTGCTCATTCAGATCAGGATGGTAGTAGAGCCTGGGGCCATGAATTATTGCAAGTCAGGTCCTGCATTCATTTTTGGTGCTTTGTTTAAAAAAAGAAAAAAGCTCTTGTAACTCTTTTTGAGATACTTGGAGATCCAAACCTGGCTGTCAGTATTAAGTCTGATAGAATAATAATATGGTTCAGAGTATATCCTGAGCGGGGGAGAAGGTGTTTGTGCTTAAATACATCTGTGCTGTGTCGAGAGCTACATGTTCTATGAGCCTCTCTAGCTTGAACACCCACACATCTGCAGGCAGGAAGTTCAGTTCAGGTTCACAGTCTAGCTAAGATGCAACTGTGTGGTGTTTGCTCTATCTTTAATTAGAATGGAATGCAACCGGGGTTTGTCTCCGTCATCATCTATATCTCATCATTTAGGTCTGTCATCTCTCTCTATCACCTATCATTATGATCTGTTATATATCTATGCTCCAGAAGTCCTAGGCAGAATCCTCAATGCTATACAAATCCTAAATCCCTCCTTTTGGTGTATTCCACTCAGGCCCAGATTCTTTCTCTGACTAGGGCACCAAGGCTGTTCTCTCCAATGTCAACATCATGAACTAGGTATATTTTGTGTTTACTATGCAGAGACAGAAAACAGTCTCCAAAAGGTGGATTTGACTTGACCAGTAACATGATATCACCACAATTAGTTATGTCAATAAAAACCACCAATAAAGGGACTTCCTGGCTGGTCTAGTGGTTGAGATTCTGTGCTTCCACTGCAGGGGGCACAAGTTCTATCCCTGGAGGGGAAACTAAGATCCTGTATGATGGCTGTGTGGCACAGCCAACAAAACAAAACAAAACAAAACCAACCGCTAATAAAAGCTGTGTATTTGGTATCAGAGAAATGGGCAAAAAATCAGGTTGATTCTATGAACTTCTCAACTCTCAGCCAAACATATTAGTATCATGTGGGAGTCACAGTACCAAAAATTGGAATGGCTGGGTTCTCCAAAAGCTTCCCAGTTTTTGAAACACAGAAACAGCTGTGTCAGCCTCTGTGCATCTGCCTGCTGTTTGTCTCACTTCCATATTAAAGTGCTTTTTTTTTTTTTTAATGCATCCCATTGCTACTATTTTTTTTTGGAAGGGGCGCTGTTTCTGTAGATGATAGTCTCTTTAAATACTGCTTCTTCCTCTTTGATTTAGCCTCTTTCTTGCAGCTGCCCCTCAGGGATCTTGACACACTGGATATGGCTGGAATCCAGGTCCTGTCTCTCTCAGTTTTCGTTGCATGTTCTGAGCTTTGTCAGAGCCATTCTGTATCTGATTTATCTTCTGCCAGGATGGTGGCTCCATATTCAATCTGTTTGCCAAGTGCTTCTGAGGCAGCCTTTTCAAAGCAGATAATTTAATTTCTCCATTTTCAGAAAGCAAAGAACAAGCCACCTTATTAACTGGAAATGTGCTTATTTGATGCTGTGTGGGGGCTGACATTATCCCCCTGAATCTTAGGAAGCTCATTGTGTTCCTGAGGTTTAATTCTCCTCCTTAAAAATCTCTGTGATTTTCCCACCCCCCACCCCCACACATATCCTCAGATGCAGACATACTTCCAACTTTTCCAATTCTGTCAGTTCTTTGAGACTCAGTCTAAGTCTCCTCCTCTCCTTGTATTCTTCCCCAGTAAGGGAACCTGGGTTGTTTTTTCTCATCTCCTTCAGTGACTGTTGTCTGCAACATACCATTTAGCATGTGCTTATTATATTGTCTTTATTATCCATTGAAATTCAGGTTACATGCAGTGGTGGTGAACCATTGTAGAATTTTGTGTGAAATAGTTACATGATCTGATTAGTGATTTAAAAAGATGACTGATGGCATGGAGGCTGATTAGGAGGTTGAGATATTGGACTGAGGGAGTGAATACCATGGCAATAGAATTGAGAGAAAGCACAGATTTTGGAGGTGTTTGGGAGCAAAATCGATGGGACTTACTGATTGATCGGATGAGAAGGGCCAGAGGCAGGGAGGAGAAGTCTAGAATTGACTCTCAGGTTTCTGGTTTGGACCACTGGGTGGGTGTTAGTGCCACTCACTGAGGCAAGGAACAGAAGTCAGCCCACTCCCTCTTGGGTCTCCTCCCCTTCCTCCTGCAATCCCATATGGGTCCACAGTAAGTGCTCAAAAATGCATGATATTAATTTTATTCTGTTAAGAGAGAAGAGAAAGTCTTGCCTTTTCTTTGTGTCCTGGCTTAGCTTATGTAAGATACTTCCTGAAGTGGAAGGATGTTAGTTTCATGGCCTCTTTGTTTGTGCTACTCTAGGAATCTTCTCTCTGCTGCTATGATCTACTTTTGCATTTCTGTGGTCAATGATGCAAGTTCTGGACTCACTACTTCTGGGTCACTACGCTTACCAGTCCAGTAGTGCCACATACTTCTCCTTGTCCACAAAATGATCTCATCACAGCAGTCACTTTGACCCAGGGATCGAACCCAGTCTCCTGCATTGCAGGCAGACGCTTTACCCTCTGAGCCACTAGGGAAGCCTTTACATTTGAACAGTGATTTAGAATTTAGCAGGCATGTTCAGATGTGCTTTATCTCCTTTGCTCCCTATTACTGCATGTGAGGTAGGCAGTTAAGTAGGCTTAAGTGTCCCTGTTTCATAGATAAAGGAGTTTAGGCCGTTAGAGATGCAACCTGTGGCATAACTGGGACTCTGCCTCCACATCCATTGTATTTACTTTAATTAGTCAAGTCAATTCTTGCCTTGCTCTCTGGTACCCATGTGTTTCCAGACTCCTCATGACCGGTCCGACTTCTACCCTCGTCCACTGTGACCTCCTGCTTTTGGTTTACCTGCCTTGCTCATACCTATACTTTGCCCTGTATATATACATCTCTTGCTTTGGCTTTCCCAGTCCAGGCACCTTCCCCTGTTCCTGTTATCCTTGTACTACAGTCTTGGCATTGATACAAGACTTGCAGATGAATTTGTGGCACTGGAACTTTTTCTTCCCAAGAACATAGAGGAACACCCACTTTCAGTCTGTTGGACCTGAGGAAATATTGGCCTTTGAACTCTGTTACTTTCAAAATGTTACATTTGTGGATATGAGCAGTGAAAGAAGGCATAATAAGCAAGGCAAGATTTCCAACCCACATCCTGCCTCCTCCAACACAGATCTCCTTTAAGGGTTTCAATGGGCTGCATTGCCTGAGCCTCTATCTCCCTGTGTACATGGACCTCCACACTTAAATGTTTGGTATTGAGCATTTGGGACAATTTTTCAATAATATGATACCAACAAACAGCTTTCTGGATTGTCAGTAGGTACCTTCTTCTCAACACTGAAATGGTTTCATGGGTGGCCTTCTGTATGTGAGTCTCTGTGGACCCAGTGGGAGCCAGGGTTGCTTAAGCTTCCTTAGCACTTCAGTGTTTTATAGTTGAGCAGCAAATATTTGAGGATCACCTACTGACAGGGATGTTATAAACCAACTCCTTGCTCTTGAGCCTACCATCTAATTGGGAAGGGAAACCTTACATTTTTTCCCACCATGACCGAGCAGCATACAACACAGTTATAAACTTATGCTAGGGAGATTGGGACAGAAAATGAGATACGGGTCAGATTGCTTAAAGAAGCTTCCTGAAAGGGAGGACCTTTGAACTGATGCTGAGAGCACGGGTTAAGCTTTTGATTGCAGTGTGTGTTTGTGAATCAGTGTTAGTGCTACAATTTTGGGATAGTGGAATGGCATGATAGAAACCCCATATTTAATTCTTTTTCAAGGAATATTTCTTTCTCAGATGACAAGTTCAGGAGGGGGCCTGTCAAAGGAGGTTTTGTTCCCCCCCTGCCCCCCTTTTTTTTGATTATGCCAAATCTTACATTCTGTGTTCCACCATTCTATGGTTTGGTTCTTTTGCAGTATGATTTTAGGATCTGGTGTGAACTTAGTCCAGAACACTCCTCTTGCAAATCAGTTTTCCACTTTAGGTGAAAACTGAGTTTGTACTTTTGAGATAATTGTTCTAAGACAGTGCTGCTAAAATGCAGGCTAGAATAGAAAAGTTAACTTTGTGTAGCTCTGAGATGCAATTTTCTCTGTTCTTCCTTGGCAAAGATGATGCTGTGACTGGGGAGACTTCTCAGAGTGACAGATCTGTGTGGGCTGAAGCCCCAGTTTGATCATGAGGGGGCGGGAGATGGAAATTTCTTTCTCTTCTTTATGATGGGTTCTGATGCTGGCAACTGTATGCTCTGGGAGCTACTGTTGGGGGCATGATGCATGCCTTGTTTCTCAGTGGAACATTGTGGAGCAAATAGCGTCTGAAACATGTTTTTGCAAGTGAGGCAGAGTGCAGGATGATGATGAACAGAGGAAATAATAATTTGTTACATAGAACAGATTTGTTGGAGCTGTGGCCTGCACAAATGTTGCATCCAAAATCAAACCCAGTAGCTAGACCCAGTGTTTCACTTTTTGCGAAGATTTTCCTAGATGATAGGCTGGACTGGGATAAATTCCATGTCTCAGTTTGGGGGAGGGGATTGTTAAAGAAAAATGGGTGGAAATAGTTGGCCCTTGACCAACTGTGAAGTTGGAAAAATATGTCTAACATCCTACCTTTCTATTCATTTCATTGCTTCTCTCGTTATTCTCCACTGGTGAGTCTAGAATCCCCCTCTGTTAAGGTTATAGTGAAACATCAGTGGTAACTTTTTTAGAGAGGGGAATATCCCTGGGTTACAGGGGTGATGGCAAGACTGCCTGGTGTAAAAGACTCTATCTCCAGAAGAGGAGGCTTAGTGTAAGCATGATGCCCTGGGAATGGGGCAAATTCTTGTTCGTTATGGGCCATGGCTGGAAATTGATTGAAGGACTCATTAGTAAGAATTTGGGTCTCTCCTGGGGGTCCACCTGGGCTGAATAGACAACACATTGTGGAAGGATAGAAAAAAAATGAAGGTGCATAGTGAAAGTGATGGAGAAGGCAATGGCACCCCACTCCAGTACTCTTGCCTGGAAAATCCCATGGACGGAGGAGCCTGGTAGGCTGCAGTCCATGGGGTCACTAAGAGTCAGGCACGACTGAGCGACTTCACTTTTGCTTTTCACTTTCATGCATTGGAGAAGGAAATGGCAACCCACTCCAGTATTCTTGCCTGGAGAATCCCAGAGACAGAGGAGCCTAGTGGGCTGCCATCTATGGGGCTGCGCAGAGTCAGACATGACTGAAGCGACTTAGCAGTGAAAGTGAAGTTGCTCAGTTGTGTCTGACTCTCTGCGACCCGTGGTCTGTAGCCCACCAGGCTCCTCCATCCATGGGATTCTCCAGGCAAGAATACTGGAGTGGGTTGCCATTTCCTTCTCCAGGGGATCTTCCCGACCCAGGGATCGAACCCAGGTCTCCCACATTGCAGGCAGATGCTTTAACCTCTGCACCACCAGGGAAGCTCTTAAATACAAGAATACAGTCTCTCAGAAAACCTATAGAGACACAGAACTTCAGATCCAAGTACTAACATCAAAGATTTCAAGGGAGGAAAGGAAGCCAGGTTGAAAGAAGGAGGAGGAGGAGGTGGAGAATGGGGGCAAAAGAGGTGGCCTTACAGATGTCTCCTGACACCTACAGATGCCCAGGCATTATGGGACTTTTCCCTGGGCCTCCAGAGAAGGGAGGACTGGAACTCGGCCCTACCAGAAATCAGACCAGACCAGAACCAGAATTCGACTTCTCTGCCAAGAGGAGGTGATCAGTCTCCAATCCTCAGCTCAGGCTGCATATATATTAATATGCATATATATGAAGGTGCATATATATTAATAAAAATATTCTCAAGGACTTGTTTAGGATGGATTCAAAAGGGAGAAATTATCTACAGGGTAAAATTAATAACATTTATTGAACTCTTGTCATATGGCAAGCATATTATATAAAATTTGTATCTAATTCTCATGATAAGCTTATGAGGTAGGCAGTTTTATTATTCACATTTTATATACAGATAAAATGATGTCAAGTTGCCCAGGGTCAGAGAACTGAAAGTGACTGAACTAGGATTGATTGATGCATTGATTTTTAAAAATTGGGATAAAATGTATAACATAAAATTTATCATTTGACCTCCTTGAATCAGGATTAGTTTTTCATTCTATTTTAAAAGTTATCCCTCATGGCAGCGGTGGCAGCGCCTGGTTGGGTGCAGCGCTAGAGCAACTGAGTTGCTGCTAGCCTGGTGGCCCAGCGTTGAGCTCCAGCCTGGCCTCTGCATGCCCCCGGGGCTCCAACCCCCTAATGTTGCCCTGGCACTGAGCCCGCCCTGGCCAGGATGATGGTGGAGTATTTTCTGGGCCAGAGCACGTTCTGGAGTTCCTGGGACCAAGTGTTTGCAGCCTTCTGGCAGCGGTCCCAAATCCCTATAGCAAACATGTCTTGATGAAAGACATAGTGCACCGAGAGGTGACCTCTGACCAGAAGCTCCTGTCCAAGGACTCCTGACCAAGACAAACAGGATGCCCCACTGGGCTGAGCGACTGTTTCCTGCCAGTGTTGCTCACTCAGTGTACATCCTGGAAGATTCTATTGTGGACCCACGAAACCAGACCATGGCCACCTTCACCTGGAACATCAACCACATCCAGCTGATGGTCGTGGAGGAATGATGTGTTTACTGTGTGAACTCTGATAACAGCAGCTGGACTGAAATCTGCCAGGAAACCTGGGTCTCCTCTAGCTTAGTTGGTGTCTCCAGAGATGTCCAGGAATTTGGTCTTGCACGGTTCAAAAGCAATGTGACTATGACTGTGAAAGGTTTTGAATACATCTTGGCCAAGCTGCAAGGTGAGGCCCCTCCCAAAACCCTTGTTGAAACAGCCAAAGAAGCCAAGGAGAAGGCCAAGGAGATGTCAGTGGCAGCTATGGAGAAGGCCAAGGACCTTGCCAGCAGGGCAGCCACCAAGAAGCAGAAGCGGCAGTTTGTGTAGCCAGCCCAGGCCCCGAGGCAGCAGTCTAGCAGACTACCAGCTCCAGTCCCTGTGCCCTCTCTTCCCATACTTTATTATTAAAAGCCAGCTTCCAGTCTTGTCGACTATCTGGATGGTGGGCTGGGGTAGGTGCCCTGTTTGGCATCTCCAGCACAGCCGGTCAGTTACCCATGTCTGAGCTGGGCCTCCTTACTCCTGGATCAGGTGGCTGAGGACAGAGGCCCAGTGACTTGCCCAGGGTGACTGCATCCAGGTGAAATGGTCATAAATGCTAGACTGTAAGCTCCATGAGGGCAGGGACTGTTGTTTTATCCTCTGATGTGTCTCAAATATATGAAACAAAATCTTATGTGTAACAGGCACTCAATAAATACTTACTGAAATTAAAAATAAATTATACAGTGAAGTTGTCTTATTTGGTGTGCATAGAAGGCAATGGCACCCCACTCCAGTACTCTTGCCTGGAAAACCCCATGATGGAGGAGTCTGGAAGGCTGCAGTCCATGGGGTCGCTGAGAGTTGGACATGACTGAGCGACTTCACTTTCACTTTTCACTTTCATGCATTGGAGAAGGCAATGGCACCCCACTCCAGTGTTCTTGCCTGGAGAATCCCATGGACGGAGGAGCCTGGAAGGCTGCAGTCCATGGGGTCGCTGAGGTTGGACGTGACTGAGCGACTTCACTTTCACTTTTCACTTTCATGCATTGGAGAAGGCAATGGCACCCCACTCCAGTGTTCTTGCCTGGAGAATCCCAGGGACAGGGGAGCCTGGTGGGCTGCTGTCTATGGGGTTGCACAGAGTCAGACACAACTGAAGCGACTTAGCAGCAGCAGCAACGCACACATAGAATCACAAAACTACCACCACAATGAAGATACAGAATAGTTCCCTCTCCCCTGAAAGCTCCCTTGTGCTGTTCCATTTGAGTTAACCCTCTACTCACTTCTAACCTCTGTTCACTGTGTAAACAACTGATCAGTTTTCTATCACTATAGTTCTTTTCCAGAATGTCATATTCATGGAATCATACACTTGTTGTTCAGTCATTCAGTCATCTCAGACTCTCTGTGACCCCACAGACCGCAGCACACCAGGCTTCCCCATCCTTTTCTATCTCCTGGAGCTTGCTCAAACTCATGTCCATTGAGTCGGTGATGACATCCAACCATCTCATCCTCTGTCGTCCCCTTCTCCTCCCGCCTTCGATCTTTCCCAGCAACAGGGGCTTTTCTAATGATTGGGCTATTTGCATCAGTTGGCCAAAGTATTGGAGCTTCAGTATCAGCCCTTCCAGTGAATATTCAGGGTTGATTTCCTTTAGGATTGACTGGTTTGATTTCCTTGCTGTCCAAGGGATTCTCAAGAGTCTTCTCCAGAACCAAAGTTCAAAACCATCAATTCTTTGGCATTCAATTCTTTATGGTCCAACTCTCACATCCATACATGACCTTGGAAAAACCTATGGAAAAACCATAGCCTTGACTATTCAAACCTTTGCCAGCAAATTATATACTGTCTACGTTTGTCATAGCTTTTCTTTCAAGGAGCAAGCATCTTTTAATTTCATTGTTGCAGTCACTATCTGCAGTAGTTTTGGAGCCCAAGAAAATAGTTTCTCACTGTTTCCATTATTTCCCCATGTATTTGCCATGAAGTGATGGGACCAGATGCCATAGTCTTAGTTTTCTGAATGTTAAGTTTTAGGCCAACTTTTTCATTCTCCTCTTTCACTTTCATCAAGAGGCTCTTTAGTCTTCTTTGCTTTCTGCCTGTACAAGGGTGGTGTCATCTGCATATCTGAGGTTATTGATATTTCTCTCAGCAATCTTGATTCCAGCTTGTGCTTTATGCAGCCCAGCATTTGGCAAGATGTACTCTGCATAGAAATTAAATAGGCAGGGTGACAATATACACCCTTGATGTACTCCTTTCTCACTTTGGAACCAGTCCATTTTTCCATGTATGGTTCTAACTGTTGCTTCTTGAACTGCATACAGGTCTCTCAGGAAGGGAGTAAGGTGGTCTGGTATTCTCATCTCTCTAAGAATTTTCCACAGTTTGGAATATACACACAGTATGTAATCTTTTTAAGACTGGCTTCTTTCACTCAGCAGTTCTCTGGAGATTTATCCATGTTGTGATATGTTCATTCTTTATTATTGCCAAGTAGTAGTCCATTATATGGATTTACCACAGTTTGTTTATCCATTGACTTGTTAATGGTCATTTGGATTGCTTCCGGTTTTGGGCAGTTATGAACAGAATCTCAGGAAATATTCTGTGGGGAGTTTAGTGTGAATACAAATTTTCT
Source organism: Oryx dammah (assembly GCF_014754425.2). Lineage (NCBI taxonomy): Eukaryota > Metazoa > Chordata > Mammalia > Artiodactyla > Bovidae > Oryx > Oryx dammah. Next base: position 34,298,766 of record NW_024070207.1, on the reverse strand, counting down.
TTAGAGGAAATACCCAGGGGTGGGATTGCTGTATCATTATGATAAACTTTATGGTTAATTTTGTAACAAATGGCCAAATCATTTGCTAGTATATATGATCACCATGAGCAGTATATGAGAGTTGTAGTTTCTTGCATCCTTGTCAACTCTTGGTATTGTTGCTTTTTTTATTTATGTGTTATAACAGGTATGTGGTGGTATCTTGTCATTGTTTCAATTTGCATTTCCTTAATGGCTAATGATATTTAACATCTATCTATTTTTTTCCATTTGTATATGGTCAGGTTCTTTGTATGTTTTAAAATTGGATTATTTGTTCTCTTACTGTTGAGCTTTGAGAATTCTTTGTATATTATGAACATGTCTTGTTGGCTGTGTGATTTGCATACATCTGCATGTTTGTAGCTTTTCTTTTTCTTTTTTAAAAAATTAATTAATCAATTTTAATTGGAGGCTAATTACTGTACAATATTGTAGTGATTTTTGCCATACATTGACATGAATCAGCCATGTGTTCCCCATCCTGAACACCTCTCCCTCTTCCCTCCCCATCCCAATCCCTCAGGGTCATCCCAGTGCACCGGCCCTGAGCGCCCTGTCTCATGCCTTGAACCTGGACTGGCGATCTATTTTACGTATGGTAATATATATGTTTCAATGCTATTCTCTCAAATCATTCCACCCTTGCCTTCTCCCACAGAGTCCAAAAGTCTGTTCTTTACATCTGTGTCTCTTTTGCTGTCTCGCATATAGGGTCATCGTTACCCTCTTTCTAAATTCCATATATATGCATTAATATACTGTGGTGGTGTTTTTCTTTCTGACTTACTTAACTCTGTATAATAGGCTACAGTTTCATCCACCTCATTAGAACTGATAATGCATTCTTTTTAATAGCTGAATCATAATCCGTTGTGTATATGTATCACAGCTTTCATATTCATTCATCTGCTGATGGACATCTAGGCTGCTTCCATGTCCTAGCCATTGTAAACAGTGCTGTGATGAACATTGGGGTACATGTGTCTCTTTCAATTCAGGTTTTCTCGGTGTGTATGCCCAGCAGTGGGATTGCTGGGTCATATGGGGGTTCTATTTCCAGTTTTTTAAGGAGTCTCCATACTATTCTCCATAGTGGCTGTACTAGTTTACATTCCCACCAACAGTGTAAGAGGGTTCCCTTTTCTCCACACCCTCTCCAGCATTTATTGCTTGTAGACTTTTGGATCTTAGCCATTCTGACTGGTGTGAAATGGTACCTCATTGTGGTTTTGATTTGCATTTCTCTGATAATGAGTGATGTTGAGCATCTTTTCATGTGTTTGTTAGCCATCTGTATGTCTTCTGTGGAGAAACGTCTGTTTAGTTCTTTGGTCCATTTTTTGATTGGGTAGTTTATTTTTCTGGAATTGAGCTGCATGAGCTGCTTATATAATATTGAGATTAATTCTTTGCCCATTGCTTTGTTTGCTATTATTTTCTCCCATTTGGAAGGCTGTCTTTTCACCTTGCTTATATTTTCCTTCATTGTGCAAAAGCTTTTAAGTTTAATTAGGTCCCATTTGTTTATTTTTGCTTTTATTTCCATTACTCTGGGAGGTGGTAAATATCATAAAGTCCATTTTGTCCTTTTTTTCTATTATAAATCATGCTTTTGGTATCATATCTAAGGATAATTTATAATAAAGCAGATATTGCTTATTAATAGTGTTCCTGAATTATTTATTTTAATAAGAACTTTATGGAAACATATTTTGCATATAATTAACCCTTTTAAATTTACCAAGTTCTGCAACAATTGCTATGAATATTTTAGAACATTTTCATCACTCCAAGAGAATCTTTCATTCACATTTACTGTTAATCTCTGTTATCGCTAACTCTGCTCCAGAAAACCACTAGTCTACTAGTGGTTTTTCTGGCACAATTTTTTATTTAAAAAAATGGAAATTTAAAAATTGTGGTAAAAAATCATAACATAAAATTTATTATTTTTACCATTTCTGGTGGTGGTTTAGTTGGTAAGTCATGTTTCACTCTTGTCACCCTATAACTATAGTCTGCCAGGCTCTTCTGTCCATGAGAATACTGGAGTGAATTGCCATTTCTTTCTCCAGGGGATCTTCCTGACCCAGGGATCAAACCCTTGTCTCCTGCATAGGCAAGTGGATTCTTTGTCACTGAGCCACCAGGGAAGCATTACCATTTCTAGTAGTGTTAAATATTTTCATATTGTGTATAACCAATCTCTAGAATGTTTTCATCTTGTAAATCTGAAATTCTATACCCAGTAAAGAACAGTTCCCCATTTTTCTCTCCTCCAGCCCCTGCTAACCACCATTCTACTGTTTCCATAAATTTGACTACTGCTTTGAGTTCAGTTACTCAGTCATGTCCGACTCTTTGTGACCTCATGGACTGTAGCACGCCAGGCCTCCCTGTCCATCACCAACTCCCGGAGTTTACTCAAACTCATCTCCATTGAGTCAGTGATGCCATCCAACCATCTCATCCTGTGTCGTCCCCATCTCCTCCCACCTTCCATCTTTCCCAGCATCAGGGGCTTTTCCAGAGAGTCAATTCTTTGCATCAGGTGGCCAAAGTATTGGAGTTTCAACTTCAGCATAAGTCTTTCCAATGAATATTCAGGACTGATTTCCTTTAGGCTGAACTGATTGGATCTCTTTGCAGTCCAAGGGACTCTCAAGAGTCTTCTCCAACACTACAGTTCAAAAACATCAATTCTTCGGCACTCAGCTTTTTTTATGGTCCAACTCTCACAGACATACATCACTATAGGAAAAACCATAGCTTTTACTAGATGGACCTTTGTTGGCAAAGTAATGTCTCTGCTTTTTAATACTTTTTTTTTCTGCTTTTGACTACTGTAGATATCTTATATAAGTGTAATTATATAGTATGTGTCTTTTTGTCTGACTTGTTTAGCATAATACCCTCAAAGTTCATCTGTATTGTAGCATATGCCAGACTTTTCTTCCTTTTTAAGGCTGAATAATATATGTGTCTACCAAATTTGCTTATCCATTTTTCTATTGATGGCCATTTTGGTTGCAGCACTCTTTGGGTACTGTGAATAATACTGTTAGGAACCTGGGTGTACAAATAACTAATACAGCACCATTTTGTTTTCTCAAAAAGACTATTTTCTCCATTACATAGCATTTTCGCCTTTGCTAAAAATCAGTTTGCTATATGTGTTTGGATCTAATTCTGGCCTGTCTGTTCTATTCCATTGATCTATTTGGTTTTCCTTTTGACAATCTTGATTACTACAGTGTTACAGTACTTTTAAAATTTGGGTTGTGTGAGTCTTCCAACTTTGTTCTTTTTTCAAAATATTTTTTGCTCCTTTTTTTCCCCTTTCCAAATAAATTTTAGAATCAATTTGTCAATACCTACAAAATTTCTAAAATGATTGCATTAAATTTATTATGTAGAGGAGAATTAACATCTAAATTATATTGAGTCTTTGAATCCATGAGAGCACTATGTCTCTCCACTTATTTAGGTCTTTGTTGATTTTTCTTTTCATCAAATTTTGTCATTTTCAGCATAAATGTCCTGTACATATTTTATTGGGTTTGTATTTAAAGTGTCTTATGTTCTGGAGGTGTTTTAATTGATGTTAATTTTTTGGGGGGAGGTGAATTTCAGTTTCCAATTTTACATTGCTAATATATACAAATGTTGATTTTTGTGTATTGTCTTTTTATTTTACAATATTAAACTTACAGATTAGTAGTAGGAAGTTTTTTGTGGTTATTTGTTTTTAGATTGTTTGCCATTTTCTACTTAGGCAGCATGTTAGCAAATAAGGATCATTTAATTTCTTTTCTAATTGATATGCATTTTATTTATTTTCCTTATTGCACTAAGAATAGTGATACTAGAGGAAATACATTTAGTCTCTCTCCATTAGGTACAATGTTAGCTATAGATTTTGTGGATGCCCTGTTCCTAATTTGCTGAGTTTTTAAATCATGTATTAATATTGAATTTTGTCAAGTGCTTTTTCTTTACCCATTGCTATAATAATGTGATTTTTCATTTTTTAAAATCATTTAATATGTTGGATTGCATTGATTAATTTGAGAATATTGAACCAGAGTTGCATTCCTGGTATAAACCCCATTTGGTTACAAGGTATTATTTTTAACTATTGCCTGATTGAATTTGCTAATACTTTGTAGATTTTTACACGAATCATGAGGTGCATTGGTCTGTAGTTTTACTTTCTTGTACTGTTATTTGGTTTTGATGTCAGGTTAATGTTGTCTCATAAAATGAGTTGGGAAGCATTACTTCCTCCTCTGTTTTCTGTAGAAAGGTTATGTAGATTGGCATTATTTCTTTAAATGTTTGTTAGAATTTGCCAGTGAAATCTTCTGGGCCTAGAGAAACCATTTTTGGACAAGTTTTAAAACTATATAATCATTTTATTTAATTATATGACTGTTTAGATTTCTCTCTTCTTCTTGAGTGAGTTTTGACAGTTTGTGATTTTTGAGGAATTGGCTTATTTTATCCAAGATGACAAATTTAGGTACATAGATTTTTTTTGTAGTATAGCTTTGTTATACTTTCAATGTTTGTGAAAGTGTTAATTGGTCAGTTGTGTCTGAGTATTTGTGACCACATGGACTGTAGCCCACCAGGCTCCTCTATGGAATTCTCCAGGCAAGAATACTGGAGTGGGTTGCCATTCCCTTCTCCAGAGGATCTTCCTGATCCAGGGATTGATCCCAGGTCTCCTGCATTACAGGCAGATTCTTTACTGTCTGAGTCACCAGGGAAGCCCATTAATGTTTGTTAGACCTATAGTATTAACCCTTCTTTTACTTTTGATATGAGTATTTATGTTCTTTTTTTCTTTTTTACTGTTAGTCTTGCTGGAAATTTATCAGTTTTACTGATCTTTACAGTATCATCAAAAAATATTCATGTCAATGTATGGCAAAACCAATACAGAATTGTAAAGTAAAATAAAAAATAAATTAAAAAAAATAAATAAAATTCTATATACTAATCCTGTCAAAAAACAAAAACAAACAAACAAAAAAAAAACATGACCTAGGAATTAATCCAATGAAAGACGATCAAATATTCTAGAGAGAAACTGTAGATTTTGGAAAGGATATATATAGAGTAAGGCATAATATATTTATGGTTTTGAAGTCTCAGTTTTTTAAAGACAGGAATAGAAAGTGCCTTTCATGGATAAAGAGTGGTCATTCCTTATTGCCTCTGTCTAGGGTGTCCCTAATTTCAAGAGGAGCCCCCTCTACACCCTGGGGAGAGCTGCACTTTGATCCATTGCCTGGTCATCCTGGGATTATTTTTATGAGCTCTGAATTGTGTTGTCTCCAACCTGTGCCCATGAGTGTTAGCTACCTTTGGCTAGTCCTTTTGGACCTTTGTTTCTTAATTTATAAGAAAGCTGTACTCTCCAAATGTCAAAGTTATTTTCCAAGACAAAATGTTATAGAATCTTGGACTCTCTTTTAATAGAATCTAAGTCATAATGGAATCCAGCAAAGAAAGAATGCAGAACACTGAACCCAGAATTTCATCTGAGAACTTTGCAGGAAAAGCTGCCCTGTCTCTTTCCTGCTCAACTTCCTCTTTATCATACTTCTCCCTCTGCCTTATTCAGCTTTTGGTTCCCTCCCTTCCTTCTGTTCTGCCTCTTGGCCCTATGACTTCCCTGTCTCTTCATCCTGTGCCTGACTTAGTCACCAGTTACTTAGACCTACCTGGTCCTATTCCTACCTCATGCCCAGACCATCTCCCTCCTCTTACCAGGTTTTCCCCTTCCCACTTCCCTGCCTGCATCACCATTACCCAAGAGAAACATTATCTACTGGAAACCAGCAGTAATGTCCACAAATACTCTTAGCAGCATTTAATATAGTAGTAATAAACTGGAGGTTACCCAAATCCTCATCAACAGGAGAATGGGTAAATTGTGATATATTGACATGATGGAATATTATAAAGCTTTGAAAGTCAATGAACTACAGCATGCAATAGCCTGGATAAATCTTAATAGCATAAGTTGGAGTAAAAGATGCAAGTTCCCAAAGGTACTCTATACAGTATCATTCCCCTTTGTATAGAGTACACATCCAAGCAAAATCAAATATCATATAGCTTAGGTGAATTACACACAAACACACACATACAAGAGCTAAAATTAAAGAAAAAACAAAACTTGGTAAACATAATCATAAAATTTAGGATGGTGGTTATCTCTGAGGGTGAGATAGGAGAATGGGATGGGGAGGAACAGGTTAGTATAGGCTGTTGGCAATGTTCTAGTTCCTAAATTGGTTTAATGGGATCATCAGCTTATAATATTATTAAAATAATAAGTAAATAAAAGAGTACCATGTATGGACCAACCATGATAGTGTGTTATGATTCATGACCTGCTTTTGTTCATATGATATAATCCAAACAAATGAACCCCAAATTAGTGGGATCAAGCAATAAGTACATTTCTGTAGAATATTTCCACTAGGTTGTTGGCTGGTGAAAAAGAATGTAGAATTAACTATTCTCCACATATTTTACTTGAGCTTTAAAATAAAATCCATGGAAAGCTACTAAAAAAATAGTAACTACTAAAAAAAAAAGAAGCTACTAAAAAGTGTAGTAACTACAGAGAAATGAAGTTAAAGTGTACACTGCTATCTGATTGGATAGTGGCTAAAATAGATATGATAACAGGTAGGCAATGTAAATGCTTTGAGAACCCTATAGGATCACCCTTTGTAAAGGAATGAGTGGCTGTATAAATGGAATGGCGTATTAAGTACTTAAGTGCCCATAGCTACTCTGGCTCAGGGAAGGAGAAACCGTGGAATTCCAACTTATTCAGTATATATTTTAAAAATTTTCTTGTTTCTCTGAAAAGTCTTTTTCTGCTATGTAGGCAGGCACTAAAAAGTTAACCCAGATATTTCATCTGGGATGGAAACACAGATAGCTGAGTTCCAGCTTTTTGCCTGAGAATGTAACTTCAACATTTTTATGAAAGCTAAATGGTACAACCATATATTCATGGAGGATTGTTTGAGAGATACACAGTTCTTCAGGATCAGTCCTAGAATATCCAGAGATCCATCAGCATCAGCTGAGAATTTAGGAAAAAAATGGAGACTCTCAGGACACATTCCAGACCTACAGTATCAGAATCTGTACTTTAACAGGAATTCCTGGGTGCTTTATATGCACATTAAAGTTTGAAAAGCAGTAGTTTAGAGCAGATAGCCTTATATGAAGCTCAACAGGAGCTGGTCTTCAGGAAGTCTGTTTACTCACTGAAATTTTATGCCAAATTTTGAGTTTCTCTGAATAAATATTTTTCTGGGCTTTTTTTAATGTTTTACTCCTGGATCAGGCCAGATCGTTGGAAAGCTGTGCACTTAGTTCCCAAGCTTTGGCTAATTGTTTCACATAGCGTGCTTTAAATTTTCTCTCTCATTTATTTACATTGAAGACCACTGTGAAAAGCAGCTGTTGAAATTCATTGCATTTACTGCTGGATACTACTGAGAATATTATACACTACAGAAGTGTTTCCAAGGTCTAATTGCACAAAAGAATCATCTGAGGCATTTGTAAACTACTGATCTGAAGTACTGCCTGGGAATATGTATTGTTAACAGTTACTCACGGTGATTCAGATGTAACAAGTCCATGGAATAGTGATTTGGGAAGATTTACTACACTATCTAGTGTCTCTTTATTAAAATATGCTGGGTTTTTTTCCCCTGTCTTTAGTAGCCTTTATGTCTTCTGGGTAACTGATATGCAGTTGTCTTATGGATAATATGTTTATAACAACATGTATCCCTCATTAACTTATCAAATCCACATTTGTGCCCTACTTTTGACAATTATAAAACCTTCTGTTATACACTTTGGTGTTTGTAAAGGTTTTGTGTTACCATTGCCTTCATTTTACTTTGTTTCTGAGCTGGGCTGATATAATTGCTGTTAAAGATGAGAAATTTGATGCTTTTGTTAATTTTGTTTTGTTAGTCTTTTGCGGGGGAAATTACATATTAAGCTGTTGGAAGTAGTAAAAGAAATCACAGATTTTTATTACTACTCTATGGGTTCCTGGGTGTTAGGAATCCTCAGATATGAACCACTGCCTTAAAACAGATATTCAATGTATGGCAAAACCAATACAGTATTGTAAAGTAAAATAAAGTAAAAATAAAAATTAAAAAAAAGATATTCTAAATTCAGGATATATGCTACATTTTAAAATGAACAGTTGGGCTAGACATTAGGAGATTTCTATTTTAGGTATAATTGTGCCAGTAATGAATTCTGTGACCTCATTCAAGACAAACATATTTTTTGTTGGCCGCTATTCTCTCATCTTCAAAATGGGCACAGCAAGTCCCTTTCACCTTATAGGATTAGATGATAATCACATGATGAACATCGACTGAGGACATATTTTGTGCTAGACACTTTTCATAGACATATATGTATTACTTCATTTAATTCTGGAAAGAACCCAGTGAGGTAAATATTGTTTTTGCTCAGTTTACAAATGATGAAATTAAGCTAAGTGAGGTTCCATAATTGAAGATTATATATCTGAAGTGAAACTTGATTTTTTTGACTTCAGAGCCTAAATTTGTAATCATTTAGTCTATATGATTTAGTATGGATCATCGTATTGCAAGAGGAAACTCTGAATCTTATGGCTTAAAATCACAAAAGTTCTTTCCTTGTTTTTGCTACATAGTTTTGGTTGCATGTCATCATCATTGCAGGACCCAGGTAGACAGAATATCTGTCATCTCTAGGATTGTTGGTCATCTCAACAGAGGGAAAGAGTATATGATGCAATATGCACTGGCTCTTAAAGCATACACCCAGAAGTGACACATACCATTTTCACTTGTGCATTGTTGACCAAAACTAGTTAGATGGCTGTGTGTGTAAGGAAAGCAACCCGGTTATGTGCTGGAAAGGTGGAAAAGAAGAGAAATATAAACATTTGATGAGCAACAGTAATGCCACATTTTTCCAATGTATTTATTGATATAAAACTATTAGTATTATGACTTTGAATACTGTTCTTACTTAAGCAATGAGGTGGGTTCATGCTTACATTGTTTAAAACACACTCTTCAATAAGTCACAGTATAAAGCCTGCTTATATACTATAATTTAAAATAATAAGTGGGTGGTACTAAGATGGCAGAGGAATAGGACGGGGAGACCACTTTCTCCCCCACAAATTCATCGAAAGAACATTTGAACGCTGAGCAGATTCCACAAAACAACTTCTGAATGCTGGCAGAGGACATCGGGCACCCAGAAAGGCAGCCCATTGTCTTCGAAAGGAGATGAAGAAGTCTTGAGGCTACTGTAAGAATAAGACTGAAAACCAGAGGCAGGAGGCTTAATTCCAAATCCTGAGAGAACACCAGAGAACTCCTGACTCCAGGGAATGTTAATCGATAGGAGCTCATCAAATGCCTCCATACCTACACTGAAACCAAGCACCACCCAAGAGCCAAAAAGTTCCAGAGCAAGACATACCATGCAAATTAATTCTCCAGCAACACAGGAACATAGACATGAGCTTCAATATACAGGCTGCCCAAAGTCACACCAAACACATTGACATCTCAAAAACCATTACTGGACACTTCATTGCACTCTAGAGGGAAGAAATCTAGCTCCACCCACCAGAACACCGACACAAGCTTCCCTAACCAGGAAACCTTGACAAGCCACCCATCCAACCCCACCCACAGTGAGGAACCTCCACAATAAAGAGGAACCACAAACTGCCAGAATATGGAAAGGCCACCCTAAACACAGCAATATAAACAAGATGAAAAGGCAGAGAAATACCGAGCAGGTAAAGGAACAGGATAAATGCCCACCAAACCAAACAAAAGAGGAAGAGATAGGGAATCTACCTGAGAAAGAATTCCAAATAATGATAGTGAAAACGATCCAAAATCTTGAAAACAAAATGGAGTTACAGATAAATAGCCTGGAGACAAAGATCGAGAAGATGCAAGAAATGTTTAACAAGGACCTAGAAGAAATAAAAAAGAGTCAATATATAATGAATAATGCAATAAATGAGATAAACACTCTGGAGGGAACCAACAGTAGAATAACTGAAGCAGAAGAGAGGATAAGTGAGGTGGAAGATAGAATGGTGGAAATAAATGAAGCAGAGAGGAAAAAAGAAAAAAGAATTAAAAGAAATGAGGACAACCTCAGAGACCTCTGGGACAATGTTAAATGCCCCAACATTTGAATCATAGGAGTCCCAGAAGAAGAAGACAAAAAGAAAGGCCATGAGGAAATACTTGAGGAGATAATAGTTGAAAACTTCCCTAAAATGGGGAAGGAAATAATCACCCAAATCCAAGAAACCCAGAGAGTCCCAAACAGGATAAATCCAAGGCAAAACACCCCAAGACACATATTAATCAAATTAACAAAGATCAAACACAAAGAACAAATATTAAAAGCAGCAAGGGAAAAACAACAAATAACACACAAGGGGATTCCCATAAGGATAAGAGCTGATCTTTCAATAGAAACTCTTTAGGCCTGGAGGGAATGGCAGGACATACTTAAAGTGATGAAAGAAAATTACCTATAGCCCAGATTACTGTACCCAGCAAGGATCTCATTCAAATATGAAGGAGAAATCAAAAGCTTTAGAGACAAGCAAAAGCTGAGAGAATTCAGCACCACCAAACCAGCTCTCCAACAAATACTGAAGGATCTTCTCTAGACAGGAAACACAGAAAGGGTGTATAAACTTGAACCCCAAACAATAAATGGAAATGGGATTATACTTATCAACAATTACCTTAAACGTAAATGAGTTGAATGCCCCAACCAAAAGACAAAGACTGGCTGAATGTATACAAAAACAAGACCCCTATATATGTTGTCTACCAGAGACCCACCTCAAAACAAGGGACACATACAGACTGTAAGTGAAGGGCTGGAAAAAGATATTCCATACAAATAGAGACCAAAAGAAAGCAGGAGTAGCAATACTCATATCAGATAAAATAGACTTTGAAACAAAGGCTGTGAAAAGAGACAAAGGAGGACACTACATAATGATCAAAGGATCAATCCAAGAAGAAGATATAACAATTATAAATATATATGCACCCAACATAGGAGCACCACAATATGTAGGACAAATGCTAACAAGTATGAAAGGGGAAATTAACAATAACACAATAATAGTGGGAGACTTTAATACCCCACTCACACCTATGGACAGATCAACTAAACAGAAAATTAACAAGGAAACACAAACTTTAAATGATACAGTAGACCAGTTAGACCTAATTGATATCTATAGGACATTTCACCCCAAAACAATGAATTTCATCTTTTTCTCAAGTGCACACGGAACCTTCTCTAGGATAGATCATATCCTGGGCCATAAATCTAGCCTTGGTAAATTCAAAAAAATTGAAATCATTCCAAGCATCTTTTCTGACCACAATGCAGTAAGATTAGATCTCAATTACAGGAGAAAAACTATTAAAAATCCCTACATATGGAGGCTGAACAGCATGCTGCTGAATAACCAACAAATCACAGAAATCAAAAAAATCAAAATATGCATAGAAATGAATGAAAATAAAAACACAACAACCCAAAACCTATGGGGCACTGTAAAGCAGTGCTAGGGGGAAGGTTCATAGCAATACAGGCTTACCTCAAGGAAACAAGAAAAAAGACAAACAAATAACCTAACTATACACCTAAACAACTAGAAAAGGAAGAAATGGAGAACCCCAGGGTTAGTAGAAGGAAAGAAATTTTAAAAATTAGGGCAGAAATAAATGCAAAAGAAACAAAAGAGACCACAGCAAAAATCAACAAAGCCAAAAGCCGGTTCTTTGAGAAGATAAATAAAATTGATAAACCATTAGCCAGACTCATCAAGAAACAAAGGGAGAAAAATCAGATCAACAAAATTAGAAATGAAAATGGAGAGATCCCAACAGACAACACAGAAATACAAAGGATCGTAAGAGACTACTATCAGCAACTATATGCCAATAAAATGGACAACTTGGAAGAAATGGAAAAATTCTTAGAAAAGTACAACTTTCCAAAACTGAACCAGGAAAAAATAGAAAATCTTAATAGACCCATCACAAGCATGGAAATTGAAACTGTAATCAGAAATCTTCCTTCAAACAAAAGCCCAGGTCCAGACGGCTTCACAGCTGAATTCTATGAAAAACTGAGAGAAGAGCTAACACCTATCCTACTCAAACTCTTCCAGAAAATTGTAGAGGAAGGTAAACTTCCAAACTCATTCTATGAGGCCACCGTCACCCTAATCCCAAAACCTGACAAAGATGCCACAAAAAAAGAAAACTACGGGCCAATATCACTGATGAACATGGATGCAAAAATCCTTAACAAAATTCTAGCAATCAGAATCCAACAACACATTAAAAAGATCATTCATCATGACCAAGTGGGCTTTATCCCAGGGATGCAAGGATTCTTCAATATCAATCACCACATTAACAAATTGAAAAATAAAAGCCATATGATTATCTCAATAGATGCAGAGAAAGCCTTTGACAAAATTCAATGTCCATTTATGATAAAAACAAAACAAAACAAAACAGAACCCCAGAAAGCAGTAATAGACAGAACATACCTCAACATAATAAAAGCTATATATGACAAACCCACAGCAAACATTATCCTCAATGGTGAAAAATTGAAAGCATTTCCCCTAAAGTCAGGAACAAGACAAGGGTGCCTACTCTCACCACTACTATTCAACATAGTTTTGGAAGTTTGGGCCATAGCAATCAGAGCAGAAAAAGAAATAAAATGAATCCAAATTGGAAAAGAAGAAGTAAAACTCTCACTGTTTGCAGATGACATGATCCTCTACATAGAAAACCCTAAAGAATGCACCAGAAAATTACTAAAACTAATCAATGAATATAGTAAAGTTGCAGAATATAAAATCAACACACAGAAATCCCTTGCATTCCTATACACTAATAATGAGAAAATAGGGTAACAGAGGAAACAATTCCATTCACCATTGCAACGAAAAGAATAAAATACTTAAGAATATATCTACCTAAAGAAACAAAAGACCTATATATAGAAAACTATAAAACACTGGTGAAAGAAATCAAAGAGGACACTAATAGATGGAGAAATATACCATGTTCATGGATTGGAAGAATCAATATAATCAAAATCAGTATACTACCCAAAGCCCATCTATAGATTCAATGCAATCCCTATCAAACTACCAACGGTATTTTTCACAGAGCTAGAATGAATAATTTCACAATTTGTATGGAAATACAAAAAAACTCGAATAGCCAAAGCAATCTTGAGAAAGAAGAATGGAACTGGAGGAATCAACCTGCTTGACTTCAAGCTCTACTACAAAGCCATAGTCATCAAGACAGTATGGTACTGGCACAAAGACAGAAATATAGATCAATAGAACAAAATTGAAAGCCCAGAGATAAATCCACACACCTATGGACACCTTATCTTTGACAAAGGAGGCAAGAATATACAATGGAGAAAAGACAATCTCTTTAACAAGTGGTGCTGGGAAAACTGGTCAGCCACTTGGAAAATAATGAAACTAGAACACTTTCTAACACCACACACAAAAATAAACTCAAAATAGATTAAAGATCTAAACATAAGACCAGAAACTATAAAACTCCTAGAGGAAAACATAGGCAAAACACTCTCCGACATAAGTCACAGCAGGATCCTCTATGACCCACCTCCCAGAATATTGGAAATAAAAGCAAAAATAAATGGGACCTAATTAAAATTAAAAGCTTCTGCACAACAAAGGAAACTCTAAGCAAGGTGACAAGACAGCCTTCAGAATGGGAGAAAATAATAGCAAATGAAGCTACTGACAAACAACTAATCTCAAAAATATACAAGCAACTCCTGCAGCTCAGTTCCAGAAAAATAAACGACCCAAACAAAAAATGGGCCAAAGAACTAAATAGACATTTCTCCAAAGAAGACATACAGATGGCTAACAAACACATGAAAAGATGCTCAACATCACTCATTATCAGAGAAATGCAAATCAAGACCACAGTGAGGTACCATTTCACGCCAGTCAGAATGGCTGTGATCCAAAAGTCTACAAGCAATAAATGCTGGAGAGGGTGTGGAGAAAAGGGAACCCTCTTATACTGTTGGTGGGAATGCAAACTAATACAGCCACTATGGAATATAGTGTGGAGATTCCTTAAAAAACTGGAAATAGAACTGGCTTATGACTCAGCAATCCCACTGCTGGGCATACACACCAAGGAAACCAGAATTGAAAGAGACACATGTACCCCAATGTTCATCGCAGCACTGTTTATAATAGCCAGGACATGGAAGCAACCTAGATGTCCACCAGCAGATGAATGGATAAGAAAGCTGTGGTACATATACACAATGGAGTATTACTTGGACATTAAAAAGAATACATTTGAATGAGTTCTGATGAGGTGGATGAAACTGGAGCCTATTATACAGAGTGAAGTAAGCCAGAAAGAAAAACACCAATACAGTATACTAATGCATATATATGGAATTTAGAAAGATGGTAATGATAACTCTGTATGCAAGACAGCAAAAGAAACACAGATGTATAAAGTCTTTTGGTCTCTGTGAGAGAGAGCAAGGGTGGGATGATTTGGGAGAATGGCATTGAAACAGGTATAATATCATATATGAAACAAATAGCCAGTCCAGGTTTGAGGCATTGTTAGGTAAAAGACGACCAGGTACACCAAAAAATGTCTAATGGGCTTTAATGGCGAAGCGCTCCCAGGCGGGGTTCCCGGAGGGAACAGGGCAGGTCGAGGGAATCCGCGCGGAACCGTGTTGGGAGTTTGTTTATATATGCACGTCGTGAGGGATGGCTGGGTTAGCGGATGGGAGTTTGGATAGGCTGCTGGTTTGCAGCGTTGCGAGCTGATAGGTTTTCTATGCAGCTGAGGCGGGGCGGCTTATGCAGCTGAGGTGGCGTGGTTCATGCAGCTGGGGGCGGGGCGGCTTTAGCTGGCGTAGTGTGCTGTCCTTGGTGCCTGGCATCTGGGAGGCGCCCTCCGTTAGGGAATTCCCCTGCCAGCGGGGGAGAGGAGGGGCGGCCCATCATGGCCCCTGGGGTCTGACCTTACAGGCATGATACAGGATGCTTGGGCTGGTGTGCTGGGATGACCCAGAGGATGGTATCGGGAGGGAGGTGGGAGGGAGGTTCAGGATGGGGAACAGGTGTACACCCCTGGTGGATTCATTTCAATGTATGGGAAAACCGACACAGTATTGTAAAGTAATTAGCCTCCAATTAAAATAAAAAAGAATAATTTTAAAAAAGGGAAAAGAAGAAAAGAATGAATAAGTTAGAATCTGAGCTGTTTAAGCTGGGGTTATTTTTATGTAGCTTTCTTCTGACAGAATGGTATGGTTTTTACCTTCCCAAAATATATTAGAAGAAAAAAATAACTATAGAAGGAATGAAAGCCCAACAAGTGGGTTATATATTGATTGAAATGCTTGCCATGAACATTTAAAGAGGTTTACTATGCATTTTTGGCCTGGTTAATTTGAGAGAAATTTGATGCATGTGATTGTCACAATGCCTAACATAACCATTTATCATTTTCAAAGTGCTCCTGCAAAATTAAATGAACTAATGCATATGAAAGAACTTTCTGTAAACTGTGGCTACTTTTGGCAAATGTAACATTATCACATGATCTCACTTGATCCTTAAAATTACCTTGTGCTGTTTGTTATTGTTGTTTCCATTGTCTTTATTTATAGCTGAGGAAACTCAGAGGTATTTAACTACTCTTCATGACTATATGGTTATAAACAGAGGGCTTGGGACTAGAACTCCCGTCTGTAACTCCTAGGTCAGAGTGCTGCCTTTCCAGCCAAATTCTTGGATGTAACTTAAATGCAGCCTAGAGAAATTGAAAATGACCCATTTGAAGGAGGCAAAGATAATACTCAATTTCCAAAGAGATGCCAACACATTCCAAAGTTCATGCCAACATGTTGAGGGAACAGAATCCACTACCTTTTGATAAGGAACTCCTGAAAGGGAGAATCATTCAAAGGCTTAACATTCATAGTGAGAAAATGGTCTTTCCAAGGGCCCAATTAGATGCTCGGTGGCCTGAAGTATTTTTCAGAATGTCATAGCTCAAGGAAGCTGAGGAAATGTAGTTATGCCTGCCTTGAAGAATTGTGCAAAGTAGGTTAGCTGCATCGCTTCCATTTTTGTGAAAGAGAATGCTTTTCTAATTTTAGAATCTTTCAAGAGGTGGGTAGGCTTTTGTGTGAGGGGAAGCTTTTCTCAGTGCTCATTTCCAGAGGTGCCTGTGAAATCATTTTATATCCTGTTTGGAAAAGGAAGACAATGTGGTGGAAATGAAAAATGAGTTTGCGTAAAAAGTTATTTTCCCCAGAAGAGACAGCGGAAATAAGGCTCCACAGCCATACTTATTACTTTTCCACCTAAGTTATAGAGATGTGTGTTATCAGTTCAATGCAGGTATTGGGCTTCTTTAACTGTAATGTGTCTCCTGATGTTAAACAGCAGCAACTGTTTATTTAGAAGATCATTCAAGAAAGGACAAAGACTTTTTTTTAAGCTCTTAGAGAGTGTTAGGTTTTCCCCAGCTTCTTAATATCTCCACTGTAATTTATTTTGTAAGTTCCAATTTTCAGATTGTTAAAATGTAGCTTATAAATGACTGTTTACTTCATAACTGACTATTCATCTGGTAAAACAGCAAATATTTGAAATGCAAAAATCCCCCCAAAAGAAAAGAAGGATTTCCACCAAGGGCTGGGGGCTCTTCATGGGTTGGCAATTGTGTATAGCTTTAAGTAGCTGAGGTTGAATTAAGTCCCCAAAAGTCATTTTTCAAATTTTGTTTTAAACAAAGAAATTACATGTATTGTTATTATTTTTTGGCCTTTCATTTTTTCCTTTCAATTTTGAGATGTCATTAATATACAGCACTCTATACATTTAAGGTATACAGCATAATGGTTTGTCTTATATAATAAAATGATTATCACAATATATTTAGTGAACATCCATCATTTCAATATAGATACAAAATTAAAGAAAAAAATTCTTCCTTGTGATGAGAACTCTTAGGATTTACTCTATTAACTTTCATATATAACATACAGCAGTGTTAATTATATTTGTCATGTTGTACATTATATCCCTAGTACTTATTTATCTTATAACTGGAAGTTTGTACCTTTTGGCTACCTTCATTCCCCCTACCTCCCCAACCCCTAGTAACAATTTTCCATGTTTGTTTATTTTTGAAGTATAACACCTACAACATTGTTAATTCCTGTTACACAACATATGATTTGATATTTCTATACATTTTAAAATGATCACCACTATAAGTCTAGTTACAATATGTCAGCATACAAAGATATTACATAGTTACAGTATTTCTCACACTGTACATTTTATACCCATGACTTATTTATTTGTAATTGTAAATTTGTACCTCTTAATCTCCCTCACTTCTTTCTTTCTTCCTGCCAGCTCACTTGTTTGTTCTCTGTATCTAAAACTCTGTTTCTGTTTTGTTATATGTGTTAATTTGTTTTATTTTTGATTTTTTAGATTCCACCTAAATGTGAAATCATACAGTATTTGTCCTCCTCTGTCTGACTTATTTCACTTAGCATAATACCTGTTATATACCTCCATGTTGTTACAAATAACAGATTTCATCCTTTAAAAAATGTGGCTGTCACATTCCACTGTGTGTATATGTATATGTCACATTCCACTGTGTGTATATGTATGTGTGTATGCATACACACACATACACACAGATATACACACAGTGGAATGTCACACCATGTCTTTATCCACTCACATATTGATGGGCACTTAGGTTGCTTTTATATCTTGGCTCTTGGAAATAATGCTGCTGTTAACATAGGGGTGCATATATCTTTATGAATTAGTGTTTTCATTTTCTTTGGATAAATAACCAGAAGTGGAATTGCTGGATCATATAGTAGAGCTCTTTTTAATCTTTTGAGAACTCTCTATACTGCTTTCCATAGTGGCTGTGGCAATTTATATTCCCACCAACCGTGCACTAGGATTCCCTTTTCTCCACATCCTTGTCAACAGTTATTATTTGTTGTCTTTTTTTTTGGAAGATGACTAAGAGTTATTTTTATTAATTTTTGTTATTTAAACTTTCTATTTTGTATTGGCGTATAGTCAATTAACAATGTTGTGATAGTTTCAGGTGAACAGTGAAGGGACTCAGCCATACAAATACATGTATGCATTCTCCCTCAAACCCCCCTCCCATCCAGGCTGTAACACTGAGCAGCGTTCCATGTGCTGTCTTTTTAATAGCCCATTCTGACAGGTGGTGAGGTCATTTCTCATTTTGGTTTTGATTTGCATTTCCCTGATGATTAGTGAAGTTGAGCATCTTTTCCTGTTCCTACTGGCCATCTGTATGTCTCCTTTGGAAAAATATCTATTAAGATCTTCTGCCCATTTTAAAATCATATATTTTTTTATGTTGAGTTGTATGAGTTCTTTAGTATTTTGGATATTAACCTCTTGTTGGATGTATCATTTGCAAATATCCACTGTTAACTACATTGAGGAGAGGTGTATTAATATGTCTTTTGTTATCTGAACATTATTGACTGGAGGCATTTCAATATTCATTTTCAAAACAAATTGTCAGCCACAGGCATTAGTTTCTGCAAAAATCCCCCAGTCAATAATGTGTTTTCATTTTGCCGATAGTTTTCTTCACTGTGTAAAACCTTTTAAGCTTGATGCTGTCTCATTTATTTATTTTTTATTTCCTTTGCCTGAGGAGACATGTTCAAAATTTTTACTAAGATTATTGTCAAAGAATATACTGTCTATGTTTTGTCTAAAAGCTTTATGGTGTCAGGTCTTATATTTAAGTCTTGAATCCATTTTTAACTTATTTTTGTGAATGGTGTGAGAGAGTAGTCCAGTTTGATTATTTTGCATATGCCTGTCCCATTTTCCAAATACCATTTTTTGAAGAAGCTGTGTTTTCCCCATGTGTATTCTTGCTATCTTTGTCATAGATTAATAACTCATGTAAGTGTGGATTCATTTCTGGGCTCTGTTTCCTGTTCCATTGTTCTATGTGTTTGTTTTTGTGTCAGTTTCAAACTGTTTTGATTACTATAGCTTTGTAATATAGTTTGGAATCAGGAAGCATGATAAATCCAGTTTTGTTCTTCTTTCTTAAGGTTGTTTGGCTGTTCAGGGTATTTTTTGTTTCCATCCAAATTTCTGAATTCTTTCTTCTATTTCTGTGAAAAATGTCATGGGTATTTTGATAGGGCTTACATTCAATCTGGAGTTGCATAGTATAGTATGGTCATTTTAACAATATTAATTCTTCCGACCCAAGAACATGGTATATTTTTTCATTTTTGTCATCTTTAATTTCTTTTTTCATGGTTTTATAGTTTTCCTAGTACAAGTCTTTTATTTTCTTAGATTTACTCCCAGGTATTTTATTTTTTATGAGGTTTTAAATGGGGTTGTTTTGTTAATTTCACTTTCTGGTAGTTCCTTATTAGTGAATAGAAGCACAACATATTTCTGTATATTAATTTTGTATCCTGAAGCTGTATTGAATTCATTGACCATTTCTAGTACTTTTTGGGTGGGTCTTCAGGATTTTCTATGGATAGCATCATTTCATTGGCAAGCAGTGACAGTTTTACTTCCTTTCCACTTTATTTTTTATTTTTCCTTTCCACTTTTAATTCCTTTTATTTTTTCCCTGACTGCTGTGGCTAGGACTTCTAATACTTTGTAGAATTAAAGTGATGAGAGTGGGCAGATGTCCACAAGGATGTCTTGTTCCTTGTCTTAGAGGAAATGATTTTAGCTTTTCACTCTTAACTATGATGCTAGCTGTGTATTTATCATATATGGCCTTTATTATGTTCAGGTATGCTCCTTGTATCCCCACTTTGTTAAGAGTTTTGTTATAAATGTGTATTGAATTTCTTCAATAGCTTTCTCTGCATCTATTGAGATTTGTTAATTCAATTTGTTAATGTTGTGTATTACATTGATTGAATTGTGGATGTTGAGCCATTCTTGTGTCCCTGGGATAAATCTGACTTGATCATGGTGTATGACCTTTTTAGTGTATTCTTGAATTTGTTTTGCTAATATTTTGTTGAGAATTTTTGTATCTATGTTCATCAGTGATTACTGGCATGTAATTTTCTTTTTTGCATATCTTTGCCTGATTTTGATATTGAGGTGATGCTGACCTCATAGAATGAGTTCAGAAGCATTCTTTCCTCTCCAGGTTTTTTGAATAGTTTGGAAAAGACTGGTGTTGGTTCTTCCCTAAATGTTTGGTAAAATTCACATGTTAAGCTGTCTGATCCTGGACTTGTGACTGTGAGTATTTTTTAAAAATTAGTGATTCAGTTTCATTATTAGTAATTGGTTTGTTTGTATTTTCTATTTTTCTTGATTTGGTCTTGGGAGATTTTTATTTCTCAGAATTTTTCTGTTTCTGCTTGGTTGTCCATTTTTTGGCACATAATTTTTTGTAGTATTCTTCTTGTGAGTCTTTGTATTTCTGTGATGATGGTTGTAGCTTCTACTTTTTCACTTTTGATATTATTGATTTGAGCTCTCTCATTTTTTTTCTTGATGAGTTTAGCTAAATGTTTGTCAACTGTGTTTTTCTTTTCAAAGAACCAGCTCTTAGTTTCATTGACCTTTTCTATTGTTGTTTTTTGCCTCATTTATTTCATTTATTTTTACTCTCATCTTTATGATCTTTTTACAATCTTTGTTTTAAGTTCTGTATTGTCTGATATAAGCATTGCCACCCCAGCTTTCTTTTTATTGCCATTTGCGTGGAATACCTTTTTCCATCCTCTTGCTTGCAGTTTGTGTGTGTCTTTAGATCTGCAGTGAGTGACTTATAAACAGACATAGATGGGTTTTGCTTTTGTGTCCAATCATTTGGTCCACCTACTTTTAAAGTTGTTATTGATAGCTATTTACTTACTGCCATTTTAAAATCATTTTTGGGTTGTTTTATAGCTTGTTTTTGTTCCTTCTTCCTCTATTTTCCTTTGTGACTTAATGACTATCTTTAGTGTTATGTTTGGATTCCTTTCCCTTTTTTGTGTGTATCTGTTAAAGATTTTTCATTTGTTACCATGAGATTTATATATAACAATCTTTATATATCTGTGTATCTGTCTATAGTTATCTTTTTATCTCTAAATATACATGATTATTTTAAGTTGTTTAAGTTGAAATGTATTTTATTTAACAACCATTCATTTTTACTTCTGCCCAATTTAATGTTTTTGACATATTTTACATCCTTTTCTATTGCATATCCCTTAAGTTCTCATTGAGCATATATATGACTTTACTACTTTGGTCTTTTAACCTTCTTATTGCTTTATAAATGGTTGATTTACTGTACTTACTGTATATTTGCCTTTACCACTGAGATTTTTTGTTATGTGATTTTCATATTTCTAGTTGTGGCCTTTTCTTTTCAACTTGGAGAAGTTCCTTTAACATTTCTTATAAAGCTGGTTTTATGATGTTGAACTCTTAACTTTGGCTTGTCTGTAAAACTTTTGATCTTTCCTTTCAAAATGAATGAAAGCCTTGCTGGGTAGAGTATTCTTGGTAGTAGACTTTTTTCTCCTTTATGACTTTAAATATATTGTGCTACTTCCTTCTGGCCTGCAGTTTTTGCTAAAGAGTGAACTGATAGCCTTATGGTAGTTCTCTTGTACAGAACTTGTTCTTTTTCCTTTGTTGCTTTTAATACTCTTTTTATCTTTCATTTTTGCTGTATCATTACAGTTGGTGTTAGTGTGGTCCTCTTTGGGTTGATCCTTTGTTTTTTGGATCTGGATGTCTGTTTCATTTCCCAGGTTAGGAAAGTTTTTCAGCTATTATGTCTTTAAATACATTCTCTGCTCCTTTCTCTCTTCTCCTCCGGAGACCCCTATAATGTAAATGTTAATATGCTTTACGTTGTCTCAGAGGTCTCTTAAACTGTCCTCTTATTTTTCTTTTTTTCTGGTCATTTTGACTGATTGCCACTGCTCTGTCTTCCTGTTCACTGATCCATTCCTCTGTATCATCTAATCTACTGTTGATTCTTTCTATGTATATTTTATTTCAGTTATTTTGTTCTTCATATCTGTTCTGCTTTTCTTTATATTTTCTAACTCTTTTAAAAACTTCTAACTTCTCACTCTGTCACATTCTCCCAAGTTCTTTCAACATCTTTATGATTATTACTTTAAATTATTTATCAGTTACATTGCTTATTTCCACTTAGTTGTTCTTCTGGGGTTCCGTTTTATTTCACTGTTTGGAACAAATTCCTCTGTTGTCTCATTTTGCCTACTTCTCTGTTTTTATTTCTATGTATTTGGTAGCTTCATTATGTTTCCCAATCTTGGGGAAGTGGCGTTTTGTAGGAAACATCTTATGGGTCTCCGGTGAATACTCCCTTCTTGTCACTAGAGCCATATGCTCTTGGGATGCCCTTTACGTGGGCTGCAGGGGTCTTTCTTTTATGGTGGACTGACTACTGTTGGTGTACTGGTAGATTTGGTTGGATCCCAGTGTGGTTGGTTGCTAGGCTCTGCTTTGTGTGGAGGTTGCTGACCATTGGTGGGCCAGGTCAGGTCCTGGCATGGCTAGTCTCATAGTCAGGGGAATCTCAGTCCTGGTGCTGGCCCACTGGTGGGCTGGACCATGAGACAGCTGGCTACAGAATCGGGGTTGGGTCCTAAGGCTACTGCTGGCTGGTGCAGAGCCGGATGCTAGGGTGGCTGACTGCGGGGCTAGGGGTCCTGGAACTAGTGTCAGCCTGGTGATAGGTGGGGCTTTGGTGTAGGGTGGGGGTCCTGCAGCTGATTTTGGCATGCTAATGGGTGGGACTTGGTGCCTAGGGCATCCTGGGTTGATGGTGGCCTGCTTGTTGGATCTTGACGTGACTGGCTATGGGGTCATGGTGGTCCTGGAGCCAGTACCTGCCCACTAATGGATGAATCTGGGTTCTGAGGCTAATGCCAGCCTACTAATGGGTGGAGCCCAGTCCCGGGATCATCTTCTGCAGGTCCCTGGGAGACCTAAAGTTGGTGTCAGCCTACAGGTGGATGAGGCTGGAGCCCAGAGATTTCTATGGCAGCTAGCCTGCTGGTGGGTGGGACTGTGCCCCAGCCTCACTAGCTGCTTGGCCTGGGGTGTTCTAAGAGTGATGCCAACTGGCTGGTGTGCAGGGCTGAGTCCCAGCACTGATAAGCTAGAGGGAACATTTCAAAATGGCCCTTGCCAGTACCAGTGTCCTTGTGGTAGGACAAGGTCCCAAAATCATTGCTGCCAGTGTTTATGTCCCCAGGATGTATCCCAGTTGCCTTTTATCTCTATAGGAGGTCCTCAAAGAGCAGCATATGAGTCTGTTTTCCTTTCAAATTACTGCTTCTGCCATGGGTCCCAGAGCATGTGAGATATTTGTGTACACCCTTCAAAGGTGGAGTGTCTATTTACCAAAGCCCTCTGGCTCTTATGAAAGTAAGCACGACTGGGCTTCAGAGCCTTCTGGGGGCTTGTCTTCATGGTGTAGGACCCCTGGGCTGGAAAGCCCAGTGTGGGGCTCAGGCCCCTCACTCTTTGGGTTGTAAGTTACAACCTGTGGGTCACCTACTCAGGGGTATAGTTCATGAACATATCACATCTTTTCTCCTCCTACCTGTCTTGGTGTAGTTCCTTCTTTATATCTTTAGTTGTAGAATACATTTTCTACTCATCTTGTGGTCTTTCTCATCAACAGTTGCTTTGGATATTATTGTAATTTTTGTGTGTATGTGGGAGGAGGTGTGCCTAAGGTCTTCTTGCTCAACCATTTTGGCCACCTCATTCTATCAGATTTTTACCATGTGGTTAAGTTTCTACCAGTATTAAAAACAAACAGCAGAATAACAAAACATCCTCTTTTGTATTAGTTTCCTAGGGTTGTGGTAACAAAGTACCATAAACTGGGTAGCTTAAAACAATAGAAATTTCTCTCAGAGTTCTGGAGCCTAGGAGTCTGAAATCTTAATCTCATCAGAGCCATCACCTGAGACTCTACAAAGAACCCTTCCTTGTGTCTTCTAATTTCTGATGGTGGCTGTTGATCCTTGGTGGTCTTTGATTTGCAGCTGTATCACTGGATCTCTTTCTGTGTTTTCTTATGGCATTCTCCCCACTTGACTTTATCTTCACATGGTATTTTATTCCTCTTTAAGGATACCTATTATTGAAGTAAGGGCCTACCTCACTCCAGTATGACTTCATCTTAAGTATAGTTGACACTTGAACAACATGGGTTTGAGGCATTGGGGTCCATTTATATATGATTTTTTTTTTCAAAACTAAATACTACAGTACTACACAATCTGCAGTTGGTTGAATTCTTAGATGCGACACTGTGGATGCAGAGGAACCATGAATATTGAAGGGCTGACTATAAGTGGTATATAGATCTTCAACTGCATGGAGGCTTGGTGCCCTTAATCTTTGTGCTGTTCAAGGTTCAAGTGTAATTA
Organism: Oryx dammah; assembly: GCF_014754425.2. Taxonomy (NCBI): domain Eukaryota; kingdom Metazoa; phylum Chordata; class Mammalia; order Artiodactyla; family Bovidae; genus Oryx; species Oryx dammah. The sequence goes on along the minus strand of NW_024070207.1, from coordinate 34,274,019 downwards.
CACCTGCATTGACTTATTTCTAAATACGGTCACATTCTGAGGTGCTGGGGATTAGATTTATCTTTTGGGAGGACACAAGTCAGCCTGTAACACCATCTAACAATTGCCCTGTATCATTCTCCATGTCTTATTTCTACACTTATTGAATGAATTATCTGCACTCACTGTCTGTACTTTTACTCCTCATTCCATTTAAATAAGTGCCTATTATCAACACTCCTCTAAAGCTACTTTTACTAGACTCCTTGTACAATTTTCAATAGACACTTCTGTTTTTATCTTACTTGCCCTCCTAGAAACATTTGACATTGTCAGCCACTCCCTGCTTAAATCTCTGTTCCTGTGACTGAAATCTCTCCTTGCTTACTTCCCACTTCTAGAAACTCTTTTCTAGAAGCCTCTTCTATTCATCTCTGAAATGTAGCCTCTTCTATTCATCTCTGAAATGTAGATGTTTTCAGGATTTTCTTCCAGGCCCCCTTCTCACTCCATGTAATTTCTCAGTCGTGGCCATCTTGATGGCTTAAGTTACAAAATACATGTGGATGATTTTGAAATCTCTAACTTCAGCTCCCATCTCTTCCCTGAGGGTCATACCCATCTTAGGTGCCTCCCCAGTAGGTCAACTTTGATGTCTCACGGGCACTTCAAAGCTAAAATCATCTTCTTTTCACAATGCCTGATATCTCTTTATTTTTTATATTTTAAATATTTCAATCCAACTGATTTTATTTTGTTCATCTTTATTGAAGTTGGAAATGTGTGTGAGCTCAGTTATATCTGACTCTTTGCGACTCCATGGACTGTAGCCTGCCAGGCTCCTCTGTCCATTGGATTTCCCAGGCCTGAAGACTGGAGTGGGTTGCCATTCCCTCCTCCAGGAAATCTTCCTGACCCAGGAATTGAACCCATGTCTCCTGTGTTGCCTGAATTGGCAGGTGGATTCTTTACCACTGTGCCAGCTGGGAAACCCCCAACTGATTTTATTTTGATTTAAGGAATGGGGTAGGGCTGAAGCTTTTCTGATATTTCAAATTGTTAACCAGCTGACATCAACTTATTTATTGAATAATATCTCTTCTTCTCACTAACTTGAAATGCCACTTTGATCTCAAACTATTTCTATATTTGGTTAGGTCTCTTTCTATTCTGTCTAGTCTTGTTCAGTGATCTATGTATCTTCCTTATTATCAACAAGTTAAATTACTGAAGTCCTGTAACATATTTTAATAGACAATGACTGTGCTCATGAACATTTGACCTGTCTTCCCTTTAACTATTTATTCTTCCTTTTATTTTCATTGTCAGTAGAAACTTCTTACATGATTTTCATGAGTGCCACACAGTGCTTACTTTTTTCCTGCTTTCTGTGATTCTAGGACTTGGATGGACACTGAACTGTGAATTCTAATGGGAATCATGGGGGAAGAAAATAATGGCTTCTACCAGAACCTTAGTTCTTTCAATCTAATCAATTAGAAATGCTCTGTGGCTGCTAGTCTGGATGGGATGGGAGTTTACAATTATCATATTCTCCAACAGCAACAACAACTCTGTAATCCACCAAGCTGCAGCCCCACCTTTCACCTTCAGAAATTTCTAAGAGCAGCAGAAACCCAATTTCACCCTTTGTTCCTACTGAGGAGAGTACAAAGACTACTGTAATATAAGCTGGAAGCCTTGGGAGACAGGTTGCCTATGTTGAGTGCTATCATGGGGTATTCCTTTTAAAATTTCCTCCATAATTTACGTGCATGGCTGATCATCTTTTGGGCTTTCTTGTATATTCTCTCTCTCTCTTTTTTAAAGAGGAATCAACTAAACTAAAAATAATTAAAACATTTTAATGTATATCTAGTATGTAGCACTTTCATTTTTTTTTCCTGCCACTAAAAAGCAAACTCTTTGGCCCCAGTCTTTGCACTCTCCAAGTCATTCTCTTCATTGCAGCCATTATGATTTGACTCACTATCTCTATCTCCAGCCTTGGTTTTTGGGCTCAACTACTGACATACCTAGGACTTCCCAGGTGGCTCGGTGGTAAAGAATCTGCCTGCAGTGCAAGAGATGCAGATTTGATCCCTGGGTCAAGAAGGTCCCCTGGAGGAGGAAATGGTTACCTGCTCCAGTATTCTTGCCTGGAGAATTCCATGGACAGAGGAGCCTAGCATGCTACAGTCCATGGGGTCCCAAAGAGTTGGACATGACCTAGCACACATGCATGCACACACTGATATACCTATACCTGTATCTTCTTTTGGATATCCCCAAAACAATGTCTTTGAAATGGAAGTCATAGTCCTCCTTCTGAAACTTCTTTTCTTACAGGATTTGTTCTTTTGGTAAATGACCCACCCCCTCCAGAAGTATAATAATCAATCTCAGTCAGCTCCTCAACTGCTGAAACAGCTTCCTAATTTTTCTTCTTGCTTCTTCCGTTCATCTCCCAATAATATTCTATCCAGTAGCTGAAAAAACTTTCTAAAATACAAATCTTATCACAGCAAATTCCTGCTTAAATCTACTTAATGGCCTCTAATTGCTATATAGGGTTTCCCTGTAGCTCAGATGGTAAAGCGTCTGCCTGTAATGTGGGATACCTGGGTTCAATCTCTGGGTTGGGAAGATTCCCCTGGAGAAGGAAATGGCAACCTACTCCAGTACTCTTGCCTGGAAAATTCCCTGGACAGAGGAGCATGGTAGGCTACAGTTCATGGGGTTGCAGAGTTGGACACATCTGAGCGACTTCACTTTCTATTGCTATTAGATTAAATATGAATTATCTCACCATAGCCTGCAAGCCCTGAGTAGTCTGCCTACCTCTATATAAGAAGGCTTTTTTTCATTTCCCCCCATGTCCTATCCACTGACAGTCATGGATATTTTGCTTTCTAAATACATTCTGAATGTATCTATAGGTCTACGTCTCTAGTATCATCCCCCTATTTCAAGTTACCATTTTTTCTTTAGTTCATGGTCATTTTTTAGGTGACTAACTGCTTTTCCCGATTCCATTCTTCTCATATCAATCTATCGCCATACAACAGAGTGATCTGTTGATATTGATTAAATATCTATATGCTTCTATAACTGCTCTGCTTTTAACTCCACTTTTGCATACAGCATAGAAGGCTATCTTTTTAGTATAACATATAAAACACTCCATGATGTTACTTTATCCCTATAATTTTCAGCCATGCCTCAATATTCATTCTCCTTGTACTATAGCTTAAATAATAATTATGATTATAATAACTATAATCATCTCAAATATTACTAGCTGTTACCAGTTATTAATATTAACCATCTTCATTATACCAGCTCTGTACAAATCTTTAAATTTCTAAAGAATTTTTCTGTTTAGGTGTTATAGAACCACTGATCTAGCTTCACTGTTAATTAGGATATTAGCTATTGGTTTGAGATAAAAATCATCTTTGTCATGTTATTATCCTTCTATATAAAGTTTACTAAAAGTTTTTATTAGTAATGCAACATAGAATTCAATAAATTACCATTAACATACATTATGATCATTATATAGATAATTTTTCATTGCTCTGTTCATATAAGATATATTATGGTAGTAGATTTCTAATATTAAAGGAATTTGAGGAATTAATCCTACTGGGTATCATCATATACTATATTTGATTGATTAGTATTTTATTAAGCTTTTTAAGATCTATGTTTATAACTAAAATGGATCAGTATCTTTTGTATGTGTTTATATGTGTGCATGCATACATGTGCTGTCTTTTTCAGCTTTGACATCAGAACTATGCTGTTCTCATAAAATGGTAAATTTATTGAATATTCTTTCATTGCTTATTTTATATCTGTCTCCCTTGTTAGATTATAAGTTGCATAAAGGCAGGAATAATGACTAGGGATATTCTTGGTATAGAACATTATAGTCAATATATAAGTATTTGCTGAATGTTTGAATGAATTATCATGTTACAGATAGGAAGCTGGGACTAGCATGTTTAATTAACTTGTCCTGGGTCATACAGTTAGGAAATGGCAGAGCTGGTCCTAGGAAAGTATAAATAGAACCTAATGGTCCAGTTTTGAGTAGAATTATAGTGTGCATGAGCATGGCTGGGAAATTTGACTTTGTGATTAGAATTTTTAAAATGGCAAAGCACGTTTCAAGGTAGTCCAGTAACTACCTTCTCTTGTCTTGGTTTAGACTTACGGGCACAATTCTCACTGTAGAGTCTATACAACTTCTTTTTTATTATGCTGCCTCTCAAACTCCTTGAAGTTCCTCACATATGCAGGGTTATTGCATAAGTGTATTATCCAAGTGGACAATTCTAAGAATGAAAGGGACTGCCATTTATAGCTATGCTTGGATAACAAGAGTAATTGGGAGTGTCTTGGGTACCAGGAGGTTTGGTCTTCCTCCCTGTACATATATAATGTGTTGTTTCTCATATCTATACCTTTGCCCATGCTGTGCCCTCTGCCTGAAGTGCCATTTCTCTTCTTTGTCTAAGTACACTATTACTAATCATTGAAATTCTTCCTGCTCTGGGAAGCCTTGTCAGGCTCCTCCTTCCCCCGGACTTCAGTGTTTTATCCTTTTGTGACTTCAGCACTTTGTGATTATTCCATTCCAAGATTCATCATACTTTCTTGTAACTATTTGTTCATTTTCCTGATAGACTGTGAGCTGCCTGAGGGCAGGGACCATATCTTTATTTTCCCTTGGTGCCTGGCAGTGCTCAGTGCATTGTAAGCGCTCATTAATTATTTGTTGAATATGTGAATGCATAACTAAGTGAATGAACAGCAAAATCAAATGATTCTCTCTTTACCAGAGAACTGCTATCTTTTGTGAAGGGAGTAGGGCAGGAAAATATGTTCATGGTTTTTGCTTGACATGCATGACTGAGATCTCTCCACAGTTAGTCCTTTAGGAAACATGAGGGCAGGAGCAGATGGCCTCACCATGCTATGAGGTTTGTGAAAAGAGGGCCTAAACAATACAACTTTTACTAGTGTGCCACACGGCCTGGAATGCTGCCATCATAGACATCCCTTTGAGGTGAAGGCTGTCTCCAGATGGCCACTGCTAAAAACTGACACATGTTATCTGAGGGGAGTCGCCGTCTAAATGATACTATTTCTTCTACCCACTTAGATTTCTCTGGGAATCAGATATCATATGTGGAATGGGTGAATTTGGGTGGCACTTTGGGAGGTCCACTGGATGGAATTTTCCTTGTCTGTTATTATTTTTACATGTGATTGATATCTGTTTCCCCGCCAGTACTGTAAGCTCTGGGAAGGCAAAGATAGATGTTTTTGTAAACCAAAAGCACCCAGTGTAGTGCCTGACTTCTAGTAGGTGTTCAGTAATATTTACTAACGATTCTAGTTCATATACCACTTTGTACATATTTATAGGCCTTGTATCATCTAATCTTGTTTATCTACATATTGTTAGACCTGACTTTTATGCAGCCTCTTTAGAACTATGGTACATTAAATTTGTGAGTTAGACTTGCCCATCCCAGCATCAAAACTCACTACTGCAGGATCTATGTCACCAACTGGAGCCTACTTTGTTTTGCATCCCCACACTTGGACCTGGTTGTGTGTGTGCACGCGTGTGTGTGTGCATGTGCGTGTGTGCATGCCATGCCTTAGGTCCCCTGATTATTTAAGAAGCCATAGCCTTCCTGCTAACCTGTTCTGTTCTGAACTCAGATAGCCCTGACTGATTCTTGCCAGTTCCCCTCTTCACCTTCTTGGGACTGGGTCATGCTTCTTATATGCTCAGGATTCTGACTGTGGCTCTCAGTCACAAGATTGCCTTATTATTATCAGTTTAGAGTATGAGCTTCTTACTGTCAGCCACCTTGTTTTGTTCATTGTTATACTTCTAGTATACAGGATATTTCTGGGCACAGAGTAGGTTTTCAGTACATTTCCAATGAATGAACGAACGATGGAGCCCTTTCCAGAGAAGGCATACCTAATATTGGCAGGGAGGTGGTCCTGGACAGTAATAGTAATAACCACAATGGTTGCCATTTATTGTTTTGAGTATTCAGTGTCAGGCCTTGTCCTAAGCATGTTAAGAATGTTTTTTTCTAATTGACATGATGTTATGATGCAGGTAGTATTACCTCCTTTTTACAGATTACGCAACTGAGGCTCAGAGAGGTTAGCAACATGACTAAGGTCATATAGTAAGTGGTGATAAATCCTTGTTGATTCCAGATTCCCCATCCTTTCCATTTCATCATAGGATGTGCCGCACAGGTAGCAGAGATGTGGCAATTTGGGGGGCACAGAAGGGTTAGGGAGGTGGTACAGGTATTAAAGACAGGCTCCATTGCCTGACATGTTTGCCAAGTACCAGCTCTGTTGCCCTTTGAATCCAAAGTTGTACTGTAGCCAGAAGAGTCGGGCTGTCCATCCTTGAGAAGTCTGGGACTCAGTAGGCGCTGAGAGCAGACAGGGCTCCGAAGGTGGGCAGCCATCAGTTGTCTGTGCTGGGAGGTGGCTCCCTATTGTTCACTACTGCTCTGTGCAGACTGCTCAGGGTGCTGGAGTTAGGGCTTACATAGGATTTGAAACTGAGGGAAATAGTTTCATGACTTTTGGCTTATCTGTTTGGTTCCCTAAGATAAAACCTCAGATTGATTCATATATGAGATTTGTTCTTCTCTCCTGCTCTCTCTCTCTCTCCTCCCCCTTCCCTCTCTCCCCTCCCTCTCTCTCCCTCAGCAGAAAATCTGTTGAAAACCTTTTGGGGTAACTTATTCTATTTGGCAGAATTTGAATGGAACATGAACCAAAATACAAAGGTAATTGTGTTAGACTGTTTTTTAAAAAATCCCTGAAACACAAAAGAAATGCTGAGTTATGGGGAGATCACTCACACACCTGTGCCAACTTTGGTTGATTTAGAGGTGGCAGACATCATGGGTTAGCTGGCAGTTTATAAACATTCTAGCCTCTTGCTTTTTACCCAGGATGCTAGGGACTTCATCTGTCTGTAATGCATTTCAAATGAGATTGAGCCAGCCTACTGTGACTGGAAATTGCAGGTTTAGAGTAGTGAGAAACCAAAGCCCTCTAGTCCAAGGAGAAGTACCTGGGGCAGTCAATTCACTGACCAGGACTGGTAGTGGGCTTGTCATGTCTTAAATGTGTTTTCTAAAATCAGTGGGCATTTGCCTTTTTCAAGGTCACCAGGAAGGAAAACAGTTGAAAATACAGAGGTGTAGGCATGTGGTATTTCAAAGTTTAACTCCTTAACAGGGAAGTAGTTACTTGGTGACAAGTCACTATTGCTATTCTCCTTGTGCATCAAAAGATGCCTCATTACACCCAACATGTTCCTTGTGATCCAATCAGACTGGCCAGTTTATGCTCCACCTGCTCATTCTTGCTTTTGTGTCTTTGTTTATGTTGTACTCTTTGCCTGGATGACCTTTCCTATTCCTTTATAAGTAAGGCAGGTATTATTTTTCCTGCCTTACTTTTTCCTCTTTCATCTCCTCTTTTTCTTTTTCCTCCTACCTCTCCTTTTCCTCTGAATAACCACAAAATGCCAATGATAATAAAAAACAAGGGCTTGCAATTAATGATTACTTAAAGAATTGCAACAAAATCCCTATACATGTTAAATGGAAGTTCCCTGAATGATCTCTCTTTTGAGAAAAAGTTTTCTTTTATAATCTCATGCAACAAGAGTCGGAATAACAATAGTTGAAAATCCAAAATAACTCTCAGGTACTGCTTAAATGATTTCTAACCATTAAGAAGGGATATTCCAGAAGAATGAGGAAGAATTAAATTTGTGTAATGGAGGGGAATATGCAAATAATGTCTAACTGGTATGCATAGGGACTTGTGACCACCCTATATAGAATACATTAAACTGTGCTGTTTTCTTCATTATCTTGATTGATCCTCACAACCACCCAATGAGGAAAACCCTATTTTTATCTTCACTTTAAAACAGATGGGGGTATTGAGGTTCAGAAAGGTTAAAGTAACTTGCTCAAAGTAGCTAAGAACTTGTAGCTAAGTAAAGTAACTTGCTTAAGTAGCTAAGAAATAGTGGAGCTTGGATTTGAATTCATGTCAGTATTAGTCCAAAGACCACTTTTACATACTGTCCTGTAGCTCTATCTCATTACATTCACCTTTAGAACTCTAGTTCAGTAAGTTGGCTAATCATCTGTACTATATAAGCTCAGCCTGAACTGCTGAATCGAAAACTCAAATAAAATTTTGAACCTTGAACAACACAGGTTTGAACTGTGCAGATTCACTTATACACAGATGATTTTTCAATAAATATATACTACAGAAGTAGCACTACATGATCCATGGTTGGTTGAATCTATGGATGTGGAATTGCAAGATACAGGGGCTGACTGCAGTTACATGTGGATTTTCAACTGTGATAGGATCTGTATGCCTAAGCCCTGCATTGCTCAAGGGTTGACTGTACACTCTCACAACTTATCCTTTAATTGTTTCATGTGAATAAGCTTGACTTTTATCTCTAGACTTAAGCTTTTTAAAAATATGCAGTGCCAAGCATACAAGAGGTACATAAGATGTACAATTCAACTTGAAGAGAGAAGCTAAGCTGTGGTTCTAAAAGTAGAAGTTCCAGGAGGAAGGAGTTTTTGTTTATTTAAATCCAAAACAACTGGATAGAACCTAGAAACAATGCAAATTACTGTGTGTATGGGTTTGTCTGGGAAAAGTTGAAGTGAGGTGAGGGAACTAGATCTAGACAGTGCAAGGGTAATTGGTTGATTTTTCTCTTCATTGACCAGTTGCTGTTGTAGTGACAGGTCTCAAACACATAAGGCACATTGATTAGGTTGGCTAAATCATTCAGTTAATAACCAATCAGAGAGTAGATAAGACAATACCTGGATAAATCAAGTTGGCTTTATAGATGGGCCACATTCAACAAGTTGATCAATTCCTGAGAAGTAGATGTTGATGCAAACCCTCTCTTTTTTTCTTTAAAGTGAGTTATCGATTTAGATGTGCTTTATCTTCAGCTGGCACTGATGTATAAGATGTTACCTTTAAGTTTTTATCTTGCTCACTTCCCTGTAACTTCTTTAAGAAGGCTGAAATGGGGAGGTTTACATATTTGCATTATGAAATCATTGACAAAATTTCTACCCATATTTTGCCTTAAGTATATTAGCTAGTATTGAATTTATAAAGTTCCCATTGTTATATGTGTATAAAATATTTATAAATATGTGAATGAAGCTATAATTAATCTGTAAGCCTTAAATCTATCAAGTTCTGATATTGAAAGAACCCTTTGGTGAAAGCTTTTTGAAGAGAAATTATCACCTGTTATTTATTGGCATTTGTTACTTGGAATTTTGGTCCACTGAGTTCTCATAAAGTAGAGGTTGCCTCTGCCAGGTTTTCCCAGCCTCAGCACTATTAATTTTGGGGGCCAGGTAATCCTTTGTTGTAGGGGTCTGTTTTGTGCATTGTAAGATGTTTAGCATTTCCCTGGATTCTACCTCCTAGATGTCAATATCATCTCCTCCCCTCTTTATTGATGACAACCAAAAATGTCCCAAGACTTTGCTAAATGTCCCCTGAGAGGCAAAAACTGTTCCAGATTGAGAGCTACTGCACTATACAGATCTTGAGTATTAAAACTACTTACATATTAAAATAATAATAACTATACTTACATAACACTTGTTTGTGGCTAGGAATAAGTGTTAGGCACATATAACTCATGTAATCCTAACAATTCTGAAAGTAAGACTCTTTTAAAAAAAACTATTTCATTTTAAAATGAATTTTATTTATTTTTGGCTATGCTGGGTGTTCACTGTTTTGCTCAGGCTTTCTCTCGTTGCCACAAGCGAGGGTTACTCTTCATGGTGGTGCGCAGGCTTCTCATTGACGTGGCTTCTCTTGTGGAGCACCAGCTCTAGGCATGCAGGCTTCTGTAGTTGCAGCATGAGGGCTCAGTAGTTGTGGCTCATGGGCTCTAGAATGCGGGCTTTAGTTGTGGCACACAGGCTTAGTTGCTCCGAGGCATGTGGGATCTTCCTGGACCAGGGATCAAACCCATGTCCTCTGCCTTGGCAGGCAGATTCTTACCCACGGTGCCACCCAGGAAGTCCCCAAAGTAGGACTCTTATTATCTGATTTTAGATATAAGGAAATGGAGGCACAGAGTGGTTAAGATATTTGTTCAAGATAGTTGCTGTGCCAGGATTTGATTCCAGGCTGGCTGACATCAGAACTCATTGTCTGAAACACTATACTACAGCCACAGTTATACTTGTACAATGGAATGGCGAGAAAACAATTTTTAGTAGAGACCATATTTGCATTTTTTTCTAGGTATCCACATTGACCATCCAGAGGAATGTTGTGCGTGGCCAGCAGGGGACCTGCCACTGTAGAGGACTTCAGATAAAGGCTAAAGTGTTATAGTTTAAGAATAAGCTGTTTTTAACTAATTTTTTAAAATATGAACATTTATAGGTATCTTCTTGGTCCCTAACCACTTTTGATTTAATCAATGAATGCTGCTATTTCACAGACTGAATCTGGCATGTGTGCAGTAGGGAACCATCTTAACACTGAATCTAGGGTTGAACACTGGTAGTGCATTCTAATTTCAGTAGTTTCAGGAAAAAAATAATATAAGTTTAGCTGAGTTTGATAGGCTCATATTGCCTAGCTCATGATCCCCCAGTCTGAAGAGTGAGAGTAGTTCCAAAATTCTAGTGTATTCTTGGTGAACAGTATGCAAAAATTGTACATAAGAACCTTGTGTAGTTTGCAGACCAAGGAGAGACTGCAAATGTAAACGAGGACTCTTTTCTTGGCTGAATAACAGGTGATATTGAAAGTCTATAACTTGATCTCTTGCTTTTGACATTGGGTCTGATTACTCTTTTACAAGTAGGGAGCATCAGACCCTTGATCAGTCATAGCCTGCTGCTGCTGCTAAGTCACTTCAGTTGTGTCCGACTCTGTGCAACCCCATAGATGGCAGCCCACCAGACTCCTCCGTCCCTGGGATTCTCCAGGCAAGAACACTGGAGTGGGTTGCCATTTCCTTCTCCAATGCATGAAAGTGAAAAGGGAAAGTGAAGTTGCTCAGTCGTGTCTGACTCTGGGCGACCCCATGGACTGCAGCCTACCAGGCTCCTCCATCCATGGGATTTTCCAGGCAAGAGTACTGGAGTGGGGTGCCATTGCCTTCTCCCCAGTCACAGCCTAAAGATGTGCAAATGGCTGGAAAGCCTATATCAGGTAAGACAGTAGTATATTTTAATTCATTACATTTCTTCTTTCCTTCATTCACCATTGATTGAGTCATTATAGTATAGTTATAATATTGTAAGTAGCCTCCAATTAAAATAAATAAATTTAAATTAAAAAAAATGCTGACTCTTAAATCAAATTCTACCTCTGACACTTATTAGTTGTATGATCCTGAGCAAATGACTTAATCTTTCAGAGTCTCAGTTTGCCATTTGTAAAATTGACATGTGAATAGTCTTTACTTCAACTTAATTGCTTTAAGGGTTAAATCAAATAATATATATAAATGTCAATATGTGTTAGGTATTCCTAGTATTGTGTACTTAGTATATGTCACTATATGTGTGAGGGGAGAGAAAACAAGGACATAAATAACTACAACACAAAGAAAAAAGTGATATGTTATGAGAGGAGGCATGATGAAATGTTCCAGTAGTTGAAAAAAGCCTGGGAGTCCTTCTGGATGAAGAAACAAGGAATCATAGAGGAAGTGACAGCTAAACTGAGCCTTGAAGGAAGAATAGAATTAAGGCACACAGTTGTGAGAACACTATTTCTAGAGTTAGCTATAAATACCTACTGGGACTGGACTGCAAATGATGACTCATCCTTTTCTTCTTCATCATCCTAGCAATTTACAAAGAGGAAATCCACAATGGTAGCAAAACCCTGCCTACTGCTGTGCCTCTTCCTTTACTTTCCATGCAGAACATAGTAAGGCATTCTTATTTTCTGCTGCAGTAATAGAGGCACTAGGTTCAAGGTCATATAGTCACCCTTAAATTAGACGCAGGTTTGTGAACTCTGTAAGCAATCAAGGACTATGTACATTTTTATTAGGCATTTAACCCAACATTATATAGTACTCAGAGATACAGAAGAATACCCTTGAAGAAATTACTGTCACATGGGAAATATGACATAAATGTACTAAATAGTATTATAAAATAATGTAGAATTCAGTACTGAGCTGTGTGGTGTGGACTCTAATAGAAGATCTGAAAAATATGATCATTGGAACCAGGGGTAACTTTAGAAAGGAGGCTTCATAGAGGGATAAGAACTTGCATTTTAGATTGGGTCAGGAAAGGAGAGCTTTTGAGATGGGGAGATTTATTTAGCAGAGATGGTATTTCATGAATGAATGAATGAAGATAATGTCTTCTAATTCAGGCCTTAAAATTTCAGTGATGTCTGTATCTCTTAAACTGAGTGATGTTTGCCAAGATGTGTTTGGATCTGCCCTGTCCTAAGGCCCTCCACTCCAGCTGAACTGTAAACCGTGCATATAATTGGGGTACTTTCTCAGTCTCCTGCTCTTGCTGATGCTTTGCACCATGCAGAACTATGCATGCCTGAGCTAAATGAATGTCATGTCATTGACAACAATAATTTTCCATTTCTAGACATTTTGAGAAAATGCATAATATTGAGTCATTTCAAAAAAGGGTCTTTCAAAGTCAGCACATTCTCTGACATTCCTCTCCCTTCTCCTCTGTCAGCGTGTGAGTCTCACTGATTTCTTAGGAAGGTGCACTGGTTGTCATGGTAAAAGCTACGCTAATTGGCTTCCTCTCGTTGACATTCTGTCAAGCTCACTGCCTCACTGAGGCTCTGGAATAGACCACTTAACTTTTTTCTTCCCAGAGAACATATTCTCAGCAAGTCAGGCTACCTCAGCAGAAAATGGAAGGTATTTGAAATGTCCAACACGCACGTTATCCAAATATTTCACCCTTCGTGGGGCCAGACATGCACAGTTTCACTTTCACTTGGTATCTTCTTTCCACAGAGAGTGCTGATGGAAACTCAGCCAGAGATTTTTAACTCTGTTAAGTGGATTTGGGAAATTTGTAAAGAATGAAAGCGTGTGGGCAGACCATTAATATGAGAATGGAGACCTGAGTCCATGATAGGTCTGGTCTGAAGCAAACTGTGAAGTAGTTCTCTCTTTTGTTGTTTTCTTGCCCTGTTTTCCCCACTACCAGAAGGATCGAAGGAAGGAAAAAGGAAGGCAGACAAGTCTAGGACCTCCTCCAAGAGGTGTGGTATCAACTGAAGAGGGTTCCTGACTTCCCTTCTCTTCTAGTTTTCAAATCCAAGTGTTGCTAACTGTTGTGCCATTTTGCCAGGGCACTTTATTTGATTGGGAACTTACAGGAAATCTAACTGTGGTTTTCATACCTCTGAATGACTTACCATACCACTTATATATCTTATTCAAAATTGCTCTTGATGACTATTGGGACAGACATTTTGGTGTTCTTCATATGATATCAGGTAAATAGGTATCATCATCTACACTGTGTTTTAGTTTTGTCTTAGGTTTTCTTGGGCAGTAGTGACTCATTGAGAAATACTGAGTGTCCTGTGTAGCTCTGTGCTTGTTTGTGTGGCTAATTCAACTTTCTTTGGAGTAGCACATGCCTAGGTGGCATGATGTCAGGGGTTCCTGTTCAGCTGCCAAGTCATCTCCAACTCTTTGTGACCTCACGAACTGCAACATGCAAGTCTTCCTTGTACTTCACTGTCTCCCAGAGTTTACTCAAATTCATTTCCATTGAGTCAGTGACGCTATCTAATCATTTTATCATCTGTCACCCTCTTCTCCTCCTGCCCTCAATCTTTCCCAGCATTAGGGTCTTTTCCAATGAGTTGGCTCTTTGCATCATCAGATAGCCACAGTATTAGAGCTTCAGCACCAGTCCTTCCAATGAATATTCAGGGTTGATTTCCTTGAAGATTGACTGAGTTGATTTCTTTGTTGTCCAAGAGACTCTCAAGCATCTTCTCCAGTACTACAGTTTGAAAGCATCCATTCTTCAGTGCTCAGCCTTCTTTATGGTCCAACTCTCACATCCATACATGACTACTGGAAAAACTATAGCTTTGACCATACAGACCTTTGTTGGTAAACTGATATATCTGCTTTTAATATGCTGTTTAGGTTTGTCATAGCTTTCCTTCCAAGAAGCAAGTGTCTTTTAACTTCAGGGCTATAGTCATCATCCAAAGTGATTTTGGAGCCCAAGAAAATAAAATCTGTTTCCACTTTTCTCCCTTCTATTTGTCATGAAGTGATGGGGCCAGATGCCATGATCTTAGTTTTTTGAATGTTGAGTTTTAAGCCAGCTTTTTCAATCTCCTCTTTCACCTTCATCAAGAGGCTCTTTAGTTTCTCTTTGCTTTCTGCCAATAGAGTGCTATCATCTGCACATCTGAGGTTGTTGATATTTCTCCCGGCAATCTTGATTCCAGCTTGAGCTTCATCCAGCCTGGAATTTCACATAATGTGCCCTGTATATAATTTATGGAGAAGGCAATGGCACCCCACTCCAGTACTCTTGCCTGGAAAATCCCATGGGCGGAGGAGCCTGGTAGGCTGCAGTGCATGGGGTCGCTAAGAGTCGGACACGACTGAATGACTTCACTTTCACTTTTCACTTTCATGCATTGGAGAAGGAAATGGCAACCCACTCCAGTGTTCTTGCCTGGAGAATCCCACGGACGGGGAAGCCTGGTAGGCTGCCATCTGTGGGGTCACACAGAGTCAGACACGACTGAAGCAGCAGCAGCAGCAGCAGCATATAAGTTAAATTAGCAGGGTGACAATATACAGTCTTGAAGTACTCTTTTCCCAGTTTTGAACCAGTCCATTATTCCATGTCTGGTTTTAACTGTTGCTTCTTGACCTGCATACAGGTTTCTCAGGAGGCAGGTAAGGTGGTCTAGTATTCCCATCTCTTTAAGAATATTCCACAATTTGTTGTGATTGACACAGTCAAAAGCTTTGGCATAGTCAATGAAGCAGAAGTAGATTTCTTTTTTCTGGAATTACCTTGCTTTTTCTATGATCCAACAGATGCTGGCAATTTGATCTCTAGTTCCTCTGCCTTTTCCAAATCCAACTTGTACATCTGGAAGTTCTAGGTTCATATACTGCTGAAGCCTAGCTTGAGGGATTTTGAGAATAACCTTGCTAGCATGTGAAATGAGTGCAATTGTGCGGTAGTTTGAACATTCTTTGGCATTGCCCTTCTTTGGGATTATTATGAAAACTGACCTTGAGGACCCTCTGTCCTATATATGGACTTCCCAGATGGGGCTAGTAGTAAAGAATCTGCCTGCCAGTGCAAGAGATGCCAGTTTGATCCCTGGGTCAGGAAGATCTTCTGAAGGAGGAAATGCACGCAACTCCAGTATTCTTGCCAGGAAAATTCTGTAATCAGAGGAGTCTGGTGGGCTACAGTCCATGGGGCCTCAAAGAGCCAAACAGTGCTGAGTGACTGAGCATGCACATTCTATATATATCTTTAAATCCACTTAAAATTTTTATTTATTTATTTTTGGCTATGCTGAGTCTTCGTTGCTATGAGGGGGCTTTCTGTAGTTATCGAGAACTGGGGCTGCTCTCCAGTTGTAGTGCATGGGCTTCTCATTGTGGTGGCTTCTCCTGTTGGGGAGCACGAGCTCTAGGCTGTGAGGCTCCTGTAGTTGCTGCATGTGGGCTCAGTAGTTGCAGTTCCTGGGCTCTAGAGCACAGGCTCAGTAGTTGTGGCTCTTGGGCTTAGTTGCTCTGCGGCATGTGGGATCTTCCCAGACCAGGGATTGAACCCATGTCTCCTGCATTGCAAGGTGGATTCTTAACCATTGGACCACCAGGGCTTTCCAGGTGGAGCTAGAGGTAAAGAACCCACCTGCCAATGTAGGAGACAAAAGAGACGCAGGTTCGATCCCTGCGTTGGGAAGATCCCCTGGAGGAGGAAATGACAACCCACTCCAGTATTCTTGCCTGGAGAATCCCATGGACGGAGGAGGCTGGTGGGCTGCAGTCTGAGGGGTTGCAAAGAGTCCAACGTGACAGAAGCAACTTAGCATACTGAGGGACCACCAGGAAAGCCCCTTTTAACTGTCATTGATCCTCTATACCTCAGTGTGAATGGGTGTCAGAGTTTGGGGCACTGACCGCCTGAGGGACAACATTGGGAAAAAAAAGTGTCTTTTGGTTGGTTTGAGGCTAGGAAACAACTTGTCTTTTGAACAGTTTTGCATCAGGCTGATGGTGGGGATAATAAAGATAATTATCATCAACAGAATGTGGTGCCCAATTAAGTGCCTAATCGGGCATAATGCTGTACTTAGAGAACTTCATAGGCCTATTCATTTCTGCTGTGAGCCCAACACACTGTCTCAGAGACTGGGCTGTTGGATGGAAGCGTTAAGTCAGCCAGGGCAAAATGTGTGGTCTGCATCACACAAAATTAAAGATCAGTTCATTTGGGGGAACTAGGGGTCAGTGAGATTTAAAAATATAAAGGGAAATGGAACATGAATATTGTTTGGGCATTATACCATCTCAGATATTTATGTCTGAGCTCTCTTTCCAGCTTTAGAAAGTAATGTTACAGATTCTTTGGTGAGAAAGTCCTTGCTGGCGTTGGTAACATTGTTCAGAGTGATGGATCACTATTTACTTTTGGAAATGGGGATGGAGAAGGTGAAGGCTGAGTGGGCACTCACAGCAAATCATCCCCTGGAAGATGGTTTTGAGTGGCTTTATAGACTAAAAGAGTATAAATATATGCTAAGATTTATTGGATTCTTCCTAAGTTTCAAGTGCTGTATGAAGCACCCTACATTAATGCTAACAATTACTATATAGATAAGGAAATGGAGGGATAGAGAGTATAAAGAAGTTGCCCAAAGTCACACAGCTATATTCCCTCCTCCCTTGCCATGCACTAGTACTATACTAAATTTCTGTGATGTGTTTTTTTATCACTGGGCACCCTGTGCAGAAAGGGGATGCATTTAGTTGAAGGCTCCATTTAATTGGATTCTGGTTAATTGAGGCTTGGCTCTTTCATTGGAGGTTACATATGATTTAGCTCAGGCACAAATTAGCCCCTTGCTGTCCCCAAAATAACCAGATCTCATGGTAGTTTATTGCTGGAGATTTAGGAAGCTAATATTTATACAGCAAAGAAACTTGATCTATCAAAGGAGAATTAACCAAATTAACTAAAATAATTCAAAGGGCCAGGAGCTCTGTTAAATTCAAATAGTTCTTATAATCCCATTATTGTGAAATCCCTTCTTTCCTGATAACCCACCAGCCACCCAGCCTTAATGGCTTGTTTACACAGGGTTTCTTTATTTTAAAGAGAAAAATAGCTTTGCAGCTCGTAGGGTGGAGGTGAAGCCTGCCTATGCTGTCTTTCCTACAGTTTGCCCTTATGTGTTTCCATGGAAACAGAATTATTGCTTGAACTAAAAATTCTTAGATTTGTTTTCCTTTGCGTGTTGTTTGAAACTTGGGCTAACTTTATCAAAACTGAGAAGGAAATTTATGGCTTTCCATTCTATTGCCAGTTAGTGAAGCCTTTGTGCTCAGAGGAGAAAGAGGGCACTCAGGACTTTTTCGAATCAGATTTGCATGAATTCTTGATACTGTTGAGGAGAGATATACGTGGGTGTATAAAACTCCTTCCAGTATTTTTTCCAACTTTGTCTTCCCAGTCAGCTCAACCATCTTGCTCCAGAGCACAGGATCATTCTGGAAGAAGAGTGAAGTGTAGTTCTAAGAGCTTGGGCTCTAAAGTCAGGTTGGTTTGGGTTTGACTTCTGGCCATGCTACATTGTCACCTTATTTAAGTTTGGGCAATTAATTTAAACATGTCCATCCTCAAATCCTCGTATGTAAAATGGAGGATAATACTGATATTAGCTTAAAAGGAATAATGTAAAAGAATAGTGCCTTAACCATGGTAGATAGTCAATCGTAAGTTTTAAAAAAAGTTACTCGTACTCCCCCTGAAACCTCTCCTCTCTCTCCTAATTTGTCACGCCTTTGAAGGCTTTTTCTTAACTCCATCTCATATTGTCTGCTTTGATGTCATATGTGTTCATTTGCTTTGGTCATGTCTGACTCTGAGACCCCATGGACTGTAGCCTGCTAGGCTTCTCTGTCTGTAGAATTCTCCAGGCAAGAATACTGGAGCGGGTTGCCATGTCCTCCTCCAGGGGATCTTCCCGACCCAGGGAGTGAACCCTTGTCTCCTATGGCTCCTGCATTGGCAGGCCCGTCCTTTACCCCTACCGTCACCTGGGAAGCCCCATGTGCTAAGTCACTTCAGTCATGTCCAGCTCTTTGTGACCCTATGAACTATAGCCTGCCAGGCTCCTCTGTCCATGGAATTCTCCAGGCATGAATACTGGAGTGGGTTGCCATGCCCTTCTCCAGGGGATCTTCCCAGCCCAGGGGTCAAACCTATGTCTCTTGTGTTTCTTGCATCTCCTGCATTAACAGGTGGGTTCTTTACCACATAGCTTGACACTTTTGAATTGATTGGCAATGGAGTTGTAGTTCTTTTGTTATATATGGGTGTTGTCTCTCAGGTCACCTGCTGTGTGATCACTTGTGAGCTGAGCACCCAGAAAATGTTAGTAGTCAAGTAAGTAAAAACTGGGCTCTGGGCCTCACGATCATACCCAGAGAAGGTCTGGAGTTGACTTTTTGTCTTCATGGGAGACCAGATAGCACTCTTTTTCCTAGCTTTGGCTGCCCCACTAAAACAATCTGGTAAGACATATCCAACATGCCCAATGGGGTAGATTTCATCTGTGAAGACCGATGAAGATACAAGCATGCTACCATATGACCTAAGACTTCTGTGCCTGGAAGGTCCCTCTGCCTGTGGCTCATTTTACTTGAAGGAAACACTGTACTCAGTTTGGTCAGCCTCAAGGACAGCTGCTGGGGACCTCTTATTGTATGTGAACTAGCAATGCCTCCATGCACACCAAGCTGAGCTGAGATCAAGGTTAGCTTCACTTTAAGATTCTCCTATCAATCACCACAGGTCAGCAGTATCAGTCAAACTGAAGGTGTTAATCTTCAACCTGGGCTATTTTTCTCAGCTATTTTGCAGTTAAAGATGGTATCTGAGGTGAAAAATCAATTATGGGAAAGTGCCCAAGTTAAGTGGCGAGCTGCTTGCAGGCAGCCTGCTGGAATAGAGAGGAAAACAGTAAGGAATTATTCAGGAAAAATCAGATGTTTACCAGGGCTTTGCAAAATAGAGGGGGAAATG
This sequence comes from Oryx dammah, assembly GCF_014754425.2. NCBI lineage: Eukaryota > Metazoa > Chordata > Mammalia > Artiodactyla > Bovidae > Oryx > Oryx dammah. The sequence continues at coordinate 34,254,613 of NW_024070207.1, read as the reverse complement.
AAAATAGGGCTTCTGTGATAAATTAACAAAGACAATGGATTTGTCTCTGTTTTAAATGCCTCTATTGCTCTAGTCAAATAATTAGAATTATTTGAGCTCAGATTATTTTTGCCAGACTGACTATAGGAGACATCCAGGAGGGTCTGGAGGAGGTTTTCAGGGTAAGAGCCACACCCTAGTGAGTGGGTGATTGAGCTGTTCCCGCTGGAGCCCTCCCTGTTGCTATCACTGTGGAGGGCATTTAGGTGCCAAGTTGGTTGAATATTTTCTGTGAAGAAAAAGACCAAGTTTTGGCCAGTTCTACCTCCAGTCCAAGAGCCACCTGCAGTGCCACCAGGAATCAAAGGGTAGCCTCAGGCACTGACTGGTGTGAAGATGGGGTAGAGGAGAAAGCCAAAGGGGACAGGATTCAGCTTATTGAGCCAGCCTATTCATTGTGTTCTCTACCTCTAGTCCTGCCTCTCTTCAATCCATTCTCCACACATGTACCATTGATTTTCCTAAACATAAATCTGATTGTCTCGTTCCCCTGCTAAAAACCCTTCATTGTTTCCTATTAAGCTGAACATCAAGTCCACACTTCCTGACATGATGTGCAAGGCTCTTCACAATCTGTCTCCTGTTGTGATCCATCGCCCCTCTTCCACCTTTCTGCCCTACATTTGATGCTTCCTATGACATTACTGTGGAGCTTCCCTGTAATGAGTGGCTCAGCTGGCAAAAAAAATTTGCCTGCAATGTGGGAGACCTGGGTTCGATCCCTGGGTTGGGAAGATCCCTTGTGGAAGGGAACAGCTACCCACTCCAGTATTCTGGCCTGGAGAATTCCATGGACAAGGGGTTGCAAAGAGTGACATTACTGTATAATATGGAGTGGCTTACAGATCTTTCTGCCTCAGCTTCCCTATTATACACTTTACAGACAAAAGGCTGTTTTCTGTTCTTGCCCATGACACTGTTTCTACATTCTTTACTAGTTCCTGTTCCTACTTGAAGACACAGCTCAGATATCAACTCCTCTAAGAGGCATTCTCCAGCCCCTTCAGATGGGGCTGTATTTCTCCTTTGAGTTCCATGGCACCAGTGTATACCTTGGAGAAGGCAATGGCAACCCACTCCAGTGCTCTTGCCTGGAAAATCCCATGGATGGAGGAGCCTGGTGGGCTGCAGTCCATGGGGTCACTAGGAGTCGGACACGACTGAGCGACTTCACTTTTCACTTTCTTCACTTTTCACTTTCATGCACTGGAGAAGGAAATGGCAACCCACTCCAGTGTTCTTGCCTGGAGAATCCTAGGGACGGGGGAGCCTGGTGGGCTGCTGTCTATGGGGTTGCACAGAGTCGGACACGACTGAAGTGACTTTGCAGCAGCAGCAGTGTATACCTCTGCCTCATTATGTACCCCATGAAATGGAAACTATTTACATCTCTCTCTTTCCCATTAGACTACAACCTTCTTAAAGATGGGCCTAAAGGCACTCAAAATATTTTAAAGGGTGGAGAGCGGTATAGAAAGGACCAAGGCAGTGATCCTAAGTGTCTATCAGAAGCTGCCATGGTTTGGACTTCCTTCCTGATCAGTAGATGCTTGCTTTCTCACTGGCTTACAGATTTCTGAAAAGTTTCCATGCAATTATTCAAGATACTCCTAGCTTTAGGAAATGTTTGCATTTTAGGTGGGTATCCTTAATGCCTTACCTTTAGGAAACAGTGGAATTTTGTGTACTAAAGCAGGCTGATTAGAGACAGGTTTTCCTTGGCCCTCATACCACACGGTATAGGCAGCTGTCCATTAAGCCTGTGTTTAGGGTCAGCCCTGAACCCTGTGCCCACTGATCAATTACCATAGTGATGTGTTAACACTTGGTTAATTAGTCTCCTTAAAATGGGGGCCTATGGATTCTGGGCCTCTAGCTAGAGTGCAAGCTCCTTGCAGAAAGGGACTGTCTGTCTCCAACTTGTCTGGAGTTTCCCAGAGGGCTCTAGAACATGTGAGAGGCTCTGAGGGGATTCTGGCTAATCTTGCTGATTTCTGTGGGCTTTCTCTCTCTCTCTCTCTTTTTTTTTTTTTTTTGCAATTATGTCTAAACCAGAGTGGAGGGCAGTGCTGTGATACAGTTCAATAAAGACTGAGTGTCCTATGCTTCAAATCCTACAGTGCTATCATCACTAAGTCCAAGGCTTAAATAAAAACTAATGCAAAAAGTAATGCTTAAAATTCTCCAAGCCAGGCTTCAGCAGTACGTGAACTGCGAAATTCCAGATGTTCAAGCTGGTTTTAGAAAAGGTAGAGGAACCAGAGATCAAATTGCCAACATCCGCTCGATCATTGAAAAAGCAAGAGAGTTCCAGAAAAACATCTATTTCTGCTTTATTGACTATGCCAAAACCTTTGACTGTCTGGCTCACAATAAACTGTGGAAAATTCTGAAAGAATGGGAATACCAGACCACCTGACCTGCCTCTTGAGAAATCTGTATGCAGGCCAGGAAGCAACAGTTAGAACTGGACATGGAACAACAGACTGGTTCCAAATAGGAAAAGGAGTACGTCAAGGCTGTATATTGTCACCCTGCTTATTTAACTTCTATGCAGAGTACATCATGAGAAACGCTGGAATGGAAGAAACACAAGTTGGAATCAAGATTGCCAGGAGAAATATCAATAACCTCAGATATGCAGATGACACCACCCTTATGGCAGAAAGTGAAGAGGAACTAAAATGCCTCTTGATGAAAGTGAAAGTGGAGAGTGAAAAAGTTGGCTTAAAGCTCAACATTCAGAGAACGAAGATCATGGCATCTGGTCCCATCACTTAATGGAAAATAGATGGGGAAACAGTGGAAACAGTGTTAGATTTTATTTATTTATTTATTTTTGTTCCAAAATCACTGCAGATGGTGACTGCAGCCATGAAATTAAAAGACTCTTACTCCTTGGAAAGAAAGTTATGACCAACCTAGATAGCATATTGAAGAGCAGAGGCATTACTTTGCCAACAAAGGTCCATCTAGTCAAGGCTATGGTTTTTCCAGTGGTCATGTATGGATGTGAGAGTTGGACTATGAAGAAAGCTGAGCGCCGAAGGGTTGATGCTTTTGAACTGTGGTGTTGGAGAAGACTCTTGAGAGTCCCTTGGACTGCAAGGAGATCCAACCAGTCCATTCTAAAGGAGATCAGTCCTGAGTGTTCTTTGGAAGGAATGATGCTAAAGCTGAAACTCCAGTACTTTGGCCACCTCATGTGAAGAGTTGACTCATTGGAAAAGACTCTGATGCTGGAAGGGATTGGGGGCAGAAGGAGAAGGGGACGACAGAAGATGAGGTGGCTGGATGGCATCACCAACTCGATGGACATGAGTTTGAGTTAACTCCGGGAGTTGGTGATGGACAGGGAGGCCTGGCGTGCTGCAATTCATGGGGCCGCAAAGAGTCAGACACGACTGAGTGAACTGAACTGAACTGAACTGAAGGAAAGTGAAGGATGGATATATGGAAAACAGCTTGGACTTTCAAACTTGGCTGCTCTCGTCTCACTATCATACCTCAGAAATTTCAAATGATTCTTATCATTGAAAATTGAAAAAAAATGAAGGAATCACATCTTATAGTATCTGTAGGAAAATGTACTTTAAGTAGCAAGATCCAGTCTGTCCATATTGGAGAGATGCCAGTTCTACTGATAGAAAAGAACTTCTCAGACTGTCTGTCAGTTATTATACAGTCTGTGTTTAACCCCTTCTGTACCAGCATGAAAATACTCACAAATCTTGTAAATAACTGCATTGGGAGCTGTGAGAGATAAGACATGGCACCTCAGGGGGTTTAAAATTTTAATAGAAGAGATAAGAGAGATAAGAGATATACATGATGACACCCAAAGCAGGCTGAATATACTAAGTGTTGTAAGGGAGCTACTAAATGTGGGGGAAGCACCAGCGAGAGAGAAATTACTTTTTGCTGGGGGCAGGGGATTCTCCATGGAGGCGTGAAGGCAAAGGGAGAGGGCACAATTTGTGGACATTTTGGTTAGAGGGGCTAGCATGTTAAATGACAATAGAGGTGGAAAAGTCCAGGATAGGTCTGTACAAGAGGAATAGTCTCATGTCATAGAAGTATGGAGTGTAGAAATAGTAGTAGACAGGGTTTTATAGGGGGAGATCAGATCAAGGGAAAGCATTTGTCTGTGGGATTAGAGGTATTTTATTCTATAGAGTAGACAATGGGTTGTTGGTGGCAGGTTTTAGAGCAGTCAATACCTTGCTCAGAGCTATACTTTAGGAGGGTTTTGGGCAGCCTATAAAGTGTGGGTTAAGTACTGAACTGTTTTTTCTAACCTTAGGGGCAATAGAAATGGCCTCATAGCTTCTACTATTGAAGATGTGATGCATTGGGTTTTGGAGACTTAGAACTAGTATAGATTTTTCTTTTATTAGTTGCTATTTGATTGATGGCTCTGAGGTCACTGTTCAGGCCAAGGCAGCCCAGCTTGGATGGGAGGGTACATTTTATTTTTTTGGTTGGACTTTGAACCTTTGTGAACTTTGTAGGTTTTGAGTTAAACTGGGGCCAGTTTTTCAATATTGATTTGGTGTTTGTTTTTTGAGTGCGTGTGTATGTTTGTACTGTTTTGATGTTTATTCCTTCTGACAGTTGGGAATCACTTTTCCTGTATTCCATGGAATAAAGCAGTGGAGGTTGAGGGTGGTGGTGAGGAAGGTCTGGGGTCAGATCTGAAATCTCTGTACATTTATTCTCCAAGTCCTTCCTGGCTGAGTTCTATTAGGAGGCTTATGGGATCCATTTTTGGTTGGAGTAGCACCAGTGTTTCCTCAAAGCCTGGCTGTCTTTGACCACTTACAAAAATTTCAGTTGGGAGAGGAATCTGGTTAAAAATGCACATTTGGGGCCCTGGCCTCAATGGGCTGAATCAGAGACCAGCCTGTTTAACAAACTCCACAAATGCATGAACTCAGGTTCATGCTCAGGTGTGAGGACTATTCAAGTAGGGCTTCTCAGGGGGCACTAATGGTAAAGAACCTACCTGCCAGTGCAGGAGACATAAGAGAAGCAGGTTTGATCCCTGGGTCGGGAAGATCCCCTGGAGGAGGGCATGGCAACCCACTCCACTATTCTTGCCCGGAGAATCCTGTGGACAGAGGAGCCTCATGGGCTACAGTCCATGGTGTTGCAAAGAGTTGGACATGACTGAAGTGACTCAGCATGCACACTTGGAAGTAGGAAAAGATTATAAACCAAGAAATGGAGTTTTGAATGTAAAAGGCACACAAAAAAGTCAATTCTAAGGTCATTAAAAGGTTTGAAAAATATAGAAAACTTGGCCTTTGGATTTTTTTTTTCAATTCATCAAGCTATGGGTCTTTGGCTCGAAGAAGAGAAACTTGTTATAGAAGGACCTTCCCATTTTGGAGTGGTCTTTCTTCTTCCTCCCTCCTGGTTCAGATCTGACCCATTACGTAAGGCTCATTCTCCTCTAGTGTGTGTTCAGGACCACTCAAGACCATAAAGATTTTCCTGGTTTTCAGAGTTCCCTTCACTTCCTGGTTGCCTCTTTCATTTACTGCCCAGCCTTGGGATCTGTTGTGTGTTTTCAACTTGTCCATGAATTGCGATTTACTTGCCTCATACCTGTTGATGTTTTTGCAGTTCATCTCTAAATTGTGTCTGACATTTCTTTTTGCACTCTCCAATCTGGTAGCATCTGACACCATGTGTGCCACCCGGTAGGAGCACACTCAGTACTTGCAGAGTGAATGGAAGGATTTCAGACAACATGATGGAGCTTTGCTTGAGAAACACAAATACCAAAGCTTCGTCAAGGGACAAAGGGGAGAATGAACCTAAAACACATGCTTATAGTCACCAAAATAGTCAAGTACTTAAAAATGAAGTGTGCAGAGTTCTGTGTGTTCCCAGTAGCTTTTAGAGAATTACAGTGAGCCAACATTTTTTATTTTCATTTATGAGAAACAAACCCATTTCCATAACTCAACTTCCATTTTCAACACTTTTTTTCAATTCCAAACTATGACTCAGGCTTGCTTTATTTCTGGCAGCATGTCATCTTTTAAACAGGGAGTGAAAAGAACTTGGAACAAGGACTTTCAAACTTCCCTAGTCTTTCGATAACAGTCCCTCTTAAGTGCTGAGGGATAGCTGTTTGTGTATTCACGGATTACATCTGCCACTATACTGGCCCTTGCCATAGTATCCTTTTCTTTCTTTGTGGATTTGATAACTGACCCAATATAATTTCATTTGTCAAAATGTATCTTACCCATTTTCCCTTCCCCCTCATTCTTCCTTTGAAGCTATACCTTTCCTGATTTTAGAGTGTGGGGGACTACGAGTGGGTGGCAGTTGATGCCTGCCTGGGCTTTTTAAGTACCAGCTGCATTATTTCTATATTTTTTGTTCTGCCACTGAAAGTGCCTCGGCCCACACATAACTAGTTCTCATTCTCTTCCTGTTCCCCCCCGCCCACAGCATCCTCATGCTCCTCCTTAAATGTCTATCCCCCTTCTCGGAGGCCACTTTCCTTCACAGTTCCAGAATGGTTTCATTCATCACTGTCACAGTCCCTGTCGATGGTAAACTCTTCCATCTTATCTGCAGTCACCAGTAAATGAGTTTGCATTTAATATTGTAAAGAGCTTTCTTTGTTTCTGACATTTCTCCACCCACTGATACTTGCACTTATGTGGCTTGCTGTCACCTTTTTCTCTGCCAATTGGTTGGCAGGAACCAATATTCCCCAGAAAAGGCAAGAGGATCATCCTGTCACTCCAGAAATGTGTCTAATTTTCATCTGACTTTGATTACAAGTGCTCACTTTCTTCTTTGGATGAGAAACACAGATTTGGGAAGAAGAAAAACTTACGAAGTTGCCAGAGGAAGCTGAAAGTTGCAAATGACTGGGTTGGACACTAGGAAATTTCCGTTTTGAGTTGCTGCCATGGGCTGACTTAACTGTTGTGTGTGCATGCTCAGTTGTGTCTGACTCTGTGACCCCATGGACTGTAGCCCACCAGGCTCCTCTGTCCATGGGATTCTCCAGGCAAGAATACTGGAGTGGGTAGCCATTCCCTTCTCCAGGGGATCTTCCCGACCCAGGGATTGAACCTGGGTCTTCTGGACTGCAGACAGATTCTTTACCACTGAACCACCTGGGAAGCCCCGGTTCTGTGTAAATTACTTTCTCTGTGTCCTTTCTGTGCTATAGGAATGATGTCAATTTTGGAACTGAGTTGAGGGGCAAAAGTTACAAATACCATGTTTTGAAAACACAAAGAGCACTGACAAAAGTGATGTCACTTGCTGAAAGTGTGCTGTGTGCAAGAGTGCTAGGTGATATGCACACATGAGTTTTACTCCTCAAGACAACATTGAATAATGTTGGGGCTTCAAGATACTCAGTATCTGGCTCACAAGCACACATGTAAGGGATGGAAACAAGAATTTTAACATAGATCTGTCTGGCTTCAGAGTTCACAGTCTTATGATGACTTTGCTGTACAAGAATCAGGTGATACAGAGAATGATTGAGTGTTCTCAGTGATTTGTGTCTCCTCTTGCCTTGCATTCCTTTAGGACATTCACTGATACTGGGCTGATGTGTGTCTAGGAATGTCTAGGGTTTGAATTTCAACTCAGCCATTTACTAGTTGTACAACTTTGGGCCAGTTATTTAACCTCTCTGTGACAGTTATCTGCATGTGTAAAACTGGGCTGATAAGGGATGTTAACAGCCCCCTCTCCCATAAATTTGTTTTGAGGCTTGAAAAATTAACCTATAAAATATTTTGACTTAACACATTGTTATTGTTGCTGCTGTTCAGTCATTAAGTTTTGTCTGACTAGTGATGCTGTCCAACCATCTCATCCTCTGCTACCCCCTTCTCCTTTTGCCTTCCATCTTTCCTAGCATCAGGGTCTTTTCCAATGAGTCAACTCTTTGCATCAGGTAGACAAAGTATTGGAGCTTCAGCATCAGTGCTTCCAATGAACATTCAGGGTTGATTTCCTCTCGAATTGAATGGTTTCATCTCCTTGCAGTCCAAGGGACTCTCAAGAGTCTTCCCCAGCAGCACATCAGTTCTCTGGTGCTGAGCCTCCTTTATGGTCCAACTCTCAGATTGTAAACCCTCAATGACAGTTAGCTATCTCCATTGTCAGCCATAGCATTATTTCATCGCAGTACTTTCTCTCCATATCTGCTCTGTTTGGCTGATTGACCATGATTCAAATATATTCTTCCTTTCCCACCTACTAAAAAACAAAACAAACTTACTCTGTGCTTTGTTTTCAGAGGGCTTTACTACATTTCAAGGTGACTGATAACTTCCAAGATAACTCATTCTGCAGTATTAGTAGTAGATAACTTAGACTTTCTGATGACTCTGTTCTTTAACTCCAAGAACTAAAATAATTTAGTGTGGACTTCAAGTTTTGATGCTATGAACCTGACTGGAATAAGGGGTGGAGTGGGTTGTGGTATAATTAGGACTATTTGTTGTTCAGTCCCTCAGTCATGTCCGACTCTTTGTGATTGCATGGATTGCAGCACACCAGGCTCCCCTGTCCTTCACCATTTTCGAAGCTTACTCAAACTTGTGTCCATTGAGTCATTGATGCTATCCAACCATCTCATTCTCTGTTATCCCCTTCTTCTTCTACCTTTCCTAGCATCAGGGTCTTTTCCAATGAGTCAGCTGTCTCATAGCTTTGACTATGTGGACCTTTGTTAGTAAAGTGATATCTCTGCTTTTTAATATGCTGTCTAAGTTTGTCACAGCTTTTCTTCCAGGGAGCAAGCATCTTTTAATTTCATGGCTGCAGTCACCATCTGCAGCGATTTTCAAGCCCAAGAAAATAGTCTCTCACTGTTTCTATAGGGCTATAGCATGTTTTATTCAAAGTAAGCAGGACCTCATATCTTTTTTTGCACTTTTATATCATTTTGCATTCCATTTAGCTTCCTGGTAAAATTTTCTTAGGATTACAATAGCAAACACTTACATAGTACCTGTTGTTGTTGTTTAGTTACTAAGTCATGTCCTACTCTTTTGCAACCCCATGAACTGTAGCCTGCCAGTTTCCTCTGTCCATGGTATTTTCAAGGCAAGAATACTGGAGCCGGTTGCCATTTCCTTCTCTATGGGATCTTCCTGACCCAGGGATTGAACCTGCATCTCCTGTTTGGCAGGTGGATTCTTTAACAGTGAGCCACCTGAGAAGCCCACCAGTGGAGTATTAGAAACACTAAAATAGAAGATGGATAAAAGACACTTTTGCCATACATTGTTCTCAACACTACATATTATTTAAAACTCAAAACAACCTCAGAAGTTGACATTACCCTCATTTTACAGAAGCTAAAAGCACAGACAAATTAATGTAATTTTCTCAAGGCTAAACAACTAGTATGTGGTAGAACTTGGGTTTGAGGCCAGGTTGTCCTTAACTACTACAGTATATTTCCTCTATTTGACGAAAAGGTTGTCTTGGCTTTTAAAATAAGTTTGAAAACTAGCAGATCATTAGTAATGGAAATTTAGGCCATTGATTTATGATGAGAAAGTTGGGTGATGTCAGAAAGCTATCACTCTGAGACTGTAGTTTTTATTGTTTTAACATTTCATTTATTCTTTCATAACCAATTCTGTAGTTCTCAAGCAGTGCTCTGCCACCAGGTAGTGAGAGTTACAAGTGATATGATTCATAAGTCTTGAGGCAGAAATTAAAATGTCTACTTGTCTTTTTAAAGTTAAAATACTTTAATATAAGTCTTAATATAATACTTATATTAATACAATATTATCAATATAAAATTGATATTACTGTAAGAACCTATTATTAATATAAGAAACTATTTATATGATACTCTTACATAATAAGACTTATATAAGAAACATTAATATATGAGTTATATTAATATAAGAAACTCAATATAAAAGTTTATTGAAATTAACACAAACTTTTAATATTACTATATTAATGTTAATATTAATATTACTATATTAATGTTAATATTAATATAAGAAACTCTTAAATTACATGAACCTTAATTTTTTAAGAAGTCCTTATGTGAGGGTTGGACTATAAAGAAAGCTGAGCACTGAAGAATTAATCCTTTGGAACTGTGGTGTTGGAGAAGACTCTTGAGAGTCCCTTGGACTGCAAGGAGATTCAACTAGTCCATCCGGAAGGAGATCAGTCCTGAATATTCATTGGAAGGACTTATGCTGAAGCTGAAACTCCAATACTTTGGCCACCTAATGCAAATAACTGACTCATTTGAAAAGACCCTGATGCTGGGAAAGATTGAAGGCAGGAGGAGAAGGGGACGACAGAGGACGAGATGGTTGGATGGCATCACCGACTCAATGGACATGAGTTTGAGTAAGCTCTGGGAGTTGGTGATGGATAGGGAGGCCTAGCATACTGCAGTCCATGGGGTCGCAAAGAATCTGACACGACTGAGTGATAGAACTGAACTATGGAGTATAATCAAAATATCTAACATATGATCTCTGCATACTATGTCATAACAAAAAGGTTGACAGAATAAAGGTTGTCTCACCTACAGAGAGAAGACTTATGGAGATAACTGTCTTCAAATATTTGATCATCAGATGAATATCAGGAGGAAGTAGGACTAGGTTGCTCTCTTTTGAACTAAAGGGCTGAGCTAGAACTAATATATAGGAGTTACAGGGAAAGCAGATTTTGGCTTATCATGAAAATCCTCCCTTATAAACTTGTTTGCTCTTAATTAATAAAGCTAATTTCCTTATGAGTGTTTTATAATGATAACGATATTCTTGGGGAAATCAGACTTTCTGAGAGAGAGTTATCTGGGATACCTTCATAGTTAACTTTTCTTATTTATTATTAACTGTACTCCTTCAAGTCTTTAACATTTAGTTCTAGGAGAAAATTGTCCCTCTGTACACCCTTACACCATTTATTGAGTTGTTTTTAATTCTTAGATCTGTCTTAATTTGAGCTTTAGCTCACTACTGACTGAAAACCTCTTTTCTGTGATTAGTGGCTAATGCTCTCCTTTCAGGTGGTCTCTCTTGTGTGTTCTACGCTTTGCCTTCTGTCCTACCCTGGAAAACCCAAGAGACTTAATCTTTAGACCTGTGAGAGCACTAAAACCCCACATCCCCCCCTCATACCAGGAGAAGGGAGAGCATCTATCTTATTCTCTTGGCTGGTTAACTGAGCTTTTGTTGTCTCAGTATTTTCCCTGAGCAACTATTTAAAATGGAGGGAGATAGGATTATAAAGTGAAAGATTGTAAAGGAACAGAAAATGGAACATAATTTGAACTTTTAAGAATCACAGGGTGGACCTCAATGTGTGTAGCCCATAATTGCTTCTAGATATTTTCCTTTTTTGCTTCTTTCAGTTCAGTTTAGTCGCTCAGTCTTGTCCGACTCTTTGCGACCCCATGAATTGCAGCACACCAGGCCTCCCTGTCCATCACCAACTCCCGGAGTTCACTCAGACTCACGTCCATCGAGTCAGTGATGCCATCCAGCCATCTCATCCTCTGTCATCCCCTTCTCCTCCTGCCTCCAATCCCTCCCAGCATCAGAGTCTTTTCCAGTGAGTCAACTCTTCGTATGAGGTGGCCAAAGTACTGGAGTTTCAGCTTTAGCATCATTCCTTCCAAAGAAATCCCAGGGCTGATCTCCTTCAGAATGGACTGGTTGGATCTCCTTGCAGTCCAAGGGACTCTCAAGAGTCTTCTCCAACACCACAGTTCAAAAGCATCAATTCTTCGGTACTCAGCTTTCTTCACAGTCCAACTCTCACGAGCATACATGACCACTGGAAAAACCATAGCCTTGACTAGACGGACCTTAGTTGGCAAAGTAATGTCTCTTCTTTAAACTTGGACAAAGCGTCTCATCACTATCTTGAAAATCATAGCTTTGCTAAATGAAGAACTCTTTTTCTGGGAGGAAAGCAAAGTTCAGTAAAAGCTCTTAAAATATATTCTTCAAGATAATGCTGAGGGCGTCCCTGATGGGTACAGTGACTGAGAGTCCAGTGCAGGGGACATGGATTTGATCCCTGGTCTGGGAAGATTCCATGTGCTCGAACACCACAACTAGAGAGAGAGTGGCCCCTGCTTGCCATAACTAAAGAAAAGCCCGTGCACAGCAACAGAGATCCAGAAGAGCCAAAAGTAAATAAATAAACAAATAAAGATAATGCTGAGACAGTTGAGGGTAGAGATGCTGTATCATCTGCTGTCTCTCTGGTGTAGTATCAAAGATTCCCTCAACTTACCAGTTGTCAAATTTTAGCATCCCATGACAGATAAATGAACACTTCGATGAAATTCTTAGCAAGAGATGATATCCTGTGTATCAAACTGCAAGCTACTGAGACTGTAAATAATTTAAGAAATCACCCTTAGAATTATACAGTAGTTTGTTGGTCGAGGCACCTTCAATGTATTGCAGATTCTGTTTTATATGAAATCAAACCAGCTCCTCCCTCTGAACCCTCAGTTTTCTGTTAGATATTTTATTATTATCTAATATGCATGGCTAAATATTATGTCCCTCCAGACTCACATTAGAAAGGAGGACTAGATGTATCATTATTTTTTTTAACCACACTAATGAGTTGTGGATAATAAAGAGAAATTAATCTTTTAAAGTAAGCCCCATTTTACTGAGGGTCCACTCAAACTTTAAACCTTTAATTGGATCTGTTAAGCAACAGTCCATGTTTTTCTACTTGGAGTTCCCACCTTTTGTTTTCCTGCCTGCCATCTAGTCTGGGAGCTAAGGAAGCCAAGGGCAGATCAGGGAAGCAGCAGCCTGGACCCAGACTAATATCTGATTCGTCCAGCCTCTCCTGAATACATGAGAGATAACTGAAGAATTCACACAGAGTTGCTTTAAGGGGAGAGATGATTGTGCTTTTTTTTTTTTTTAATCACTGGTTGCAAAGTGGGGCTTGGAAAATAGGGGAGGTGGCCTTATAATAGCTGCTGGGAGTGGAATTCCACATTTTATGAGTCAGTTGAGAGAAGCCAGCTGCTTCTGAGCTACTTTACTCTTTCCTGCACCTGTGATAAGGAAACCTCTATTAACCCGAATGCTGGGGTGTGGGAAGGAGGAAAGCATGGAAGGTTCTGATTAGTGGGATTTTTTTCAGGATTACTTGTAAATTTGGGTTTTTTTTCCCCCTCTTTTTTTGAAATTATTTCCAAAATGTTTGAATGACTACTATGGGTGATATATCTTATCCTGATTATACAGATGAGGAATCTAGAATTAAGAGAAAAGAATCTGTACTTAAGAGTTTAAGTACATTTTCTAAGGTTATACAGTAAGGAAATAGAACAACAGTGGTCTGAAACCAAAAGGTGTTGTTCATGCTGTTTTCTTTGCTGCTTGATGATCATATTAAGGCTTAGGGCTCCATTTTGGTGTCAGGAACAACTTGAGTGTTGAAGTTACTGTTCTCTATTTGACTGACTATCTTTTCAAGTCATTGAATAGAGACTGTTCATAGAGGCTTCCTAAAAGGGAGATTGTTGTTTTTGGAGATATTATTGTATAATAGGAGCAGGATACACATGCACACTTTAGTGTTAAAGAAAATCATTGTGCTTTGTCAATAGACAAGAGCAAATCCCCACACTTGTATGACAGTATTTCTCTCTAGGGTTGCGAAGTCTACTTTACAAAAGTTCAGTGGCCACTTAAAGTTAAATACCCTTTCATGGATACTTTAAACAAAAAATAAAATGATTTCACTAAGAAGTCGAGGCCTGCTGCAGGAAACACCATGAGAATACTCAGAGACTTCCCAGTCCTAGCAAGTGTGTATATATATGTGTATATATATATATATATATATATATATATATATATATATTTTGTACGATGTATGAAGTATCTGCATTCCAGATGCAGTGTGATCAATGCAGTAGAAATGTTCCCAAGAAGTTAACTAGTGAATATCAGTTTTTGTTCATTGAACTATTGTTAACTTGTGCTTATGAAGCTATTATAAAAATCCTGTGATTAATCCATTTTATAATAAAGCAAACAAACCCCCAATTGAGGTATTTTTATAAGTTTGAGTCTTGTCTCTTGAACAGCTTAAGGTGGAGCAGATCAACACACACAAACTCTGGACAGTCCCTCAATGACTGCAGTGGGGTTTGAACTTTTATTTGGAACTACAGTCATAAATGCTAAGGGATATGTGGACGAAAGAAGAGCAAGATTCCAGGAGAGGCTGTCTTGCCTCAGCAATGTGAACAGTATGGCTTGTCTGTTTTCTTCTTAATAAGAAATGGCAAGTGTAGCAACTTCTGGTGTGCTGGATTTCTCAGAAATACTGTGGGGATTCTGATTGTAATTCAATTAGATCAGGCCAGTGAAACATTTTGTGATTAAAAATATAGTACAGAGTACCTGAGTCAAGTATGTTGAGTGAAGGAGAGTGTTTAAGACCTGGTCTAAAGGGAAATTCCAAGGGGAATCCTTTAATGAAACTGTGCACAGTTGTCCCATTCTTTGATGGAGCCATATATTTTTGTGGCTACGTTTGGTAATTGTGGGCCAAGTCTTTAACTGAGAACCTGTAAATTGTAGCAGAATTCAGGTTTTCATTTTGGTTCTCAAAACTGTATCAAATATGAACTCACTGATGGAATGAAAGATAACTAAGATTAAATGTATTGTATTTCATCTGTGTAATGAGAAAAATTGCATAGTTAATAAAGGAATTTTGGATGTATAACTATATAATGATACTTAACCCTTATAACTTTGAAGCATTTTGTAGATAATAATTTTCATAGTAGTATAGTGAATGAGGAAAGTATTATTTTAATTGATAGGAAGAACCAACTAAAATGTCACAAAGGGTATCTACATTTAGGTTTCAAAATTCTCTTTTGGGTACATCTGGTAAAGCGTTCAGTTCAGTTGCTCAGTCGTGTCCGACTCTTTACGACCCCATGAATTGCCGCAAACCAGGCCTCCTTGTCCATCACCAACTCCCGGAGTTCACTCAAACTCATGTCCATCGAGTTGGTGATGCCATCCAGCCATCTCATCCTCTGTCGCCCCCTTTTCCTCCTGCCCCCAATCCCTCCCAGCATCAGAGTCTTTTCCAATGTGTTAACTCTTCTCATGAGGTGGCCAAAGTACTGGAGTTTCAGCTTTAGCATCATTCCTTCCAAAGAAATCCCAGGGCTGATCTCCTTCAGAATGGACTGGTTGGATCTCCTTGCAGTCCAAGGGACTCTCAAGTGTCTTTTCCAACACCACAGTTCAGAAGCATCAACCCTTCGACACTCAGCTTTCTTCACAGTCCAACTCTCACATCCATATATGACCACTGGAAAAACCATAGCCTTGACTAGACAGACCTTTGTTGGCAAAGTAATGTCTCTGCTTTTCAATATGCTATCTAGGTGGGCCATAACTTTGTTTCCAAGGAGTGTCTTTTAATTTCATGGCTACAATCACCATCTGCAGTGATTTTGGAGCCCCTCAAAATAAAGGAGCGTCAGTTAACATGTTTAGCAAAGAAAAAAGCAACCAGTTAATTCTTTTTTAAAATTAATTTATTTAATTGGAGGCTAATTACTTTACAATATTGTAGTGGTTTTTGCCATACATCGACATGAATCAGCCACAGGTGCACATGTGTTCCCCATCCAGAACCTCCCTCTCACCTCCCTCCCCATCCCATCCCCCAGGGTCATCCCAGTGCACCAGCCCTGAGCACCCTGTCTCATGCATGGAACATGGACCAGCGATCTGCTTCACATATTATATACACATTTCAATGCTACCCTCTCAAATCATTCCACCCTTGCCTTCTGCCACAGAGTCCAAAAGTCTGTTCTTTATATCTGTGTCTCTTTTGCTGTCTTGCATATAGGGTCATCATTAGCACCTTTCTAAATTCCATATATATATGCATTAGTATACTGTATTGGTGTTTTTCTTTCTGACTTACTTCACTCTGCATAATAGGCTCCAGTTTCATCCACCTCATTAGAACTGATTCAAATGTATTCTTTTTAATGGCTGAGTAATATTCCATTGTGTATATGTACCACAGCTTTCTTATCAATTCGTCTGCTGATGGGCATCTAGGTTGTTTCCATGTCCTGGCTATTGTAAACAGAGCTGCGATGAACATTGGGGTACACGTGTCTCTTTCAGTTCTGGTTTCCTTGGTGTGTATGCCTAGCAGTGGGATTGCTTGGTTGTATGGCAGTTCTATGACCAGTGTTTTAAGGAATCTCCACACTGTTCTCCATAGTGGCTGTACTAGTTTGCATTCCTACCAACAGTGTAAGAGGGTTCCTTTTTCTCTGCACCCTCTCCAGCATTTATTGTTTGTAGACTTTTCAATAGCAGCCATTCTGACCGGCGTGAGATGGTACCTCACTGTGGTTTTGATTTGCATTTCTCTGATAATGAGTGATGTTGAGCATCTTTTCATGTGTTTGCTAGCCATCTGTATGTCTTCTTTGGAGAAATGTCTGTTTAGTTCTTTGGCCCATTTTTTGATTGGGTCGTTTATTTCTCTGGAATTGAGCTGCATGAGCTGCCTGTATATTTTTGAGATTAGTTGTTTGTCAGGTGCTTCATTTGCTAGTATTTTCTCCCATTCCGAAAGCTGTCTTTTCACCTTGCTTATAGTTTCCTTTGTTGTGCAGAAGCTTTTAATTTTAATTAGGTCCCATTTGTTTATTTTTGCTTTTATTTCCAATATTCTGGGAGGTGGGTCATAGAGGATCCTGCTGTGATGTATGTCGGAGGGTGTTTTGCCTATGTTCTCCTCTAGGAGTTGTATAGTTTCTGGTCTTACGTTTAGATCTTTATTCCATTTTGAGTTTATTTTTGTGTATGGTGTTAGAAAGTGTTCTAGTTTCATTCTTTTACAAGTGGCTGACCAGTTTTCCCAGCACCACTTGTTAAAGAGATTGTCTTTTCTCCATTGTTTATTTTTGCCTCCATTGTCAAAGATACGGTGTCCATGATATTTGACTTTTCTCTTGTTTCTTGAGGTAACCTTGTATTGCAATAAACCTTCCCCTTACCACTGCTTTTACTGAGTCCCATAGGTTTTGGGTTGTTGCATTTTCATTCGTTTCTATGCATATTTTGATTTCTTTTTTGATTTCTTCTGTGATTTGCTGATTATTCAGAAGCGTATTGTTTAGCTGCCATATGTTTGTATTTTTAATAGTTTTTTCCTGTAGTTGACATTATCTTACCACGTTGTGATCAGAGAAGATGCTTGGAATGATTCCAGTTTTTTTGAATTTACCAAGGCTAGATTTATGGCCCAGGATGTGATCTATCCTGGAGAAGGTTCCATGTGCACTTGAGAAAAAGGTGAAATTCATTGTTTGGGGTGAAATGTGCTATAGATATCAATTAGGTCTAACTGGTCTAATGTATCGTTTAAAGTTTGTGTTTCCTTGTTAATTTTCTGTTTAGTTGATCTGTCCATAGGTGTGAGTGGGGAATTAAAGTCTCCCACTATTATTGTGTTATTGTTAATTTCCCCTTTCATACTTGTTAGCATTTGTCTTACATATTGCAGTGCTATGTCAGGCGCATATATATTTATAATTGTTATATCTTCTTCTTGGATTGATCCTTTGATCATTATGTGGTGTCCCTCTTTGTCTCTTTTCACAGCCTTTGTTTTATAGTCTATTTTATCTGATATGAGTATTGCTCCTCCTGCTTTCTTTTGGTCTCTGTGTGCATGGAATATCTTTTTCCAGCCCTTCACTTACAGTCTGTATGTGTCCCTTGTTTTGAGGTGGGTCTCTGGTAGACAACATATATAGGGGTCTTGTTTTTGTGTACATTCAGCCAGTCTTTGTGTTTTGGTTGGGGCATTCAACCCATTTACATTTAAGGTAATTATTGATAAGTATAATCCCATTGTCATTTACTTTGTTGTTTTGGGTTCAAGTTTATACACCTTTTCTGTGTTTCCTGTCTAGAGAAGATCCTTTAGCATTTGTTGATGAGCTGGTTTGGTGGTGCTGAATTCTGTCAGCTTTTGCTTGTCTCTAAAGCTTTTGATTTCTCCTTCATATCTGAATGAGATCCTTGCTGGTTATAGTAACCTGGGTTGTAGGTTTTTCTCTTTCATCCCTTTAAGTATGTCCTGCCATTCCTTTCTGGCCTGAAGAGTTTCTATTGAATGATTAGCTGTTATCCTACTGGGGATCCCCTTGTGTATTATTTGTTGCTTTTCCTTTGCTGCTTTTAATATTTACTCTTTGTGTTTGATTTTTGTTAATTTGATTAATATGTGTTTTGGGGAGTTTCATCTTGGATTTATCCTGTTTGGGACTCTCTGGGTTTCTTGGACTTGAGTGGCTATTTCCTTCCCCATTTTAGGGAAGTTTTCAACTATTATCTCCTCAAGTATTTTTTCGTGGCATATCTTTTTGTTTTCTTCTTCTAGGACTCCTGTGACTCGAATGTTGGGGTGTTTGATATTTTCCCAGAGGTCTGTGAGGTTGTCCTAATTTCTTTTAATTCTTTTTTCCCTCTCTTCTTCATTTATTTCCACCATTCTATGTTCCACCTCACTTATCCTGTCTTCTGCCTCAGTTATTCTACTGTTGGTTCCCTCCAGAGTACTTTTGATCTCAGTTATTGCATTATTCATTATTAATTGACTCTTCTTTATTTCTTCTAAGTCCTTGTTAAACATTTCTTGCATCTTCTCAATCCTTTTCTCCAGACTATTCATCTGTAACTCCATTTTGTTTTCAAGATTTGGGATCATTTTTACTATCAGTATTCTGAATTATTTTCAGGTATACTCCCTATTTCCTCCTCTTTTGTTTGGTTTGGTGGGCATTTATCATGTTCCTTTTCTTGCTGAATGTTTCTCTGTCTTTTCATCTTGTTTAGATGGCTGTGTTTGGGGTGGCCTTTCTGTGTTTTGGCAGTTTGTTGTTCCTCTTTATTGTGGAGGTTCCTCACTGTGGGTGGGGTTGGACGAGTGGCTCGTCTAGGTTTCTTGGTTAGGGAAGCTTGTGTCGGTGTTCTGGTGGGTGGAGCTGGATCTCTTCTCTCTGGAGTGCAATGAAGTGTCCAGTAGTGAGTTTTGAGGTGTCTATGGGTTTGGTGTTACTTTGGGCAACTTGTATATTAATGCTCAGGGCTATGTTCCTGCACTGCTGGAGAATTAGCCTGGTATGTCTTGCTCTGGAACTTGTTGGTTCTCGGGTGGAGCTTGGTTTCAGTGTAGGTGTGGAGGCTTTTGGATGAACCTTTTTCGATTAATGTTCCCTGGAGTCAGGAGTTTTCTGGTATTCTCAAGTTTGGAATTAAGCCTCCTACCTCTGGTTTTCAGTCTTATTCTTACAGTAGCCTCAAGACTTCTCCATCCATACTGCACTGATGATAAAACATCTCCTTTTGAAGACAATGGGCTGCCTTTCTGGGTGCCTGGTGTCCTCCGCCAGCGTTCAGAAGTTGTTTTGTGGAATTTTCTCAGTGTTCAAATGATCCTTCAATGAATTTGTGGGGA
Source organism: Oryx dammah (assembly GCF_014754425.2). Taxonomy (NCBI): domain Eukaryota; kingdom Metazoa; phylum Chordata; class Mammalia; order Artiodactyla; family Bovidae; genus Oryx; species Oryx dammah. The sequence goes on along the minus strand of NW_024070207.1, from coordinate 34,235,017 downwards.
GAAAGTGGTCTCCCTGTCCTACTCCTCCACCATCTTAGGACCACCTGCAATCAGTAAATTCTGTAGTCAGAGTTAACTGTTTGTTTTAAGGGAAGCAGAGATTCAGTGTTCTTCAAAACAATCCATTCAGAAGGAAACAAAAGTATGCCTGAATTTATGCATACGTGCTAGTAGTTTATAGTTTATTCGAGCCAAGTGTCTAGCACTGACTGAGTCAGCAGACTACAGTCTGTAGGCCAAGTCTGGCCATCACCTGTTTTTTTGAATAAAGTTTTATTGTACACAGTCACAACTCATTTGGTTAGGTGTTCTTTATAGCAATTTTTGTGCTATAACAGCAGAGTCAAGTAGTTGAAACAGAGACTGTATGGCCTGCACAGCTTAGTATATTTGGTTACTCTATGGCTTTTTATAGGAAAACTTTACTAATCCCTGCTGTATAGTATTTTGTAGAAGGATCTGTGCTTAGACAGTATTCATTTGCTGAACTTTGTAGTTAGGTATGCATTATTTCTTAGCGTAAGAAATTATATTCCTTTACAGTAATAATATGTTTTGTTGTTCAGTCACTAAGCCATGTCCTACACTTTGTGATCACATAGACTACAGCATGCCAGGCTCCTCTGTCCTCTACTGTCTCCCGTACTTTGCTCAAATTCATGTCCATTTGGTTGGTGATGCTGTCTAACCATCTCATCCTCTGCCTCCCCTATCTCCTTTTGCCTTCAATCTTTCTTGGCTTTTTCAAGCCAAGCTTGTTGTTATTGTTTAGTTGCTAAGTTATCTTTGAGTCTTTTGCAGCCCCATGGAAGGTAGCCCACCAGGCTCCTCTGTCTTTGGGATTTCCCGTGAAAGAATACTGAAGTGGGTTGCCACATCCTCCTCCAGGGGATCTTCCGACCCAGGAATTGAACCCATGTCTCTTATGTCTCCTGCATTCCAGGCAGATTGTTTACCACTGAGCCAGCAGAGAAGTGATGTGTGTGTTAGTCCCTCAGTTGTGTCCGACTTTTTGTGATCCCAAGGACTGTAGCCCACTGGGCTTTTCTGTCCATGGAGTTCTTCAGGCAAGAATACTGCAGTGGGTAGCCATGCCCTTCTCCAGGGGATTTCCTGACCCAGGGATCGAGCCCAGGTGTCCCACACTACAGGTGGATTCTTTACCATCTGAGCCACCAGGGAAGCCCCAATAATAATATTTAACTTTTATTGAGGACTTGCTCTGTTCCAGATATTTTGCAAAGTTCCTTACATGCACCACATGAAGTTTTGAGAACTTAACTACCTCAATACTTTTATAAGAGGTGCTAAAAGATTGAATGACTTGCTCAACTGCATACATTAAGTGGCAGAACCAGTATTTAAACCCAAACTTTTTTCTTGTGGTAAAATATTCTTGTTTTCTGAGAGTTTATATCATGAAATGGTGCTGTATTCTGTCAGATGCCTTTTCTGCTTTAATTTAGATGATCTGTGGTTTTTTCCTCTTTATTCTATTAATGTGAGGTATTACACTGGTTTTCTTTTGTTGAAACACTGTTGCATTTCTGGTATAAATTTCACTTGGTTATGGTGAATAATCCTTTTAATATTCTGTTTGGTTCAATTTACTAATCTTTTGTTGGGGAGTTTTGAATCTATATTTGGTATATGGGTCTGTGATTTTTTTTCCTATGATGTTTTTATCTGTCTTTATATTGACTCAATGGACATGAGTTTGAGTAAGCTCTGGGAGTTGGTGATGGATAGGGAAGCCTGGTGTGCTACAGTCTATGGAGTTTCAAAGAGTCAGACATGACTGAGTGACTGAACTGGCCTAATAAAATGTGTTATGAAGTATTCCTTTTTCTTGAGTTCATTTTTGAAAGTTTGAGAAACATTGGTGATAAATCTTTTATAAATGTTGGATAGAATTCACCTATGAATCCATCAGGGCCAGGACTTTACTTCTACCTTATAGTTCAAAAGTGATGTTCTAACTGTAGATAGGATGGACACTTTGTGGTCATTTGGAAAGACAAGGTGTTGGGAGAGCATTTTTATTCTCATCCTATGACAGAACTTTGTCATATGGCCGTTCAAGGAATTTGGAAAATACAGTCTTTCTTTGTGATGGCCATGTCTACAGCTAAAAACTAGAAGTTATATTTCTAAGCAGGAAGTAGGGAAAGGATATTGGGGAAGAGCTAGTCTTTGCTATGGTCCATAATAAACTGAACTAGTGCCACCTTCTTTTTCTGAATAGATGCTTATTGGTTAATTGTGACAAAATAATTCATTTACCCCACTTTTAGACAGAACACAAATTTGGCACTGAGATTCTTAAACCATTTCATGGCAAATGTAATATAGTTATTTGCTTCAATTTTTTTTAAAGACTAGGCATTCATAAATATCCTGGAGAGAGTTGCTGGTTAATCCAGCAACTAATATGTGCCTTTTTGTGTGTGTGAGTCGCTCAGTTGTGTCTGATTCTTTGAGACCCCATAGACTGTCGCCCGTCAGGCTCATTCTCATTCTGCAGGCAAGAATACTGGAGTGGGTTGCCATTCCTTTCTCCAGGGAATGTTCCCGACCCAGGGATCGAACCTTGGTCTCCTGCACTGCAGGCAGATTCTTTACCATCTGAGCTAGCAGGGAAGCCATATATCTCTTTAATACCAAATAATTGCATAGCTTCATAACAAGAACACGTATGTGTCAAACTGAGGAACAAAGTTAATATGCATGAAGCAAGTAGAGGACAATAAAAAATGTGTATTTCTTTGGCATGTCCTACTTCCTAACTCACTTTACAGTCATATACATGTGTATATATGTGTGTGTGTTTGTGTATATGTGTGTATATAATATCCTATATCCTGTCTCTCAGCTCTTTGAATTTGGGGCCCACGCATGATTCATCAGTTTGACCTCTTGAGAACTCAGCATAGTACTTGAGTGGTGGTGGGGGGGGGAAGCCCAATGAACTATAATTTGATGTTTCAATTCAAAATCAGAATCTTCTCTAAGGACTCTCTCCCTTATCTTTTATATCCAATTCATCAGCAAGCTTGCATGCAGTAGTTCTAAACTATATCTATGATCTCCACACCTTTCTTCATATCCATTCTTGCTACCCAATTCAAGCCACCATTCTCTCTAACCCTGGACTTCTGCTGTAGCCTTCTAATTGATTTTCTCATTTTTATTTTCCTTTTAATTTTTTTTTCTTCACAGTAGCTAGAGTCATATTATAAAAATATAAACCATATAATCTCACGTCTTGCTTTATATACTCTGATAACTTCCAAATATACACAGAATGAAACCCAGAATACTTACCATAATCTAACCCCTGGCTACCTCTTCACCTTCATCTCTTACTACTTTTCCTCTATTCCAGTCACATGGACCTTCTTTCAGTTTCAAGAACATGCCTAGTTCCTTTGCACGGTAAGACCTTTGCATTTATGGTTCCAACTGTTTGGAATGCTCTTTCTGTAATATGTTTATATGTTAGTCTGTCTTGTATGTCACTTTCTCATTGAGGACATTTGTGACCACACAGTCTATATTAACCATACCTTTAGTTTCTCACGTGCTCCTGTATCATTTTTTTCTCATAATATTTATCATTATTTGATATATTATTCATTTGCTAATTTGTCTATTGCTTGTTACCCCTCACTAAAATACAGGCTCCATGACAGCAGGAACTTGTTCAATGATCTATCCCTAATACCTAGAAAAAGTCCTCAATGAATATTGAATCAATGTTTAATGAACTAGAACATACTGAACATTTCTGACATGACTGCCTGTGTTTTCATTGGTTAGGTTCCCTAGGAAGCAACTCTGAGTTGGCATGTGCTGCTGCTAAGTCGCTTCAGTCGTGTCCGACTCTGTGCGACCCCATAGAAGGCAGCCCAAAAGGATCCCCCATCCCTGGGATTCTCCAGGCAAGAACACTGGAATGGGTTGCCATTTCCTTCTCCAATGCATGAAAGTGAAAAGTGAAAGTGAAGTCTCTCAGTCGTGTCCGACCCTCAGCGACCCCATAGACTGCAGCCTACCAGGCTCCTCCGTCCATGGGATTTTCCAGGCAAGAGTACTGGAGTGGGGTGCCATTGCCTTCTCCAGGTTATAGGATATTTATTGAGGAGTTCCCTTAGGATCAACGTGTATGGAAGGGAAAGGAAAGAAGCAGGAATGGATAGCCAGAGAATCTGAGCTACAGGCTCAACAGCAGCCTTAGCTAATCTTTAGCTAGGGAAATCTGGAACTAAAAAATGTCCTTCACCGTTTTCCTTACTTGGTTCAGAAAGACCTGGCCATTTTGGTGGTTTAGTCACTGTGTCGTGTCCAACTCTTGTGACCCCATGGACTGTAGACTGCCAGGCTTCTTTGTTCATGGGATTCTTCAGGCAAGAGTATTGGAGTGGGTTGCCACTTCCTTCTCCAGGGGGTCTTCCCGACCCAGGAATCGAATCTGGGCCTCCTGCACTGCAGGCAGATTCTTTACCGACTGAGCTATAAGGGAAGCTCATCAATCAGTCATTGGATATGGCTGCCCCAAGAAGGATCATGACTTTGGGCAAGACGATTTTCTCTGGTTGAGGTAATCTCTGAAAGGCCTAAAAGCTGAAGGATGTCTGCCAAGGTTGCTCCAGCTACTGAAACAATAGGTACTCCACGGGAGCAGTGTATTGTAGTATTTGCCCCCTGTTGGCTTAGATTCAGTTCTTCTAATGTGTTTCAGGTACGGATTTCCCAGGATTCTATAGACCTCTCTTTCTGGAGAGAACTTAGAAAAGGAAGGCTAGTGGAGAAAATTCCAGCTCCCCCAAAGGTGGATGATCTCAAGGCTGCAACTGATTCTCAAGGTCTACATCCTCCTCTGTCAATTCTAGTTTCCCCTCAACCTCATTTCACACCCCTACTTGTCCTGGTTACTTACTTGGTGATCAGACCCTCTCCCTTAAGAGGGGACTTTGGTGGTGTGTCTATGTCTTTTCCATTTTGTATTCTGCTCCTTTTAAAATTGTGTGGAAGTGTCTCAGGGGTTAGGTCAGACCATGCTTGCTCTTTAGCAGGCAGAGGAAAATCACCTCAACATGTTTTCTTCACAATACGGCAGCAGCTGCAGCCTTAGAATTGAAAAGCTAAATGTATCATTGAAACAAATTAATGGTTGATGAATTTTTTATAGAAATGTTTTCAGGTGCTGAAAGAAAACTGCCCATGGCCCCTTTCCCAGCATAATAAGGCAGTAAGAAAATATCCAAACTCTGAACTAGCACTGTCAAAATCTGCAAAGCTTAATTTAAGGCTGTATATAAACCCTGAACTTAAGGAAGGCAGAATGCCTCATAAAAGCTATCACTACATGTTTCTAAATTCTTAAAATTTTACTACTTCTGGCCTCTAATAACTTCTTCTTAGTTTAAATTTATGCTTCTTTTCCTTACAGGAATTTACTCCATTTCTATTTGGAAAATAAAACGTGTCATTTCTTTGGCATCTTATAAAGAGCTAAAGAAAGCCCTTTGCCTATTTCCTGGGTGTTGGCTCAGTCATAGGAACAGCCAGGGTACTTAATCAACAACTTTTTGCTGCTACAACCTGAATGGAAAAGTGGGTCCATAGACAGGCTCATGGTCACCTTAAAGTGAAAGTGAAGTCGCTCGGTCGTGTCCAACTCTTTGCGACCCCGTGGACTGTGGCCCTCCAGGCTCCTCTGTCCATGGGATTCTCCAGGCAAGAATACTGGAGTGGGTTGCCATTTCCTTCTCCAGGGGATCTTCCCAACCCAGGTATCGAACCCAGGTCTCTCGCATTGCAGGCAGACGCTTTACCCTCTGAGCCACCAGGGAAGCCCTAAGGCATTATCATATCATATATCACATGTTATCACATGTACTTTCTTTTGTGCAAATCTCATACATTCCCTAAAGTCTCCAGTGAAGACTGAGATGTTTTATGTCCTCCATTCTACCCCACTTCCCCTCATTAGACATTAGGGGCCTGGATTTCAAAGTTCCTGACCCATATTCTTTCTCCTTCCGTTCCTGTACATATTTGTATCCTCTTAGTGAATCATTTTAACAATGTGTATGCATACTCAGTCGCTAAATCATGTCCAGCTCTTTGCGACCCCATGGACTGTAGCCCCCCTTCTGTGTCCATGGGGTTTCCCAGGCAAGAATACTGAAGTGGTTTGAGTTCCTTCTCCAGGAGGCTCTTCATGACCCAGAGATTAAACCCACAACTCCTGCATTTGCAGGCAAGTTCTTTACTACTGAGCCACCAGGGAAGCCCCATAGTAATAAATAGCTGCAAATATTGAATGCTTGTTGAGGTTGTTTGCCAAAGACCTTACATGTATTTACTCATTTAATCTTCAGTGCAACTTTATGAGATAGGTAGCAGTGGTCTCTGCACTTTGCAAATGAGTCAAATTTGGCACAGACAGTTTAATTTAACTTACCTGAGATCATTTATTTGTTCATCACTTTTTAAATTCTAGGAATAATTCTCGGTGCTGGGGATATGACAGTGAACAAAGCAGATGGTAGTTCATACTAATTTAGCTTATATTCTGGTGTGTATTTCTGGAGATAGACAATAAACAGAAAAATCAAATTTATAATATGTTGGAGGAAGATAATTGAGGGAAGGTATATCACAGGCTAAGATGGAATGTGCAGTTACAGTATTAAATAGTGCTAGGCTAGGCCTCACTGATAATTAGATTTGTGCAAAACCTTGAAGGAGTGAGGGAGGGATCCATGTAGATACGTGGGGTCAGAGTTTTCCAGTTAGAGTGAACATAAAGCACAAAACTGAGGTGGAGTCTTGCTTAGTTCATTCATGGAAGAGCAAGGAGACCAGCATACTTAGGGTAGAGTGAGTTAGGTGCAGCATAGTAGGATATAAGGTCAGAAGGAAAACAGTCAGGGGAGAAAGGCTCTTGGTGGGCCTTGTAAAGATTTAGCTTTTACTCTTGAGTGAGAAAGTCATCTGAGGGTTTTGAGCTGAGGAGGCATATGATCTGACTTACATTTTAATAGGATCCCCAGCTGCCATGTTCAAAACAAACTGTAGGAAGATGTTAGGAGGCTATTATAAATAATTCATGTAAGAGGATGGTGACTTAGACCACGGTGATGCGGTAGAGGACTTGAGAAGTGGTTGAATTTTGGAAACATATTAAGGTAGGCCAGTGGGATTTGCTAACCAAATGGATTGGGCTGTGAGAAAAATAGGAATTAAAGATGACAACGGAGTTTTTGGCCTGAGTGATTGGCAGGGAGTTACCAACAACTCAGATGGAAGATACGGTGGGCGGAGCAAGTTTAAGAGGGAAGAACTGGAGTTTGGTTTTGGATGTGTTAGGTTTCAGAGGCCTCTCAGACAGCCAAGTGGCAGGTATTATGGAAATGGCCACATGTGTGTGTGTATGTGTGTATATATATATATGGAGTTCAGGGGAGGTGCGCTAGCTGAAATTACAAATTTGAGAGAGCTCAATGATTAGATGCAATGAGACTGAAGGAGATCAGCAAGAGTGAGTACAGAAGGAGAAAAGAAATTTTTAACCTAACCCTTGGATATTCAATCATATAGAGATTGGGAAGAGAAAGAGAGCCAAAGTTGGAAACTAAGAAGGTAAGAGGAAGACCAGGAGAGTGTGCTGAGTTGAAGTTCAGACAGAGACTACTTCAAGTTGGAGAGAGATAATGGTAATTACTACTAAAATTCAAATAAGGTGAGGACTGACAATTTGCTATTGGATTTAGTAACATAGAGATCATACTTGACCTTAGCAAGAGCAGTTTTGTGAAGTAGTGATGGGGAAAAAAGCTTGCCTGCAGTGGATTTAAAGAAATCTTCACAGACAAGAAGTGATAAGAACTCACTGGACTTGTCAACTCAGGCAGCCATATTCTAGAGCTCATGTTCTTAATCACTACCACATGAATTTTTTTCAATAGATTATAATATCATACCCTCTCCTTATACAGATTTAATTATGTCCCTTGACCTCAAATAAGAGATGAATCATTGCCTTAAAGTTTTACTAATATCAGAAATTTCAGTCAATGTGGGAATGGTCCCAGGATTTCACAAACTATATCCTGTAGTCTCTTAGAAACACCATGGAAATGTTTAGAAAATGAGTATGGTATCAAAACATAATTTGTCAAAATAACTGGTTTCAGTCTTTGCTCTGTTGGATTGCATTCTTGTTGTGTGTGTGTGTGTGGTGTCTGTCTCTATGTGTGTGTGTGTCCAGGGAGAGGAAGTAGGGGTGGAGTGGGGAGGGCAGGGGAGTAGGGGAAAGTGGTGAGGGGAGAAGAGGAAGGAGAGAAGATGGGAAGGGGATAGAGAACAGAAGAGAGAATGACTCACTTGTCCATGCTCAGACAAGGCACATAATCTGGTAATCTTGTCACGGACAGTTGTTTATCGCCTGTAGGGCAGGCTATCTATTAGGCTGTTTGCTTTCTCTCCTGTAATTTCATTTTGTATATTATATCTTCTAAAGTATTTTATAAATATCTCTAGGATAAGGGCCCAGACTTTTTATTTCTTCATATAGTAAGCTCCCAATAAATGCCTCTTTGCTAGCTAGAGGACATTTCACCTTTGAACAGAGGTTTACTCCCCCTAAACACATTTGGGGTGTATATTCTTTCATAGTGAAAGACTTTCCATGATGTGATACTCACAGTTTATTTTTGTTTCAAATTTCAATCATAACAAAATTTTCTAATGTGTATATAGTTATGGAGCACTTAGAGGTACAATTTGATTCACAATTACATGACTGATTTGTTTAATGTTTTTAATCTTTTGGATGGTTACAAAATTGTGTGTTTCCCTAGGTTGTTGGAATGTTTCACTGCATTGTTCAGATATTGGGTAGGGGTGGAGTCATGTGCTTCTGAATCTTCTGATTCTTTGCTATGATCTCTGAACCAAATCCCAAGCCCTGTATGTTTTTAATGTATCCAAACGCCACAGCCAGTCCTTGATTCCTAGTTTATGTCAGTGCATGAAGGTTATTCAGATACATGTGCTCCAGCAGGTATGGAATGTCAGTCTCAGCAGATGCCAATTAGAAAGTCTGGGCCAACAGGGCCTTAAGGCATCCAGTCTTGTATAACATAAAATTATAACCAGCTGGATGGATCAACTGAGTTCAAGGGCCATAAATCTAGATAGATATACCTTCTCAGTATCAGGTGGCCACTTCAGAAAAGGTAATGAAAAAGCTCCTTCTGAGTGACCAGTGAGCAATTCAGAGTACTTCTGGTGAAGATGTTAGATATTTGACCCATAGAGTCCCCAGAAGATAATAACAAAAATATTGCTGTATTTAAAACTAGCTTTCTCTAAAATTGTTGCTACTCAGGACAGGCTTTATGCATAATAGGAATTGAGAGAAATGAAGAAATAACTTTATGCCCCTCAAACTTCTCACCTGTGGTTCATTTGATGCCTGCATTTCTGTCATGTTTGAGTCATGACTTGGGTGGTTGGGATATTGCGGCTTTGGGGAATTTAGTTGATTACCACTCATTTCTGCCTCGTACAAAGGGCTTTTTTTTGGGGGGGGGGTGGATACAGGTCATTGTTTCTGCTGTTGTTTTTAATCAGGTATGTGTTTTGGCAAAGACTTATAGGATGTCTAAGGAAGTTTAATACCGGATAGAGACTTTTTCTGGACCAAGCAGAATGCATCTTGGTGTTCATATGTTTTGGCACTGGCAGCAGTGGTAACACCTGTAGGGGATAGTAGAAGTAGCACTAGACTGTGAGTTGGAAACCTAGGTTCAAGTCCCATCTCAGCAACTAATTAGATTTATGTGTATCTTCAGCACATCCCTTCTTTTCTCTGAGCCTTTGTCTCCTTTTTTTAAAAGGAGAGAATGTAGATTAGGAGTTCTCAAACTTTAAGGTGTAGAAGAATTATGCAAAGGAGTGTTTAAAAATTCAGATTTGAGGTCATCGTCTAGTTTTTATCCTTTGAGTCAGTAAGTTTAGATCAGGGCCAGAAATCGTCAGGTTAAAAAATAACTCAAAGGGAATCTGTATGGTTTAAGGTCCACTCTGAGAAACCGGATTAGGTGATTTCTAAGCTCTTTTACAGCTCTAAAATTTCTTTATTTCTGATGGCTTTCCTTGTGTTTTGGGATGGGAACGACTCATTTTTCTACCTTCATTTTCCTTTCTCTCTTCCTCTTTCTTTGGTCATATTCTTTCCTTCTCTTCCTACCTTTTCCCTTTGTCCTCTTGTCTCATCTCCAAGATAACAAGTGCATTCAGTGGGGATGGGAACGATTCAGTGAACAGTAAATTGGAAAGTACAAGTAGGATCCCTGTCAGCACAGGTTGAGGGATAGGGACAGCTAAACAACACTCTTTGGCTTTGGGTGGAGAAATGCCGTGTTCACCTGCTAGTTATCCATGATGCATGGGATGCACGTTCTAATAAGAGAGGCATATGATGGGGTAGGGGCCATGTCACAGGGAGCTGAGAGAGGTCATGGGACTTTGGATGGGTAAATGTGAATGCCCTCTTTTTTTCTCTCCTTTTCCTTGTGGTCTATTGGGTACCACTAGCAAATGGAGGTGCTGAAAGAACATAAGCAGTGAGAGATGTTGTTCAAATCAAACTTTGAAGGGACCGTTCAAATCAGTTGCAGACACACTTCTTCCAACCTGGCTGTACATCAGAAGCCCCTGGGCAGCTGAAAAGATTAACAGTGCCGTAGACTAATTAAATCCAAGCCTCTGAGAGGGGGTGTAGGTATTGGCTTCTTTTAAAGATTTTAAAGTCCAGCCAAGGTGAAGAACCACTGCTCTAGCAGGGTTACTTATAGATGTGAGAGAAGCAAGACTTAAATAACTGGTCTTCTACCATGTTGCTATGCTGCTGGCCAGCACTGTCTTAGTTGCGTAGGCCTGGAAGTTTGGTTTTGGTGTTCTGTCTCTCTATTTGGCACCCAGCATGCTTCAACTGTGGGTTAACAAAACATGTGCTTATGATGTGCCCCTCCATCTAGACACTCTAGTCTGTGCCTCCTCTAATCCAGACTCAGTTCTCTGCCTCCAGCTGTGGTAGAAAACACTCAGTGTGAGTGTCTGCATGATAAGAATTTGCTTTAAAGAATCAAGAGTACTTTGGCCTTTATTGTAGTTGGAGACTTTGAGGCCAATCACTGATAACTGGATCAATTTTCACTTTTGCATGCCCTATCAGTTCCAGCAATAAAAACCAAATATATGAAAGGAGAACTTTCTCTGATTTAGCTTGGGTCTCAATTTATTTTCTTCCAACTCTCAGTTCTATTTACCCACCTAGTAGAACATTGTGGTCTATGTTGACAGGTCTCCTTTTTTTTAAATTTATTTTTTAATTGAAGCATAATTGCTTTACAGAATTTTGTTGTGTTTCGTCAAACATCATCAACATGAATCAGCCTTAGGTACTGGTCTTTTATACCTTGCTAATGAACATGCCCCTTTATACCTTCTCTTTAGAAACAACTGAATCTCTGGCCCACTCAGTTTCTTTGCTTGCTTTCAGCAGTAAAGTGGTCAGGATTTTTCTTCCTCCCTGGTAAAGGTTATGTAAACAAATTGCATTGTACAGTGAGCTCTCCAATCCCTACTTTCATTTCATCCTTACAGCAAGGCCTTGGAGTAGGCGAGGCGTGAGTCATTAGCATTCTTTTAAAAATGAGATGGGGTGGAGGTGCAGAGAAGTCACTTGCCACAGGTTTTTGCAGTCAGTCTCAAAATCCATTTTTTGCGTAGCCCATATCGTTTGCAGATGTCTTTCAGATTGTTAACGCTCCTGGTGGCTCAGAGGGTAAAGCGTCTGCCTGCAATGTGGGAGACTCGGGTTTGATCCCTGGCTTGGGAAGATCCCCTGGAGAAGGAAATGGCAACCCACTCCAGTACACTTGCCTGGAAAATCCCATGGATGGAGGAGCCTCTGTGGGGTCACAAAGAGTCGGACACGACTGAGCGACTTCACCACTTCTTCACTTCTTCAGATTGTTTGCTTATTTGTTTGATTATTGTCTGTCTTCTCTGCCATTAGAATGTACGTTTGATATGAACAGGGCTTTTGTCTGTCATGTTCTCCTCTGTATTCCCTAGAGATTAGATTAGTGCATGGCATATAGTGAATGTTTTTGTTAAGTGTTGAAAGGAACCTCAGTCTTCTTGTCCCAAATCCTGTGGTCTTTTAAATTCTTTATGGCTCCTCTTCTTTTGCCCGTGTTCAAAGAAATAGATAGGAAAATGCACAAATAGTCATGCAGCTAGTAATTAGTAGAACCTGGCACCAGAACCCAGGTTGTTTCATTCCCAGTAGAGTAGATCTGTGTTACTTTATTTTTGGATATTGGTGGATCTAACGATATGCTGTGTTTTTTGAAAGATCCTTGAATGATGATGTGCACACTGTAATGCCATGGACAGAACCATGCTACCCAGTCACCTCCCCTTCTCTGTCAGCCAAAGCTTTGGTCTTCAGTGTTCTAAGGTTACTCAGTGTTACCAGGGGCCCCACCTTAGCCCGCCCCCTAGTGTTCAGGGTCTTCCCAAATTCCTTCTCTCTGAAATTTTCATTGTCCTTTGACCCACTCTTATTTCAGCTATCAGTTGCTAGCTGGATGGAGTCACCTTACCTCTTTAGGTCTCAATTTCCTTACCAAATAACAAAGATAGTAATAGATCCTCCCTACCACCTTGTGTCATCTGAGTGTTATGAGCACAGAAAGTTACAATGAGTAGTTTTTAAGGCCTTTTATAGATATGAGATATTATTAGGTTTTTCTAGGAAACTGCTTAATATGTCAAACAAATTAAGGGTCCTATGACTTATTTTATAATGGTTTGAGGTATCTTTTCTTGGTTTCTCTGTTAAATTTTTACAAAGACATTCAATGCTTTCAACCTAACAGTAATTCCTATGATGGCAATTTTAAGACTCTGCAGAAACGTGAGGAACAGATTTTTATTCGGTGATGGGTGAAGAAGAGGGATTTAGGGCTTCCTTGTTCATTCTCTTTCTTTATAATATTGCTCACATTAACTCTTTGTTCATCCTGTGTAGCTGCTGCCTAATTTGTGCTGAGCCACAAATTAGTCAGGACTGCCAGTGATTTGTGATTTGGTTTGAAATGGTTCAAATGGATCTCAGCTAGTTATAGTCTATTTGGTTCACTTCCAGAAGGCTTCTCAGTATAGCTCTCTTGTGCTGGAGCCCAGTAGGCAGCAGGTCTCTACTGCACAGGTACAGTTAAATTGGGGCAGTGTTTAGTTGCTTGCTTGATGCTCTGTGATTGGGGGACCAATGCCAATGAGGCGAAAGGTGAAGGTTACATAGTATACAGAAGCTCTCAGCCCTCATTTGAAAAGGCATAGGCCAAACAGGAAGGTGTCTGATTCATTTGGAAACCTGCCTCAGTGTCTACTCATTGCAGACCTTTTGCTGAAGTCTGTCAACAAGTGTCCTTTGCAGAGTTGTGAGACCCAGAGGTTGGTGTCTTTCCAGGAATTTTCTTGTCAGAGCCATGATTCCAGAAAATTATAGAGTGTGGACTGAAACTAAGATTATAGGTTTAAACAGCCCTTGCCTCTCTCTAACTAGGGAGAGCCTAAGCAATGCCAGAAGCTAAATTTGGTCTTAGTCATTATGAAAATTGAAAGTAATGCTTTACAATTAAGAGTTTGAAAACAGCCTTTAATTTAGATTCCATAAAATATTGATGGGGAGGGAAGATGTAATGCTGAGGGCACAGGGGGCCTCAGCATTAGATGAGTAAAGGCTTTTAAAGCTTTGGTACTAGTTTAAATGTGGTCCAAGGGCCATGGCATTCTCAAGGGGTTGAGATTGGTTGGTTTCCTCAGGCCCTGTGAAATGAAGTATTAAACTTCCTTGTAGCAAGAATCACTAGAATTACTGCCTAGAAAGGTAAAATGGAGGCTGAGATTCTAGAAGGTAAGGTGGACTTAAAATACATGAAGCTTAGAAATAAATAGGGAGTTTAAGAAATAGGGATATTCTGGAAGGACTGAGGAAATTTTAAAAGCACAGAAAACCTGTCTTATCCTGAAGTGTAAAAAAGGAGGGAATAGTCAAGACAGAGTGCAGGTGTGGACCAAATTGGAAAACAACAAACAAAGAAAAACATTGGAAAATATCCTCTAACTCCCCACTCAGCAAGAGAATCCCAGCTTCTCAATAGATGAAAAATTCCTGGACCTCACAAACTCTCTGTAATTTGGAAGAGCCAGAAGGTAGCAGGACTCTGATGTAGAGACTGTCATGTTGTGAAGGAGGCTGGTCTGAGTCTGGCCATGGGTGGAGAAGTTTCACTAAATAGAGGAAGTGGAGAAAAGGTTTCTTTGCCAGTATTGTTGGAAACTAGCTTATGCTGTGGGCATTTCGAAGTGTGAGGGTTATATTTATGTTTTCTAAATGGTGTGTCTGTATGTGTGTGTGTGTGTGTTGGGATGGAGGAAAACAGAAGAAAGAAGCATCTAAAATCCTACCCCGCTAAGATAACCGTCTTAGAATGATCATCCTTTTGTGTGGCTCATTATGTGTATATACATATACATATGTTACTTTTCGTAAATGGCATCATACTCTAATGCTTTCTTTGTTGTTTAAGGATGTCTTTTGAAGGGCTTGTCCTTACCGCCTCTTCTTGTTATACTTGCCCAAGATGACCAAAGTTAACAGCCTGACATATATCTTTCTGTACATTTCTCTAGATTAATTTCACATAATTCAGACAAACACAGACACACACACAGAAGTTCGGTCATTATTTTATAATATTGATTAGTATGTTACACATTTTCTGTATCTTTTGTTTATTAATCAGTACTAATGGATTTGCTGAATTTTACCCAATTCTCTTAATGACAGTAGTTCATGATATGAATGTGTTGTACCACAGTCTGTTTGATCATTTCTATATTAATTCAATGTATTTTTAGTTGCCATACTGTTGGTACTGCAGTAACTGTTCTTGTATTAGTTTAAACCATATGAAATCGCTATTTTTGTGTACCCAAAATAGTCAACCATCGATAAAAAAAGACTAGAATGTAAAAAAATAAACCAGAAACAATAGGGATCAGGTTTGTAGATGTGGGAAATAAGATCAGCAATTAATGCTGAGAACAAGAACAAGGGATAAAAATATGAATAATGGACTAGAGAATGGAGAAACAACATGTGGCTAATCTATATATCTGAAGATAAAGGATAAATGCAATAGAAACAACAACAGAAGAAAACATCTCTGAAATAAAGAAATGGCTGAATCTGCAGATCAAAAGGTATCACCAGGTACCAGTCAAACTAATAAGATGTGACTGACATCTAAATAATCCTGGTGAATTCCTGAATTTCGAGATGAAAGAAAAAAAATCTATAGGAACCCACTCAAAAAAAAAAAAAAAAAAAAGAAAAAAAAAAAAAAAAAAAGAAAAAACAACAACAAAAAAACGACTCACCTCTAAGTAAAAAAATGGGATAACTAGACTTTCACATAATATTAAATGTGATAAGACAATGGAGTGATACTTATATTTTTGATATAAAAATATTTTACCCAAGAAGTTCTTTACCCTAACATTGCAACATAAAGATACCTTCAGAAATGTAAGAGCTTGGAAAATACACCCTCTGCAGAATCTTTGGAAAAGGAGGTGGGCAACTCAAAATAGAATTCAAAGCAACTGAAAACTTTAAGAGTGTGGATTATGTTTATAAAAAGGTTGATGCATACAATGACCCCGTTTAAACATAGAATTATTCTAAAAATTTTGTAGTAAGATTATAAAAAACAGAATGCACAAATCATTAATAATTTTTGAAAGAACAGATAACATTTTAAATATTGAAAATACAAAACTCAGTCTAAAATCTCACACTATGCCACTGTTACCTGGAAGAAATGGGCATGTGGTAGGAAAGCACAGAAGGGATTAGTAGATACTATTTCAAGGAGAATTATAGATTCAAATTATTTTAGTTTTAAAGGTAACCTCTTACAGAATTAAAAGCAGAAAGTACGCGTTCAAATTGTTAAAGCAGAAAAAAAAAGAAAATCCATATTAAAAAAAAGGAGATAGGAAGAAAGCATAATTCAAATACAACAGAAGTAAAATCAAGTGATGCTATTAAATGTGAGTGAAACATTTCTATTATAGGACAGAGATTCTCAGATGGAGTTCAGAAACAGTGTTCAAACTATAGTTTCTGTATTTTATAAAAGACACAATGTAGAAGAAATATCTATCTATATCTCAGCAAATCCAGACATATAATTAATAAGGTGGAACCTAGAGCAACCATATTCATAAGATGAGGCTGGTAATTTATTATGAATTTAACATTTCTTTAGTAAGGTAGCTACAATGTGGCTGTGTGACTTTACATTTAATATAATTAAAATTAAATTTAAAAATTTCAGTTCCTCAATAGTACTAGTGAAAGTCGCTCAGTTGTGTCCGACTCTTTGTGACCCCATGGACAGTCCATGGAATTCTCCAGGTCAGAATACTGGAGTGGGTAACCTTTACCTTCACCAGGGGATCTTCCCAACTCAGGAATCGAACCGAGGTCTCCCGCATGGTAGGTAGATTCTTTACCAGCTGAGCCACAAGGGAAGCCCAAGAATACTGCAGTGGGTAGCCTAACCCTTCTCCAGGGGATCTTCTGGACCCACGGACCGAACTGGGGTCTCCTGCATTGCAGGCAGATTCTTTACCAACTGAGCTACTAGGCACATTTCAAAAGCTTAGCAGCCACATGTGTCCAAGTGCTCAATAGTCAGAACATTGGACAGCAATGACAGAAGATTTCATCATCTCAGTTCAGTTTGACAGTACTGGTAAGGACTACAATGTATATATAGTAAGAGTGTAACATTGATGAACCCTAATGCACAAAATAAAATCCATTCAAATGTAATAATTTAATACTGCCAGATACAAGGAAAAACTTACAGAATGCAAGTTGTGAAGGGGGACAGAATATATATCTTTTTTTCTATGAAGGATAAAAAGGCAAAATGTAAATAACAATATAGAGGGTCTGATTAATTAATAAAGTTGAAGTAATCAATTTATGAAAAAATTCTTTACCCATGGAACATTAAAAATGTAATCACATACTAACTACAATGTAAACCCCAATTCCAAAAATCAAAGATAGTACAACATTTGGTAATATTTGCAATTAATGATAGATGGACAAGTAGAAACCTTTTGCATACTTAGACAATTCAGATCACTCTTTCAAAAAACTTCATGGTTTGAGAAAGAAAACAGAAGCCACAGCATCAGAATATTTAGAGAAATCACAATAATGAGAATTATGTGTCCAAATCTAAGAGGTATTGAAAAGCTTTAATTAGAAGGAAATTAATAATTCATAGTTCTACAAAATTTCTTTTATTAAGCATTCTACTTCCAAAGCTAGAACATCATAAGCATAAGGGAAAACCTGAGGAAGAACTTAATAGGACTATAAGGAGATATTAATGAACTAGAAAAGAAAAATCCATTGAAACTACATGAAATGCAAATACTTTTTCTTGAAAAAAAAATATGAGGGACAAAATCCTAGGCTAATAAATCTGATAGGGGGGAATGCCATAAAATTAGAAATGAAAATGGGAATATAATTAAAAATATGGAGGAGAGTTTCAGAATTATGTGAACGTCATGTACAACTCCATGCTTTGAATTTGAAGATCTCAATGACATACTTCTTTCAAAATACAGATTATTAAAATTATTCAATAAGTAGAAGGCCTCGTGGTTGGTGTAAGCAAGAGGTACGACCTATGGGTATAACTTTCTCGATGAAGTGTGTTCCTAATTCTTAATTTAAACATTAATTTTTAAACACTACTTTTTATTTAGCTAAAAACCACAACATAAAATTTTGTAAACTAATCATTTGTAAGTTTATATAGTTCAGTTCTGTTAACATTGTTGTGTCACCAATCTCTAGAATATTTTCATTTTGCAAAACTGCAACTTTATACCCATTAAACAATAATTACCCCTTGCCACTGCCCCCTTGTCCTAGCCCCTGGTAACCACCATTCTGCTTTCTATTTCTAAGTAGACTCCTTAAGATACCTCATATATGTAGAATCATACTGTATTTGTCTCTTTGTGACTGGTGTATTTTACTTAGAATGACATTTCAAAGTTCATGTTGTGACAGGATTTTCTTTAAGTTTGAATAATATTCCACTGAATATATGTACCACATTTAAAAAATCCATTTGTCCATTGATGGATATCTGGGTTGCTTTATAAACTTTTACACATATTTCATTTACAAAAATAGTATTTTATACTGCATAATATATTGCATTTTGCTCTTTGATATACAATATATAGGAAAAGAACTTTTTTTCACCAGACAGTGTATATATTATCAGTCACTAAAGACTTACAGAATGTATCAAATCTGTCAATTTAGACTTTTGAAAACAATGGAGATGAAGAAGAGCATATTTCAACCAAGCAGAATAGACCTGAGGACCTGGTATTCTTGATATGGATTTGTTCAGATTGTGATGAGGGTGGAATTTGCATAGGTAAAAATTGAATTATGATGGGAAATACTCTTTCTGTCCATTGGTTTGGTGGTGGTGTTCAGTTGCTCAGTCATATCTGACTCTTTGTGACCCCATGAACTGCAGCACACCAGGCTTCCCTGTCCTTCACCATCTCCCAGAGCTTGTTCAAACTCACGTCCATTGAGTCAGTGATGCCATCCAACCATCTCATCCTCTGTCATCCCCTTCTCCTGCTTTCAATCTTTCCCAGCATCGGGGTCTTCTCTAATGAGTCGGCTCTTCGCATCAGGTGGTCAAAGCTTTGGAGCTTCAGCATCAGTCCTTCCAATGAATATTCAGGATTGATTTCCATAAAGGCCTATTTAAATTAGGGAACATTGTGAAGTGAATTCAAACCACATTTAAGCCTACTTACTTTGTGTACATTGAGATAACTTTCTTCCTCAAAGCTTAATTTCCTCACATTTAAAAAATGTTGGGGGCAAAACCTACCTATTTTTTTCAGCTTTGTGTGGGGGACTTTGTGATAATTTATTAGAAAATATATTAAATACATAGCAAATTTCTTTTACAATTCAGATTAGCCACTAGCTTTTATTTACTGAAAGAGGATTTTGTGTTTCTTTTTTCAAGAAAAAAGTTATTGAGCAGTAATTTACATAAAGTGAACTGTATTTAAAGTGTACAATGTGATGAGTTTTGGCATATTTATATACCTATGAAATAAGGACACTGAATGTTTCTATTACCTCAAAGAGTTCCTTTGTATGTCTTTACAATTCATCTTTCTCTTTACCCTTGCCCTCAGTATTGATCTCCTTTTTATCATTATAGATTAGTTTGCCTTTTTGAAGTTCTAAATTAATCTTATGATCTGTTCTTTCTTTGTCAGGCTCATTTTACTCAGTGTAATTAATGATCTTGAGGTTTATCACTGTTGGTATCGATACTCATTCTGGTGTATTGCTGAGTAGTATTGCATTTTATTTATCCATTCACCCATTCATATACCTCTGGAATATTTCTAGTTTTTATGAATAAAGCTACCATGATCATTTATGCACAAGTTTTGGACATAAGTTTTTTTGAGGGAGGGAGTATTTGGTGTTATCATGGTTTTAGTTTATATTTCCATAATGAGTAATGAGGTTGAACATTCATTTGTGTTTATTGGGCATTTATATATCTTCTTATGAAGTATCTTTTCATATATACTGCTCATTTTTCTGTTGTTTGTCATTCTACTTATAAGAGTTCTTTATATATTCCAGATAAAAGTCATTTGGCTGATACATGAATTGCAAATATTTTCTACCAGTCTGTAGTTTGCTTTTTAAAATACTTTATTCATGAATTTTGATAATGTGTATACTCAGTACAAGAAAACCCAAAGGACATGGTGTACATATAATACAAAATAAATTCTCCTCCTTCACCTGTCTCCTGGCTCCCAGATTGGTCTATATTTCCAGTGATGGTCAGAGCAAGCATTGCATGAGTGTTTCTGCAGATGGATGTGGGCCATTATGAGGGAGACTTGGGTATTGTACAATGGAGCTGTGTAGAGAGATGGGGAAATCTAAGCAGAAATAAGCAGGAGGCCTAGTGCCAGATGCCCAAAGGTTGAAGAAACAGTCTCAATTAGCAGTCTAAACTCCTGGTCCTAGACAGACCAGAGCTGCACCTGCTGGGTCATAGGAACAGCAGAAGAGATGGTGTGTTAAAGCAACCAGGAGATATGGTCCACTTTAATTATCTGCCAGGTTCTAGGTCCAGACTCAGAAGAGTACTGTGTTAAGTCAAGGAAGAACTATCCCTATCTGTTTGTTAACTGTCCCCACCTCTTTGACCTGGATGGAGCTTCTACAGTAAGGATGTAGGATAGAGCATGATTCAGGAGAAAACAGGGTAGCAGAAGGAGCTTCTACATTGCAACCTCACATCTTGAGGTTGGAAGATTTCATTTAGGTAAAGTTAGGATTTTTCTACTATTATTGAGCTGAAAAGTCATAGGCCTATTGGAGATTTTCTCCATGAACAAGGAATGATACTCTCATTGAATTAAATTTTATTGGGAAAACAGAACTGCCATATAATCCAGAAACTCCACTTTTGGTGAAATACAAAACCTGAAGGAAAAGAAATCATTATCCTAAAGAGATATCTGCATAACTGTGTTCATTGAAGCATTATTTACAATAGCCAAGATACAAAAACAGTGTCCATCAATGGATAAAGACAATATGAGTAACACACTCAAACACACACAAATATTATTCAGCCATAAGAAGGAAGGAAATACTGCCATTTGTGACAACCTGGATGGACCTTGAGGACATTGTGTGTGTGTGCTAAGTCACTTCAGTTGTGTGCGACTCTTTGCAACCCTATGGACTGTAGCCCACCAGGCTCCTCTGTCCATGGGCTTCTCCAGGCACGAATACTGGAGTGGGTTGCCATGCCCTCCTCCAGGACATCTTCCTGACTCAGGGATTGAACCCACGTCTCTTATGTCTCCTGCATTGGCAGGCAGGTTCTTTACCGCTAGCTCCACCTGTGAAGCCCTGAGGGCGTTATGCTAAGTGAAATAAGTCTGACAAAGACAATTACTCTATGATATCACTTTAAAAAATGTGGAATTAAAAAAAGAACTCAGAAACAGAACATATTGGTAGTTGGCAGTGTTGTAGCAGGTAGGGGCAATTGGGTGAAGATGGTAAAAGGTTACAAACTTCCAGCTGTAAGATTAATAAATCGTTATGATATAGTGTGGAACATGATTATAGTTAACAATACTATATTGTATATTTGAAAGCTGCTAAGGCAGTAGATCTTAAAAGTTCTCATCATAAGAAAGCAAATTTATAATGGTGTGAAGTTGTGAAGTGATAGGTGTTAACATTGTGGTAATCATTTTGTAACACACACAAATCAGATTGTACATCTAAAACGTATGCAGTGTTATATGTTATATCTCAATAAAACTGGAAAAAATAGAACTCATCTTTTTTTTTTTAGTTATTTGTAAACTAGTTAACCATAATAGGCTTGTAGAAAAGCCTCAGTGATTAAGTGTACTTCTTTCAAGAGGAAAAAAATCAGTATAGCTAGATGTGATACTAGTGATGCTAATAGGAAAAATTGTAAGAGTTAACAGCTTGGGGTCTAGTTCTATTCTGGTTATAACCAAAAACTGGTGAAAATTTGTCTCTGTCCTTTCTTTTAGAGAGATAATTGACACATGGCTAGCTGTACTGTGGACCCTAAACCAGGTACACATTATCTTCACACTTACTGTAAATGTGCTGGAAGCTTGGTTCATCTTGACCCACTTGGGATTGTAGAATAACATGATAATATGTAACTGTGAACATAGTTTAGTTCTCAGAGTGTGAGTCAGGGTCATCGTCATGGCTACAGACAACCTCTCAATCCTTTATTTTTTAAACCTAGTGTCTGTTGACTCTGCATGAGCAAAGAAGAAAATGAATCTACTTCATTTTACTCCTTTGTCCTTTTTCTCCCATTCTATTCTTCCTTCTCCCAATTATAGTTATATTGTTTTCTTGCTTGTTTCACTTTATACTTTTAAATATGCCTATACATCTGAGTTATCAGCCTTATGATATCCTTTGGTTACCCACTTTAGTCAAAGCTATGGTTTTTCCAGTAGTCGTGTATGGATGTGAGAGTTGGACTATAAAGAAAGCTGAGCTGATGCTTTTGAACTGTAGTGTAGTGTTGGAGAAGACTCTTGAGAATCCCTTGGACTGCAAGGAGATCCAACCAGTCCATCCTAAAGGAGATCAGTCCTGAGTGTTCACTGGAAGGACTGATGCTGAAGCTGAACCTCCAATACTTTGGCCACCTGATGCAAAGAACTGACTCATTTGAAAAGACCCTGATGCTGAAGCTGAACTTCCAATATTTTGGCCATCTGATGCAAAGAATTGACTCATTTGAAAAGACCCTGATGCTGGGAAAGATTGAAGGTGAGAGGAGAAAGGGATGACAGAGGATGAGATAGTTGGATGGCATCACCGACTCAATGGATATTAGTTTGAGTAAACTCCGGAAGTTGGTGATGGACAGGGGGGCCTGGTGTATTGCAGTCCATGGGGTCACAAAGAGTCAGACACAACTGAGTGACTGAACTGACTGACCCACTTTAAAATACGAAGATATTGATACACCTATATTAAGTCCTACCTTCTCTCTCCTATTTTTTAGTTATGTAGTCTTTGTATTTTTATTTATAAGATTTCTGTTTTACTCTTTAACTGTAACTTCCAGGGTTATTTTAATCTTAATCCTGCAGTTAAGTGGTTTCTGTCTTCAATGTTAATCCTTGTGCTAGAGTTTCCATCTATCTTTTGAGTAGGCTGACGTTTGTCCTCCAGCAGTTTTTTTTCAACGTATGCCTACTGGAATGATATTCTTTCTGTAAATTCTTGTATAATCCAAAACATTTGTTACTTTTGTTCATGAAAGACTATGTAGCAGGATACAGAGAAGGCAATGGCACCCCACTCCAGTACTCTTGCCTGGAAAATCCCATGGACTGAGGAGCCTGGTGGGCTGCAGTCCATGGGATCGCTAAGAGTCAGACACGACTGAGCGACTTTCCTTTCACTTTTCACTTTCATGCATTGGAGAAGGAAATGGCAACCCACTCCAGTGTTCTTGCCTGGAGAATCCCAGGGATAGGGGAGCCTGGTGGGCTGCCATCTATCGGGTCGCACAGAGTCGAACACAACTGAAGTAACTTAGCAGCAGCAACAGCAGCACATAGCAAGATGGTTAACATTTATTTTTTCTGAAGATTTTGTGGACAGACATTGCTTCACTTTCTTTCTTCTGGTGCTGAATGTTTCCCTGGACACATCTGAGGCCAGCCTGAAAAAATTCCTTATCAGTGTCCTTCTCATTTTTTGTCTAGATATGCAAAGGATTCTTTGTTCTTGAAATCTCATTATTTTACTAAGATATATTTTAGTGCTGATTGTTCAGTATCAATTTTTTCTAGGATTGTGGTATGTTTTGTAAACCTATATATTTGAGTTTCTTGTTTCTGGGGAGATTTAAATATTTTCTAGTCCATTTTCTTAATGTTCCTCAGTTATTTGTTTTGAATCTCCTTTGTCTTTCATTTTGAATCCTGTTAAACTCTGTTCATTTCTATTTTTAACCCTTTTTAATCCTGTATACCATAATTTCTTACCAGCTGTTCATCAGTATTTATTCCCTTTTGTGTTATTTACAGTGTGGTTTTATTTTATTCTTCATTGTCTTTTCCTAGTTTATCAGTAGTTTTGTTTTTATACATGAATGATTATAAAATAATTTCTAGTTTATCAATTTTTATTCAATAACTATTTCTTTGTCACTTCTACTCATTTTTAAAGTTATAATTAGATATCATTTCTTATTGGAAACTTTCTCTGACCCCCTCAATTTCAGCCCTCAGTGCTATCCTGATTATAGCACATCAGGCAGTTTTGAAAATTTGTTATTTGGAAACTAGAGTCTAAGCTTTGGGAAGTCAGGGACCGTGTTTATTGTTCTTGTTCAGTGATGCATCCCCAGCATCTGGCCTGTAATAACCCTGCCATTTCTGCCCTGAATTGTCTGGAAAGGCTTCAAGATGAGGCTCATCACCAGAAAGCATGCAATCTTGTGAGTTGCTAATTATGAACATGCGTGGAATTTTTAGTGCCATGCGAAAAAGAATTCTGTGCTTCTTCCCATTGTTCAGTGTACAGTTCTGAGTTACATGAGCATTCTAGGTGTCCATTGTTTTCCTAATGACCTTCCAGCTTCTCTTTGCTAATGTAAAGTCGGACCCCGGGGGGCCATGATGGGCCGCCCCTCCCCCCCCCCCGCCGGCGGGGTAAGTCCCTAACGGAGGGAGCCTCCCAGATGCCAGGGACCAAGGACAGCATGCTCTGCCAGCTAAAGCCGCCCCGCCCCCAGCTGCATGGAGAAACCTATCAGCTCGCAACGCCGCGAACCAGCAGCCTATCCAAACTCCCATCCGCTAACCCAGCCATCCCTCGCAACGTGCATATATAAACAAACTCCCAACGCGGTTCCGCGCGGATTCCCTCGACCTGCCCTGTTCGGGTCCGGGAACCCCGCCTGGGAGCGCTCTGCCATTAAAGCCTGTCAGAGATTTTTTTTGGTGTACCTGGTCGTCTTTACCTAACAGCTATCTTTTGCCTTTCCCTAGTGTTCTAGCTCTTTCTCTAGTAATCATAGCTATGGAGTTTCATTTGAAAATTTTTTCAGAGAATTAAAAAAATTTTTTTTAGATTTATTTTAATTGGAGGCTAATTACTTTAGAATATTGTAGTGGTTTTTGCCAAACATCGACATGAATCAGCCACGGACGCACATGTTTTCCCCCTCCAGAACCCCCCTCGCCATCCCATCCCCCAGGGTCATCCCAGTACACCGGCCCAAGCACCCTGTCTCATGCATGGAATGTGGACCAGCGATCTGCTTCACATATGATAATATACACATTTCAACACCACCCTCTCAAATCATCCCACCCTTGCCTTCTGCCACAGAGTCCAAAAAACTGTTCTTTATATCTGTGTTTCTTTTGCTGTCTCGCATATAGGATCATCATTAACTTCTTTCTAAATTCCATATATATGCATTAGTATACTGTATTGGTGTTTTTCTTTCTGACTTATTTCAGCCATTTAAAAGAATGTATTTAAATCAGTTTTAATGATGTGGATGAAACTGGAGCCTATTATACACAGTGAAGCAAGTCAGAAAGACAAACACCAATACAGTATACTAACACATATATATGGAATTTTCAGAGAATATTGAGGGTGATTTTTGTAGAAGAGTTGATTAAAGTTTTAATCTTTTAGTTTCTTCTGAGTGGTACAACTATGTGACAAATATTTTTCTTACTAATACTGGTTGCAGT
Source organism: Oryx dammah (assembly GCF_014754425.2). NCBI lineage: Eukaryota > Metazoa > Chordata > Mammalia > Artiodactyla > Bovidae > Oryx > Oryx dammah. The sequence continues at coordinate 34,209,445 of NW_024070207.1, read as the reverse complement.
TTATTGGTTTCTTACTAATATTTGGTTGCAATATGCTGCAGTCCATGGGGTTACAAAGAGACATGACTGAGCTACTGAATTGAACTGAATATTGGTTGCTTATTAAGTGAAGTCGCTCAGTTGTGTCCAACTCTTTGTGACCCCATGGACTGTAGCCCGCCATGCTCCTCTGTCCATGAGATTTTCCAGCTAAGAATACTGGAGTGGGTTGCCATTATTTTGCTAAAATTGTCACTCGGGACTAAAGATGCTAATAAGAAAGAAGGTAGATAAGGTTGAGGGGTGAGAAATCCTGCTCTGTTAATCTAGGAGGTGCTCAGTAAGCACTTCTTGAGTGAAAGAATGAGTAGTGTAACTAGACATGATGCCTGCAAGTTATACCTTGGCTTCATGTAGCAGCCCTTGCACATTTAAGTAAATAGTTTTAACATGTTAGGCTTCTTTTTCCTTTTTCATACCCTTCTTGTATCATCACCATTGGCCTCTTCCAGTTACACTGTTGCTTCCTTAGTCACTGCATTTTCAAGCTGTCCAGCAGGAAGCAGGGAAACAAACAACAGCAAAATGAAATGGACTGGGACTGAAAGACCTAACCTTTGGAGTGTCAGGCTGTGCTTACTAGCCCCAGATAACACGTGAGGTGAAGCCAAATAACAGTTCTTAGATTGACATTCAAATCCTATAAACCTAATCTGCAGCTCCCTAAATATTACCTTCGGTCTCTCCTATGTTTGTGCTTCTGTGAAATTTGGGCAGCTTTTGAGAGCGGCTTTGTGGGGGGACAGTGATGGAGAAGCATTCAGACTTCTTGATCCTCTCTAGGTGTACCCTGGAGAGTCTGGTAGCTGCTGCTGCTGCTCGAGCATGCTGTTTCAGTGGAATGCCTTCCTCCTAGCTTCTCTAAATCCTACTATTTTTAGGATCTAGAACAAATCCTAGCATCTCCATGATGTCTTCTGTGATTTCCTCAGTGTTCTTTTGGTTTCTGAACCTGACTGTCTGGATTCACATCCAAGCTTTGTCATTATGAGAAGTGCGATCTTGGACAAGTTACTGAAGCTCTCTGTGCCTCGGTTTTCTCACCTATAAAGTGAGAATGATAATAATACTTACTTGAGCAAGTTGGCTGTTGTGAGGATTAAATGAGTTAATACAGGTAAAGCATTGTGAATACTACCGGGCAAGAAAAATAGCACCTGCTCAGCAATCAGTAGATATTATTGGTATTATTGTAATGTGGCTTATAACATACACTTAATTTTTTTGGTTATGATTTTATGGCTCCACTTGATCTACCTAAGTGATGTTGTTTAGTCGCTCAGTTGTGTCTGACTCTTTGCGACCCCATGGACTGTAGCCCACCAGACTTCTCTGTCCATGGAAGTTTTTAGGCAAGATTACTGGAGTTGGTTGCCATTTCCTTCTCTGGTAAGTGATCTTGGGATAATGTAATAGAGTGGGGAAAGTATGGAGTCTGCATCCAGATTGCCTGAGTTTGAGTCCTAGCTCTGCTGCTTACTCACTCTGTCTCTGATCTTGAACAAGTTACTTAACCTTTGTGAATCTTGGTTTCCTCAGTGTATAATGAGGATAATTATACCAACCTACTGCAGATAATCTTTGTGGAGATTAAATGAGGTAATGCTTATAGTGTGCCAGATATAGTAGATGCCTCCTAAATGGAAATGCTATTTATAAATTTTAGTATCCATAGTGCCTAGGCCCAGATTAGGTACTCATTATATGTTTTCTAAATGGTCTAAGAGTGAAATATTCTGATTTTTCAGACATCTATCTTTTGTGTTATTTTGGGACAGAGTGAACAGAGAGAGATAACAGAGTATTTGAGCTCTTAAACTTAACTCCAAGTTCAGTATGTTTCCTGCCTATTAAGCTCTATCTTTTTTCTTGTGTTAGGTCTAATCATGATGATGATGAGGAGTAATAATAAGAGCAGCTACTGATCATTGATTTCTTACTATGTGCAGCATATTTGCTAAGTGCTTTACATAAATTGTCTGTAGTCTCATTTCCCCCACATGCTGCATTTTCTTCTTAAGTATCTCATCCGTTATCTTGTCTTCAAATACCATCTATACCACCTATGTGCTAACGACTCCCAAATTCCTCTTTCCTCCAGACCTTTTCTGAGTGCTAGACCTGTATATCTAACATGAAAGTTTGAAATGGGCATTTGGATATTCCAGAGGCAACTGAAACCAAAAGGTTTCAAAACTGGATTGTGCCTCCTACAGGTTCTGTCACCTCAGTCCCATTCTGCTTTTCCCTCTGTTTATCTTGTTACTACAGGGAACCACCAACTATTCAAGTGCATCCCGCATTCAGAACCTCAGCAAATTCTGATACTTTTCTCCAAAATATATAATACATCTGTCTATTTCCTTTTTCAATATCACCATCATAGTAGAAGCTATTGTCATTTTCTCTGGAGATTATAATAGCTTTCTAACTGGTCTCATCTGTCACTTACTTGTTCCCTTTTAATCTGTATCTATACCTTGGACAGATCTTTTAACTTTTACTTTTTTAAATGAGACATGACATACAACTAGTAATATGTACAAAGTGCATTAGTCTCAAGTGTATAACTCAATGAATTTTAAATATGTATATACTCTTGTAACTATTCCCTAGATCAAAATGTACACTGTTTCACACCTCAGAAAGCTTCTTTGAGCTTCCTTTTGAGGGAACTGCTATTCTGTGGTCAGATTTCTAAAAGAAATCACTTGGGGGAAAGAAATAAATATTGAACTCCAATTAGTGATATGCATGGTGAAGTATTTAGGATGAAGTTTTCAAAGTATTGATGATTATAACTTACTTTGCAATGCATGTGAAAATAAGGTATACTGGATTCAGTGAAGGATGACTAGGTGGATACACAGGTGATAAAGCAAGTCTAATAAATGTATTATAGACTCCTAGTGGGTAGTATGGGGGTGCTTACTGTAAAAGTTTTTGGATTTCTGGGGTGATTTTGAAATTTTTTATTATAAAATGCTGAAAAGGGAGGATCTTTTGCAAACATAAAAGCGTCTTGTTATAGTACTTAAAACTCTTCAATGGTTTTCAGTTGTACTTGATACAAAATATATAATCCTTCATGTCCCCTAAAGGGTCCAACACTGCTCTTAACAGAGCTGTCCATTTGTTCTCCCTCCACTCTAGCATCTCCTTCACTGTTCAAGACACAATTACCTTTCTCTATTTCCACCAATGTATAGTGTTCAGTTCAGTTCAGTCGCTCACTCGTGTCCAACTCTTTGTGACCCCATGAACCACAGCATGCCAGGTCTCCCTGTCCATCACCAACCCCCAAAGTCCACCAAAACCCATGTCCATTGAGTTGGTGATGCCATCCAATCATCTCATCCTCTGTCGTCCCCTTCTCCTCCTGCCCTCAATCTTTCCCAGCATCAGGGTCTTTTCAGATGAGTCAACTCTTTGCATCAGGTGGCCAAAGTATTGGAGTTTCAGCTTCAGCATCAGTCCTTCCAATGAACACCCAGAACTGATCTCCTTTAGGATGGACTGGTTGGATCTCCTTGCAGTCCAAGGGACTCTCAAGAGTCTTCTCCAACACCACAGTTCAAAAGCATCAATTCTTCAATGCTCAGCTTTCTCTATAGTCCAACTCACATCCATACATGACTACTGGAAAAACCATAGCCTTGACTAGATGGACCTTTGTTGACAAAGTAATGTCTCTGCTTTTTAATATGCTGTCTAGGTTGGTCATAACTTTCCTTCCAAGGAGTAAGCATCTTTTTATTTCATGGCTGCAGTCACCATCTGCAGTGATTTTGGAGCCCCAAAAAATAAAGTCTGACACTGTTTCCCCATCCATTTGCCATGAAGCGATGGGACTGCATGCCATGATCTTAGTTTTCTGAATGTTGAGCTTTAAGCCAACTTTTTCACTCTCCTCTTTTACTTTTGTCAAGAGGCTCTTTAGTTCTTCTTCACTTTCTGATATATGGGTGGTATCATCTGCCTACCTGAGGTTATTGATATTTCTCCTGGCAATCTTGATTCCAGCTTGTGCTTCCTCCAGCCCAGCATTTCTCATGATGTACTCTGCATATAAGTTAAATAAGAGGGTGGCAATATACAGCCTTGACGTACTCCTTTTCCTGTTTGGAACCAGTCTGTTGTTCCATGTCCAGTTCTAACTGATGCTTCCTGGCTTGCATACAGGTTTCTCAAGAGGCAGGTCAGGTGGTTTGGTATTCCCATCTCTTTCAGTGAGTGAATAAAACCAGCAAATGTGTCCTAGTAGGCAGCACACAACAATGAAGCAGCCTGCAAAGAGGGCACATTTTCAGAAATATGGTCTCAGGCAGATAGTATTGTTTGGGTTAAAGGTGGGCAAAGAGGCCTAGTTTCTAGTTGTAAAACATATCCAACCATCAGCTGCTACTGCCTTGTGGTAAATAGGAAGTCTGGTGATAGCATAGAAGGGGCACTGTGGTCTCCCCTTTGTGATTGGAAGTTCCATGAGGCAGAAACCATGTCTAGTTTTTCCTCTATGTGTCTGTAGCACCTAGCACAGTCTCAGCCAGCTGTAAAGTAGACATGCCCTAAACATTGGTTGAATGAAATAATCTCATCAAATCCTTATAGTCGACCTATGGGATAGTTACCAAGTTGACCCCTAGTTTAGGTGAGGACTCTGAAGCTCATCAACGTTGTGTACCCTGCTCAATCCTGCACAGCTAGTCAAAGAGCTAGGATTCATGCCCAGTTTAGGGGACTCCAGAGTGCAGGCTCTTAGGTGCTCTCTTGCCTTCCCTAATGTAAATATTCTACTCTTTGTAGAAGTCACCCTGAGAGTGAAAAGGGCAGGGCTTGAGAGGGCATAGGAGAGCAAAGGGTGGCTCCTTAGGCACCACTGGGGTGATTTCCCCTCCCCATAAACTCTATTGGTGCTGGAAGCTGCAGTTTGGGGCCCATGCCTGAAGGTGAGCAGTGCCCTTGCCGAGCTGGCATTCCTTCCTAAACTGCTGATTCATTCTGGCTGATCACCTCAGTTATATTCACTAGTTTCCTATTCATTAAGGCCAATGTAATAACTGCCTTTTTAGCTGGTTTGGGGGTAACGGTTGAATAAAGCACTGCAATGAAAAAATTGCTAGCATAAATGAAAAAGATCTTCCCTACCCAGTCCAGCTTGAAACACTCTTACACTGTGAGGAGATCCATAAGCAGTCTCTCTGGTCTGACTTTCCACTGGCCTCATGCCTATGTGGGGCAAGTAGCTGCCTTCCTGCTGTGAAGTGAGGGGAGCTTAGAAGTCCTGGATTACCATCAAGTCTCCCCACCCCTTATATGTGCCATGGTATTTCGAACCTTCATTGCTTCAGGTTAAGGGACCTTAAGCCTTATTAAACTTTAAATGTATCCTCTTGGGCCACTCAAGTCACTATCGGCTGTTAGCATCTCATTAGCAACTCTTGCTCTATTTCCTTCATTGTCGCTCTTCCTCAGCTTTTCCCAGGTAAGCCCACATATATCCAAAAGTACAGATTTGGTCATGCCTCCTGAGCCAGTTCTGAATGAGAAAAGAAGGAACAATCACAAATCACAATTGTTAACAGTTACTGAGTACTCACTGTGTGCTGGGTACCATGTTAAGCACTTTACATGTATTACGTCAGTTTAATTTTTAGAATAACTCAATGAGATTTTTGTCATGCTTATTTTATGGAGGGCCAACTAGAGGCACAGTAAAGTAAGCAAATTGCCTGAGGCTATATAGTTTGGACAAGTTAGAATTTAAATCCAGATGGCTTGATCTCAGAGCTCATTATCTTAACTGTCATGCAATATGGCATTTGTTAGCCTCAGTCTGACCATTTGAAACTGTGCAATTCTTTATCTCCAGACATGGTAGATTTGTGAACTCTGAACTACATGATCTTTAAGTCACAGCAAGAAAGGGCTGAGGAAAATAAATGGCTTTCAGAATTGGCCTAGTGGAAGGCAAGGGTAACCCAGCAGTTCTGTCACAGTTTTTTAAGTAATTATTATAATAACTAGCACTTATTGTGGACTTACTCTGTGCCAAGCATTGTGCAATGTTCATTATTTGTATTAACTTCTCTGGAGGCAGTAATTTCAAAGGTCTAGGCTAGGTCTCCATCTTGTCATTATCATCCCCCAGGAGTATCTAGAATAGGATCCTATCAGTAACCCTGACTCAGTTAACTAGTGCACTGTTACTCTAAATCATCCTGTTGGTACCTTCTTATGTGGTTAGAAACTGTGCTCTTTTGGTTAGTTGCTGGTTTGGGCGCTTGTTCTATATGAATCAGTTAGAACCTGACTACTGACTAAGGGATTACTTCTTGGATTGTTTACTGACTCAGTCGCGGACCTTATTGGTTAATAGACCAATACTGAATGTTTTCAGGTTTAGGGCGGAAACCATCATACCTGTGGGAGACTGACTTGCTCTCTCCTAAACTGGCCTTTGGGTCCAGTTTCCCAGTCTCTATACAGACTAGTATTACCATCTTCCCAATTCACATAGATGCCTTCTTGGCAAGGCCCCAGCATGCCTTGGGCCTAAGCCTGCTTGAGTTATGCCAGTGACCATTCAAACAGAAGACAGCTACTTAGACCTTTTTCTTGATGGGATTTATAATGTCTTGTATGCTCTTTGGTGGAAATCAGTGAAGAATTCAGAAGCCCAGAGGAACATGTGAAAAAATATATTTCCCTTTATACAATAAAACAAACTATTGCATTTTGTTTTTATTGAGGTATGATGGACAAATCAAATTGTTTATCCACTTCTTGCATTGTGAAGCTACCTTGATAGCATGCTCTCCTCCATTTTACATCCATCTACAAAGTACCACTAACTACATTTTTTTCTCCCTACTTGACTCTCAGAAGGATGCTTTAGCATACTTATCTAAATATATTACTACAAAGGTGGCACATAAAACCATGTTTGAATTCTCTAAGATAAAGGTCTGGTTCTACTTTATTTGAAAAAAAAAAAAAGGAAGTAATCCTAACCCATTCTTCTTATTAAACATGTGCTCTGCATCTTTGTTATTTTCACATAGGTGGAATGTCTTACACAGAGCTAGCCATGCACTTATGCCTAGCCCAGTTACATTTGTTCATTGGTGACCTGGGGAAAGGGTAGGGTCTGTTAAGTGATGGAGAACAGTTATCTGATTCATATGCAGATTAAACTTATAACCTTGGCCTCATGAACTTCATACCTTAACATAGAAAGTTAACCATCAGGCTTACACATTTGCTCATATATGCAAATTGCATTACCCTCACCCCATTACTCCATCTCTCGTGTACTGTACAAGTGCATTTTGAATATGTGCAGAAACTGCTTTTATGCAGGTGCCAAGAGCTCTGAGACCAAAAGCCATGAAGTACCATCTTAAAATATGAGGTGTCATGAAATTTTGACACAATGTTGGTTAGGTATACAAAAGAAGCATCTTCTGTCTTGTGATTTGCAGGGCAAAAATCAACAATGTTTATTTATACTTGAAAATTTTGGCTTTAATGAAGTTAGAAAGATATGTGAAGGAAGAACTAGCTCCCTCTTAGGCAAGATTTGTTCAGCATGCCATTAGTCAGCAATACCAAGGGATCAGGGATGTATTAATATCTCAATGTGTACATGAGACACTTTCTTCAGATGAGCCACAGCTATTACCCTTGACCCTCAGCAGAATTTCCCTGCACAGTTCCACAGATGAACAAATTATATTTGACTTACTAAGCCTGTTTCTAGGTCATTGTTTCTTAAAGTACAGAACTATATGGGGCATATGTTGATCATGTAGACTTCTGGGCCTTACCTACCCAAGACTTATGAGTCAGAATCTCTGGAGGCAGGATCCAGAAACCTGCGTGTTTAACACATGCTTCATTTCGAACTACTGCTCAACACTTTCTGTAGTTTTGCCTCATTTGAGATGCTTTTTCCCTTAACCTTGCCGGTGAAACTCCTGCTCATTTCTCAAGATGCAGTTCAAAGAGAGTCTCCTCAGTGAGGCCATATTGATACCCTTCCCTCATTTCCATCATATAGATTAGCCATGGAGTGGGGGACATGGGACATCAGAACTGGGGTTCAAGGAAGAGTTGAGAGAACTGAAATGGGATAACTGGAGCAGAGCTGGAGGACAGACTCGGAATTTTACAGGGAGATTATGCCCTAGGTTTCACATGTGAGAATACTGTAAGGGAGAGAAACTGGATAAACCAACCGCAAAGTAACAACAGATCTGATTAGTCAGAGCATTGAATTCTGGTCACATAGCAACCATGTTTGAGGAGGAGGTTTGGTGGCCATATCAGGACAAGGAAGTAGGAGGAAAAAAGAGACAAAATGCCCACTTGACAACGGCCTCAAGAGTGGGGAGGGATAAATTTATTTTAAGAACTTCAGAAAAATCTTGTGAAAAACTGGATAAATATATTACTTGCACATGTATGTAACATTTTGAATGTACGTATCCTGGGATTCAGTTACTATTGTCACTATGTTTTCTCGACCACCAGTAGTGAAGTATAGCTGTTGTCATGTGGAGGTCTGAGAAAATGTTTGATGGTAAAGGGGGGGGGGTTCTCATATTTTCTGAAAACAACTGGAAACTATTAACCTAATGTCTGAGTCAGTTTGGGCTGCTATAAAATAATACCATGATATGGATGCTTAAAACAACAGAAATGTATTTCTCGTGGTTCTGGAAGCTGGAAGGCTGATATCAAGGGGTCAGCATAGTTGGGGTTCTTGGTGAGGGCCTGCTCCCTGGTTCTTCTTGCTGTGCCTTCACAGTGGTAGAAGCGGTGCTGAGAGCTCTGTGGGTCTTTTATAAGGGTACTAATCTTATTCATGAGAGCTCCATCCTCATGAACTAATCACTTCCCTAGAGCCCCATTTCCTAATACTATCACAGTGGGCATTAGGATTTCAACCTAAAATTCTGGCGGAACACAGATATTTAGTCCATAACACCTAGTTATAAGATACCTCAGTGTACAAACAATTTGAGAAAGTCTGTTGAAAAGAAAGGTGGAAGCCAGTCATTGCTGGTCGATTAGCTAAGGATATGTGATGGCATTTAGGGCCCTTTCATTGGAAAAGACTGATGCTGGGAGGGATTGGGGGCAGGAGGAGAAGGGGATGACAGAGGATGAGATGGCTGGATGGCATCACCGACTCGATGGACATGAGTCTGAGTGAACTCCGGGAGTTGGTGATGGACAGGGAGGCCTGACGTGCTGCGATTCATGGGGTTGCAAAGAGTCGGACATGACTGAGCGACTGAACTGAACTGAACTTAGGGCCCTTCTCAAGGCCAGTCAGTCTGTTCAGTGACTCAGTCGTGTTTGACTCTTTGCGACCCCATAGACTGCAGCATGCCAGGCTTCCCTGTCCATTACCAACTGCTGGAGCTTGCTCAAACTCATGTCCATGAGTTGGTGATGCCATCGAATCATGTCATCCTCTCTCGTCCCCTTCTCCTCCTGCCTTCAATTTTTCCCAGCATCAGGATCTTTTCCAATGAGTCAGTTCTTCATATCAGGTGGCCAAGATATTTGAGTTTCAGCATCAGTCCTTCCAGTAAATATTCAGGATCGATTTCCTTGAGGATTGACTGGTTTGATCTCCTTGCAGTTCAAGGGACTCTCAAGAGTATCCTCCAACACCATAGTTCAAAAGTATCAATTCTTCAGCTCTCAGCTTTCTTTATGGTCCAACTCTCTCATCCATATGTGACCACCTGAAAAACCATAGCTTTGACTATATGGACGTTTGTCAGCAAAGTAATGTTTCTACTTCTTAATATGCTGTCAAGGTTTTTCATAGCTTTTCTTCCAAGGAGCAAGCGTCTTTTAATTTTATGGCTGCAGTCACCATCTGCAGTGATTTTGGAGCCCAAGAAGATAAAAGTCTCTCACTGTTTCCATTGTTTCCCTTCTATTCCCTTCCCTTCCCATCGTGAAATGATGCGGTGGGATGCTATGATCTTCGTTTTTTGAATGTTGAGTTTTAAGCCAGCTTTTTCACTCTCCTCTTTCACTTTAAAGAGGCTCTTTAGCTCCTCTTTGCTTTCTGCCATAAGGGTGTTATCATCTGCATACCTGAGGTTATTGATATTTTTCCTGGCAATCTTGATTCCAGCTTGTATTTATCCAGCCCAGCTTTTCACATGATGTACTCGGCATATAAATTGAATAAGCTGGGTGACAATATACAGCCTTGACATACTCCTTTCTCAATTTGGAACCAGTCTGTTCTTCCATGTCCAGTTCTAGCTATTGCTTCTTGACCTGCATACAGGTTTCTCAGGAGGCAAGTAAGGTGGTCTGGTATGCCCATCTCTTGAAGAATTTTTCACAGTTTGTTGTGATCCACACAGTCAAAGGCTCTAACGTATTCAAGGAAGAAGAAGTAGACATTTTTCTGGAATTCTCTTACTTTTTCTATGATCCAGCCGGTGTCAGCAATTTGATCTCTGGTTCCTCTGCCTTTTCTAAATCCATCTTGAACATCTGGAAGCTATCAGTTCAAGTACTGTTGAAGCCTGGCTTGGAGAATTTTGAGTGTTATTTTGCTAGCGTGGGAAATGAGTGCAATTGCCCATCTCACTTCATCTCAGGATAATCCAGAATAATCTCATCACAAGACCCATAACTTAGTCATACCCACAAAGTCCCTTTTATCATATAAGGTAACATTAGCAGGTTCCGTGCATGACGACCTGGGTATCTTTGGAAGACAATTATTCAGCCTACCAGATGCTTAGTGATCCTTATTATTAGCACTCAGGTCTTTTCAATACAGGGATGTTTCCTTTACATTCCGTTTTCTCAGATCAACTTCCTATTGGCACTGTCTGTAGAGGATTCAGAAACAATAATGAAACTAAAGTTGATCTGCATTTTATCACCATACATCAAAAATGCTGAACAACATCAGTGATAAGATATTCTTTCCAACTGGGCAGGTCTCTCTTGCTGCATTCCCCACATTTGGTATACAGCTTGTTGGGACTAACTGTGAAGTCCTGGGATCCAGAGATACGGAGTGATTTGGGTAGAGTACTGTCTCCTTTCCTCTGCACATATTCCACCATTTATTCTTGTCCCCAGTTCTCTTCTATATCTGAATAGCTAGTCATCTTCCACTTTATCCAAGGGTCCTGAGGGATCCTTTGAGGGTAACTGGCAGGTGATAACTGGATGGTGTCCTTCACAACACTGGCCAGCGATCTCCACTCCTTGCCCATTCTCCTTAGAAAGAGCTTTTCAAGAAAGGTGTGGGGATAGATTCAGAGCTTCCTGTAGCCCTTAGTGTAGAATAAAGTAAATTATTCTTTATTGCCAGGAAATGAGGCAGAGATTGCCTGGTGGGAGGGTACATAAATTACTGTTATGACAAATGGAAAATGAAGACATAATTAGAAGATGAAGTAAAGATACAAGATGAAGTAAAGATACAAGGAAAGCAAAACTTAGTCCCTCTGTGGTCTTTGCACCCATAGCTGAAATCTATTGCTAGATTTTCAAAAGGAGTTAGAGAACCAAAGACTATGAGAGCTGTAAGAGACCTCACAGACCATTCACATTGAAGCCATCATTTTCCCTTTGAGTTAATGAGGCCCCAAAGGAAGAAAAGACTTGTCCAAAGTTTCCCATCCTGGAAGGGGCAGAAATATCTTTTCTTATGTTTCAAGAGGCAGATCACAATTTGCTCAACACCTCTGTCTTTCTCACATTCACTCACACTTGCACAGTCATACACACTCATTTCCTTTCTCGTGTCTATTAACTGATTTTTAAAAAATCATTTCCCAAGGATGTAACAACCTACTTAACTTGTTTTCTTGGCTGTTTTTTTTTTTCCTTGGCATTATCTTTAGTGTGACTCAGGCTGCCATATGTAAGGAATTGCAGTCCTAGTCCTAGAATAATCTGGAGCTAGTTACAGTTGATTGGAATGCACCTTTTTAAACTACATGTCAAAATCCTATGAGGGCCATAATTGCAGTTTAACACTCGTCAGGGACCAAGTAGTTTGTCTGTTCCAGGATCTGACACCATATCCTAATCTTGGGCATCCTTTTGCAAAAAACTTTTTGTTGGACTCAATTAGAATAAATACACATACATACATACTGTCTGTCAGTTCAGTCGCTCTGTTGTGTCCAACTCTTTGTGACCCCATAGACTGTAGCACGCTAGGCTTCCCTGTCCATCACCAACTCCCAGAACTTGCTCAAACTCATGTCCATCGAGTCGGTGATGCTATCCAACCATCTCATCCTCTCTCGACCCCTTCTCCTCCTGATGTCAGTCTTTCCCAGCATCAGGCTGTTTTCCAATGAGCCAGTCCTTTGTATCAGGTGGCCAAAGCCAAAGTATTGGAGCTTCAACTTCAACATCAGTCCTTTCAATGAATATTCAGGACTAATTTCCTTTAGGATGGACTGGTTGGATCTCCTTACCATGCAAGGGACTCTCAAGAGTCTTCTCCAACACCACGGTTCAAACACATCAATTCTTTAGCACTCAGCTTTCATTATAGTCCAACTCTCACATCCATACATGACTACTGGAAAAACCATAACTTTGACTAGACAGACCTTTGTCAGCAAAGTAATGTCTCTTCTTTTTAATATGCTGTCTAGGTTGGTCATAGCTTTTCTTCCAAGGAGCAAGCATCTTTTAATTTCATGGCCGCAGCCACCATGTGCAGTGATTTTGGAGCCCCCAAAATAAAGTCTGTCACTGTTCCCACTGTTTCCCCATCTATTTGCCATGAAGTGATGGAATTGGATGCCATGATCTTAGTTTTCTGAATGTTGAGTTTTAAGCCAGCTTTTTCAGTCTCCTCTTTCACTTTTATCTAGAGGCTCTTCAGTTCCTCTTTGCTTTCTGCCATAAGGGTGGTGTCATCTGCATATCTGAGGTTATTGATATTTCTTCTGGCAATCTTCATTCCACCTTGTGCTTCATTCAGCCTGGCATTTCACATGATGTACCTTGGTGGCTCAGGGGTTAAAGCATCTGCCTGCAATGCGGGAGACCTGGGTTCAATCCCTGGGTCGGGAAGATCCCCTGGAGAAGGAAATGGCAACCCACTCCAGTATTCTTGCCTGGAGAATCCCATGGACAGAGGAGCTTGGTGGGCTACAGTCCACGGGTCGCAAAGATTTGGACACGACTGAGTGACTTCACTTTCACTTTCACTCTGCATATAAGTTAGATAAGCAGAGTGACAATATACAGCCTTGACGTACTCCTTTCCCAGTTTGCAACTGTACCTCATTTTATTGGGCTTTGCAGATACTGCATTTTTTAACACATCAAAGATTTGCACCCACCCTGACTTAAGCAGGTCTATCGGCACCATTTTCCTGACAGCACTTGCTTCCTCTGTGTCTCTGTGTCAGATGTTGGGAATTCTCAGAATATTTCAAACTTTTCTCTTATTAGTGTAATTGTTACAATGACCTTTCATCATCGATCTTTGATTTTGCTACCCCAAAATAATTATGACTCACTGAAGTCTCAGATGATGGTTGGAATCTTTCAGCAATAAAGCATTTTTTAATTCGGAGAAGGCAATGGCACCCCACTCCAGTACCCTTGCCTGGAAAATCCCATGGATGGAGGAGCCTGATAGGCTGCAGTCCATGGGGTCACTAAGAGTTGGACACGAAGGCATGTACGATTTTGTTTAGCCATAATGCTCTTGACCATTTAATAGGATAGCATAAACATAACTTTTGTATGCACTGGGAAGCCAAACAATTCATGGGACTCACTTTACAGATTGAGATAGTCACTTCATTGCGGTGGGATAGAGCCCAGTCGCAGTGTCCCCTCAGTCTGCCTGTATGGGAATCTTCCTGCACCAGCAAGGACAGCTTGGTGCTCACACCAGCCTGCCTATAGCCCTTTAGTGCCAGTTGTGGAGGTGAGGCTAGATTGCCAGTCTCCTCGGGGAGCATGTCAACCTAAGCATCTGACACACTGCTGGGTATTTTTAACCCCACTCCTTATAGCTGATCCACATTCCTGAGTCAGTCACTACAGTTACAGCAGAATAGTGAGCATTATGCTCAGCAAGCTCAGTCTGAACGTGTGGTCTTGGAGGTAGCAGTTATGGGAAGGCAGCCGGCAACTCGAGAGTCACCATCTGGTTCTAGATCTGTACCTTCTCTCTTGTTACTCCTTCAACATCCCTCTGACTGGAACTAAGTCTTAGCCCTTATTTTACGACTAATTTAGGCCCTTATAGCTGAAGTCTTAGCCCTTATTTCTCAGTCTCTTGCCTGATCTCTTGGCCTTTATTGCTTTGCTCTGCCTCTGGGCCAGGTTTCCTGCTGGTTGAGGCTTGACCTCACAGACTCTCAAGCTGGTGGTGTCCTGGTCTTCTGTGCTTGATTCAAGGAGAGCTACTCTATATGTTTTCTGGACCAAATTGCCGTGTAAGATTTTTTTTTTTTTCCTGATTAGGGTGAGGGGAAAGTGTGTATTTCACTGCTAATGAAAAAAGATGAGTTTGAATGTCACTGGCCTACTGGTTGTGTAAGGGAGCTTATGTGATTCTGTTTTGGGTGTGTAAACCACAACCACCACCATTGGACCCTCAAACACTCTCAACATGTTTTATGTTTGATCTGCTCTTCTTGTCAAGACACTGAGGCAGAATGTGGATTTCCAGGCTCATTTGGGAATAATAAGGGTCTGGTTCTTTTGAGAGCTCACAGAGAAATGTTTTAAACATTTTCAGATTATTTTGTTGCAAGGCATGTGAAAGTATTCTGATCTAGGGTGGGATGGAGGAGACAGATTAGGCAAAAACCAGTAGCAAGATCTGGTGCAATTGTGAAAGCCAAGCCATTCCACTCGCTGGCTATTTACCTCTGCTTTTGCTGTATTACTTACAAGTCATAAAATGATATTAGTATAGACAAAGTTGGTAACAGTGGTGTCAGAAATGATCAAAGAATACAGTAAACAAATGCCAATAAGAACGCTGCAGTTTCTGAGCTGGTGGAGATAGAACACATGCTTTCAACATTGAAGCGTCTTTCTGTTTGCAGACGAGATTAGTTATAATTGCTTTGTTCTTTAAAAACGATGCTCTTTAAGCACCAAGTTTCTTAGCCTGTTTGCTTGAGTGAAGTACATGGAAATTGAACACTAATTTTCAGAAATGCTTGGAGTAGGTTATAGGTGATGTAGGAGGGAAGATGACAGAGGCGGGAAAAAGATGTTTAAGGCTTTATGACCAATTCAGTCTTAAAAGAAATTTGCACAAAATGTCTTCCTAATACATGGCATGCTGTGGTTTATCTACTTTATAGATCAGCTGTATATTATTTTGGTCAATGAGCTGGTTGGAATAGCTGAAAACAGAGCAGTCAAACCAAGGAAATTAAATTCTTTATATGTCTCTGAATTTATATTGCAATTCTAAAAGTGATTCTACCCTTGTGGCTTTGTAGAAGACTGAAAATTTCTCTACTAATTTGTAGTGATGATTTCTAGAATGACAAAGCTTTGGAGTTAAAGTTAATAAGGGGCACTGATTGGAACACCAGGGGGACTCTTGCATTAGTTTACAATTTGAATTCAAATAGTAATATTTCAGTGTTTTAAAAATATTCTGTCACTTTCAAATACACTTAGTGATATCATCCATTCTTTTACTTATTTAGCAACTTGTTTATTAAACATCTCTGCATGCCAGGCACTGTTCTCAGTGCAGAGAACATAGCAGTGAACAAAATAGACAAAATCCTATTATCATCAAGCTTGATTTCTAGTAGCAGGAGAAAGACACAAATAATTAAAACATAATAAGAATTAGAAATATTAAACAATATAGCTTAATAGGATTCCTTACAGAAGCTTCCTTAGTGAGTAGTTAATTATCTGTAATTTTCATATCTGTTATTTGCATATCTATTAATGGCAAACAATGCACTTCTTACAAAAATCCTTGAAATTGTTAGTTAAAAGTATAAATATGTTTCTTGAAATTTTGCCCATGTTATTATTTTGGATACCAAACTGTTTTTTCAAATGATAACAAATTTCACATTGTTATGGTCTAAATTAATAGGTTCTTTTACAAACCAATCTGTAAATTTATATTTGTCTTTTGTCTCATAGTATCTTGAGACATCTGAACTCTTGACCTTGGCATTAGATGAAATGTCAATAGCTTTAAAGCACATAAGGTAGTTTCTTCAATCTGCTAAACAACAACAAAAAAAGCAAATGTGGTTTAGACAATGCTTTGGAAGAGGCGTATTATGATTGTGATCTGGAGAGACAAAACTTGATTGCTTGTGGTGCCTTTTAATCATAGGCCAGAATAGAAAGACTTTCTCCATGTACAAATAAAGCTTTAAAATCTATCTTCTAACATTTATTATTCCATAGCTGTTGACTGCACATACATTATTTGCAAATCACAGTGCAGTAGTAGTGAGAGTGTGGTGTGTGTGCGTGTGTACATGCATGTGTGTGAAAAGGGGGGAAAGAAGAGAAGGAACAAGAAGGAATTGAGTCACTTTGCAGTATGGGTGATACATGTGCACAGGTAAATGGGATAAAAATATTAAAATGGTAAGGTCCCTATTAAAAAGTAAAAGAAAGTCCTATGTGAGTTCAAGGCAGGGAGTTGTCATTTCTACCTGATGACAACTGGAGAAAGTTCCATGCAGATGGATATGTGAATTTACTTATGTTTCCTTTGATGTTTTATTAAAATCAGACCATGAATCTTGTCTATTATAATTTGATGGGCACTGAAATGTGCATCTTTACAAGAATGTATTCCTCCCTGCCCTTGCTGTAGGACCCCAAACTCCTATTGTTTGTTGATTCTTTGTAAGTTTATATTATAGCCCAGTTGTGGTAAGATGGATGGAAGAACCCGTTTGGCCTCCATTAATGCCTTAGAATTTGTTTCTGGAATAAACCAGAAAGAAAATTCCTGATGAAATAGGACACAGAATTGGAATGTTCTACTTCCCTTGGTGGCTCGGCAGTAAAGAATCTGCCTGCAATACAGAAGACATGGTTTGATCCCTGGGTTGGGCAGATTCCCTGGAAGAGGGCATGGCAACACACTCCAGTATTCTTGCCTGGAGAATCCCATGGACAGAGGAGCCTGGCAGACTACAGTCCATGGGGTCACAAAGAATCGAACATGACTGAGCAACTAAGCAACAACAATTGTCAGCGTGGTGAGGAGAAAAAAGGGGCCAGGAATAGTCTAGAATGGTAGTGTAGGAGAAGGGTCTTGACCTGGGTAAGCAGATGGCTGCATGTATTTCCTGTGTACTTGGTTCTGAAACACAAAAGACAAACTTACATGTTTGTGTGAATGCCTGATGGTCTCCCAGTGTTACCCATTTCAGTGGATGGCAACTTCACCCAGTCAGTTGTACCAGCTGGGAACCTAGTGGTAGTCATAACTGGAACCTGACATGCTCTTATGTCTCTGTTGCTCTCCTGTTTGCCGTAGAGGAGAGGAAACACCGACTGGGAGCTTAGAGCATGGGTGAAAACAGCTGTGGTCTCTCTTTTAAGATACTGTAATGGGCAGCTCAAAATCAATCTTTCATGTGAGAAAATTCTAGAGTAAGGAAGTTTTTTTTATGAGGGTTGTCCTACTGCTCCAAATTACTGCAGTAAACCTCACATACACTCAGGAGCTCCAGAAAACTTTTGATCCTGTGAAGGAGATTCAGGGTTTCTGAAGGATCATTTTCACTTCTCTCTCATAGGGAGTCAGAAATGACATAAAACAATTGAGAGTTCATGAACCTAATGCTTTTATTTCTTTATTTCTTACTCTAAGAGAGGAACTTTTTTTTTGGCAAGTCTTGTTACTTTAGTGAAGTTATACTTTTGAAGGAAAAAAAGAATGTTAGAGTATGTATGTACTAAATGATATCTGAATTAGTTTCCCACACCTAAGATAAGATTAGCTAATTTATCAAGTCAGTATAAAGCAGACAGCAATCTATTTAGCGTGATTGTAAGTATAGTACTAAATAATAAGAGAATAGCTGATTAACCTTGCAATTCATACACATTGAATGTTAGAGAAAGTCATGACACCTATAGTGATATTTACTTGATTATAAAGGATAATAATTCTAAAGTGCAAGTGAGTTATCTGTTAGTAAAATTTTAAAAATATAAATGATTCGTATTATATCTGGGATTTTTGAAGATTAGTTGGAGTTGCTCATTATACCTAAGTTCATAGAAATCTACATTGGGTAGTACTTAAGAGAACGACTTGTGGATGTTTTAAAATTAATGTTCAGCCATTGGTTGAATGAATGAATGAATAAATAACCAGAATATACTGCAGAATGAGTTTATAATAACAGTTATAAGTTCAACATACTGCTTCTTGTGCCAGATACTATTCTAAATGCTTTTCATATTATTCCATTTAACTCTTAGAACATTCCTTAGACATAGGAATATGATTACCTTCATTTTGCAGGAAAGGAAACTGAGGAACATTAACAGTGCTAAATTTCACAGACTCTTTCTTCTTCCTACTTACACAAGACTACTAAGTCTTTGCCAAGGCTTTCTCCCCATCTTAGGGCTTTCCCAGTGGCTCAGCTGGTAAAGAGTCTGCCTGCCAATGCAGAAGATGCAGGTTTTATCCCTGGGTCAGAAAAGATTCCCTGGAGGAGGAAATGTCAACCCACTTCAATATTCTTGCCTGGGAAATCCCATGGACAGAGGAGCCTGGCGGGTTTCAGAGCCCATGGAGTTGCAAAGGGTCAGACAGGACTGACCACACATACACACAAGCTCTTCCCATCTTGCTGTTCCTTGTCCTCTGCCTGTTATTTCTCAGTGTGTCCAGATAAACCCTGTGAACCCACACAGCTTGTGTTGTGTGCTTCTGCTGAGCACTTCTCCTTTGGGCTATGGTTTACCTGGCTAGTTTCCTACTGGCAATTGCTGTCACTCTGTTAGGTGCTGTGGTGTCCTGTTTGTGTGGGGTGGTACTTGCCACTGTTCTTGTACTCTCCTAACCTATAGAGGCCGTATCATTGCTCTATGACCCCCTCAGGGGGAGTTGCAGTCTTCTGCTGGGTGCTGCCATTCTTCCCTTGGACAATATTGCTGTTCCTCTCAATGCACCCCCTCTGATAATCAGAAGCACTGATGGTGGAACAGATAAGCAGCTCTCTGTGACAGAGATACTTCTCTCTCATTTTATCCTGAGTGATTAGAGGAGTTCCAGAATAATCTGCTTCTTTCCCAAAGTATTAGAGCTTTTTGTTGAAACAGCATTTTGCAACATATACACACAGTATTTTCTCTTCTTAGAACTCAGATGTATCCATCTGGGTGGGCCAAGGACACAGTTGAGTGGTAAGTCATTTTCTAAATGTGGCATCACTTCTCCCTTCTGATCACTAAGACTTTGTTGCAAGGTCAAGTTTTCTGTCTTTTCCCATCTGTCTCTTTCTTCCTGTAGAATTAATTTCCTTCCAGAAGCTTTTTTCTCTCCTAAGCCCAGCCTACTAGATTTATTCAAGACTTTCTTAACCAGAGTAATGGCAGTAGTTTAAGCTCAAGTTTGGCTCACTTTGTCGGAGAGGAAGCCATTTGACTTGGTGGCACCCAGAGTACCTTCTTCAAGATGTAGTAATCAACAGTGGTATGTTGTGGTGCATGGGCTTAGTTGCTCCACGGCATGTAGGATCGTCCTGGACCAGGGATTGAAGCTGTGTCTCCTGCATTGGCTCTTTACCAATGAGCCACCAAGGAAGACCCAAACTGTATTTTTATTTTTTAATTGATTCTCTATTTATTTATTTTTGGCCATTCTGAGGCATGTGGGACCTTAGTTTCCCAATCAGGGATTGAACCTCTACCCCTAGCAATGGAAGCATAGAGTCTTAACTGCTGGACCACCAGAGAAGTCAAAACTGTTTACCAAATGCATTTTTACATGTCAAGAATTTTTTAAAAAAGATTGTTTAATAAAAAGAATACCCATCAGAACCCAAAGGCCCAACTACTACCCCCAACTACTACATGCCAGGGAGCAACTAGGCCCATGCACCACAACTACTGAGCCTGTGCTCCAAAGACTGGGAACTGCAACAAGAAAAGCCACCACAATGAGAAGCCTGCATACCGCAACTGGAGAGTAGACCCTGCTCACTGCAATAGAGAAAAGCCTGCACAGAAATGAAGAGCCAGCATAGCCAAAAATAAATTAAAATTTTAAGGAAACTCTTTTTGGATTTATGCCATACATCATTATTATTTCCTTCATGAATTCTGTCAGCATCTTAGTAAGAGAATGTGACCAAAAGAAATGGCTCTTTATCACAATTAAGCAGGTTTGCAAAGTCACACGTCCATCTGGATATATTTTCAAAATGCATGGCTGTAAAGAAAACTCACTCTGTTGCTGAGATCAAAATCTTTTAGTTTCTAAGTGATTGAGTGTTAGTAATGATCAGATTTAAAGAGCATGCATTAGAGAATTTCTAGTGGTTTCACAGAGGTTCTTTCAGTAATGTTCCAAGCCTTAACATTTTTTCATGGGAAAGTTTGAGAGTTTAGGGTCAGATTTAGGTGATTTAGACTAATGTTTTTGAATGGAACCTCCAACAGTATTGCTAAACTGAAGATAACGTAATGAAATACAAGATTTTCCCATTGCAGCCCAGCCCATTTTCCAGTTTACACATGGGACAAATTTGGAAGAAAGAGAGTTTATCAGGTAATATGCAAATTACAAGTCAAATTCAAAGATTACTAATTTAAAATATAGATATTTCCACAGTGAAAACATTGCAGCTGAAATGCTAAAATCATTCTTTGTGTACAAATGAAAACACATTTTGCTCTGATTTTATGAACAATTTTTCACTTTCTATGTGTTAGGCACTGTATTAGATGCTTATACTATCTTAATAAACTACTACTTTTAGATGTCTATGATCCTAAAAGCCACTTCCTTAAGTATTCCTTAGTTCAGTTCAGTCGCTCAGTTGTGTCTGACTCTTTTCGACCCCATGAACTGCAGCATGCCAGGCTTCCCTGTCGATCACCAACTCCTGGAGCTTGCTCAAACTCATGTCCATCCAGTTGGTGATGCCACAGTACTCATATACAGATTTTAATTATTTTTATTGAAAGTAGCTCAATTACAAACTTTTTTAGAAAGATTAGAAAATATAATCGAGCAAAAACTTTCTAAAAACCACTAATCATCCTATTATCCAAAAATAACCATCACATCAGCTGGGTGAACGTCTTTTCAGGCCTGTTTCTATACATATACTTCATTTTACATAGATGTTATTTCTAAAACAACCTACTCTCTTCCTAGCTTTCCTTTTTCTTAAGTGTAGCATGCTAATTATTATTTACTCTCATCACGATTATTCAAAGTTAGGATTATAAGCAACAGTTGTTGTTCTCTTGTTTTCCTCTAAGATTGCTGTATGGAGTCTTCATTCTGGAGGTCTAGGAGAGACAACTGAGTGGTCGCTTTCAATCTAAAGAGAGCTTCAGGACTCAGTGAAATCAGTACCACAATAGAGCAAAGGTACACATGGTCAGGGATTGTTCTGAATCACCTATGGACTGTCACCTGCATAAATGGTCTTTACACTTCATGCTTGATAGGGTCTTTTGAGAGAAAGCTTCAGTTTCAAGGGTGAGTATAAGCACAGTTATTTGATGAGGTGATTTGAAAGAAATGTTGGCTACAAGGGTAACTTTTGTTACTAGTATGGAATCGAGTTGATGGCTTATAGATTATGATTTGAAGAGTATTGGATAATACTGTTAAATCATCATGTATAAATTCACCATTAGAGTTACTTCCTAGATATAGGGCATTCAAGGTCACTGTGAAAGTGCAAATGTGTTTTCTTGGAGGGGAAATATCATAAACTACTATCACATATAAACACCAGAGTTTGCAGGAGAAACAGAACTCAGCAAATTGCACAATGCCTGGCATATGGTAGTTGTCTGGCTACTAAATGTGTTACTTGAATGGTGAATGAAAGGGTACAAAGTCTTTGATATAAGCTAGGTCAGAAACAGCCCAGAAAGTAGGACAGAAGAACATTAAATACAAATAATGGTTCCTTTGCTGGTCTCAGTTTATGAAATATTCAGTGTTCACTACTTGTGGAATGGTCAACATCCTAAATAAAGTAGATGAACAAAAATGTGTTTTGCTACTCTAAAAAGACATGCAGACAAGAGATTGAATTCCCTAATCCAATTTTAGGTGAATATTTTTCCTAGGACCAAACAAGACCTCAGTATCTTAAAGAGGAAGGACAGACACCCAGTTTTCTAGATTGAGCTGAAGTTGCCAGGTTTCAGCGAGGCAGTTCTCACCTAAAGGTATGAGACAATTATTATTCAAATGGGCAAACAAACCTCTTTCATAGTTTACTTCATTGATGACTGGAGCTTCGGATCAACAGTTTGCTCATCTCCTTCCAGCAGGCTCTACTTATAGGAAAAGTGCTGTGCTGTGTGCTGTGCTTGGTTGCTCAGTCATGTCCAGCTCTTTGTGAACCCATGGACTGTAGCCTGCCAGGCTCCTCTGTCCATGGGGATTCTCCAAGAATATGAGTGGGTTGCCATGCCCTCCTCCAGAGGATCTTCCCAACCCAGGAATCAAACCCAGGTCTCCCGCCTTGCAGGCAGATTCTTTACTGTCTGAACTACCAGAGAAGCCCAAGAATACTGGACTGGGTAGCCTATCCCTTCTCTAGGGGATCTTTTTGACCCAGGCACTGAACTGGAGTCTTCTGCATTGCAGGTGGATTCTTTAATAGTTGAGCTAACAGGAGCAACAGAGTGTAAATGCTGAACTTGATAGTAAAATTATACTGCCTGGCTTAGGAGCCAGAATCTATGTATCCTATCTGATGAGCCTATTACCACCCAGAGACATATGGAAGACTATAGGATTATGAAAAGACAAGAAGTAAGTCAAGCAAAGTTTGGTAAGGAAGAAGGAAATTTAGGTGCCTATGATACCATCTTGGCTAAGCATCAGGAAAGCATTCTGTGTAGGACTCTGTCCGAATAGGAAAGATGTTAGGATAGCTTGAGGGGAAGGAGGTGGAAAGGCCTGAAAGGATAAGACTGCATCAGTGTCATTTTACGGTGGCTGGCAGAGTATTCTCAGGCCCAAGGAGAGTTAGGAGTTTCCAGATATTACATGGTGTTTGCTCTTGCTTTCTCTTTTCACTCCTTGGATTTTATACTATCTTTTCTCTCTGTCCCTCCACATTGGCTAGAACATTGTGTAATAGCTTTGGGTGATGAAAATAGACTGTAAGTATTACAAAAAATGCCAGAAAGTCAAAATCAGTTCAAAATTTACCTCTCTGCTTTCAGATTTTCTTTGTACGAGTGGATATTTTAGTTATGAAAATTCAAATTATACTAAGGCTGTCAGGGAAAACCCAATAAAGGTAAACTAATACACTTTAATATATCCTCAAATTTCATGCTTGCATTTTTAATTTTAGAAACATACTTAAAATATGTGGCTCTTGTCTTTGGTGAGAGAGGAGTGGAAAAAAAATCTTTGCATTCCAGGAAGCAGCCCAATTTTAATTAAAAATGCCAGGCTAATTTGTCTCCCTCCCAGAGGCACCGATATTTTGCCTTTGGGCTGTTGTGTAGACTTGTCTGCCATTTGTCTGAATATAAATAACTCTCATTTTCACACTTGTCTTTTCTTGCAGTTTGTCAAAATGGTTGCTTATAGCAGTAAGTTAATTTCCTATCTAATGAACATCTATCTATCTACAGAGAGACAGACAGACAGACAGTAGACATAGGCAGAGAGACAGCTCAAGGGTGCAAGAGCAAGCTAGCACACCACTTATCAACAAAAGACTATTTTATCAATTGTATGAGAACATAGTTGAATCAGGGGTCACCAAGACAATTCTCTGGTTGGAAGATTTGCTAGAAGGACTCATAGAACTTAGAAAAGCTGTACTCATCATTATGGTTCATTATGGTGAGAGGATACAAATTAAAATCAGCAAAGGGAAGAGGCATCTAGGGCAGAGTCCAGGAGAAACTGGGCACAGGCATCCACTTGTCCTCTCCCAGTGGAATTGCCCAGGTGGCATTTAATTCTCCCATTAACAAAGTGTGATGGCACATGAAAATTGTTGCCAAACAATAAACTCATTGGCGCCTTGGTGGCCAGGGTTCTATTAGGGGTCAGTCATAGGCATGGAGCTCCACATGACTGATCTTAGCTATTCAGTCTCCAGCACAGCCTTCCCCCGCACCTTCCCCCTCTCCATGATCAAACTCCAGTGTGGCCCAGGGTCACAAAAAGCAGTGTTCAAGTTCAGTCTGCTGTGGTCCAAGGCCCCAGATATACAAAGACATTCTGATCAGGCAGGATATTCCAAGGATATATAGGATATTTCCCTGTAGTCTGTTAAGGGTCAGTCCTGAAGACCTTTGGAATTTGCAGGAGGATTTGAATAAGCCGGGCCTGCAGAGTTAACCCTTTACTGAACATGGTGGTGCCAAATGCAGAGGTGTTTCACACAGTTCTGAATGCTGAATTACTTCTTTGGGAAAAGTGTGAAGGCAGCATGATTCCTTTGCCCTCGAAATGTTGAATGAAGTAGACAATGCTGTCTTCTGTCCAAGGGGCTTCTTTTGTAGTGTACATGTTCTAAGAGGCGATTAACTAGCATTGTGGAAGCCCATACCAGAGGCTTGTGGAATAGTCAGTACAGTAGTCTTATGTGTGTTATGCTTGTTTCTAGAGGCCCCTTGTAACCTTTTAAAAATGTTTCCTGGAAGGGGAAATACCACTTGGTTAATTATTTTTGCCTCTGCATAAAGTTCTTTATCCTTTTAGCAACATGTAATATAGCAGAGGAGAAACCATAAGGGAATAGTGGATGGAAACATTTATTATTTGAAAAATAGGAGAAAAGATCTGGGCACAGCGTGCTCAAAATGGCATGCTTGTGACCATCCATGGGGATTCCTGAGAATCAAGGGAACATTCTAATGACAGGTTATCTGGGGGATTTTCAGTATGAATTCAATATGAAGGTGTATTTCTCCAACTTCCCAAATTTTTTATGAAGGCAGGCCCTGGGGATATGATGTGTTCTTATGCTTTATGTTTACCTATTGATCTCACTTGATTTCAAACATTTAGAAAAATATAATGGAAATATAGGGTAGACAAGTATCCATGGCTTATATCAATAGCCTCTTACCCATGGTAGCAAGATTACTTCTAGAGCCCACCTATAGGTATGAACAAGGATGAAAACAGTGGTGGGAGTTTAAACGAAATCCATGGCAGGTTGCTGAAGGTAAACTGGAGTACAGTGCCTGATTTCATGCAGCATAGATACAGTTTAGTGGAAAGATCAGTGTACTTTGATATTATGAATGTATCATTTTAAATCTAGATAATTTGAGTTACCTAGAAAAACACAAAATTGTTAATCATGTGATATTTTAAAACCAAATGGAGTCCTCTGTGATTTGGATCCTACACATATAATAAGGGTGCATTTGATATAATGTGCCCTATTATAATTGGGGACATTTGGTAAAAAAAAAAAGATCTGAATAAACTTGGGCCTCAAGCATTAAACATGATGCCTGAGCATGTTTATTACACAGAAAACTTCATAAGGATAATTTATCAAAACAATACTAAGAGCATTTTGGAAGGGCCTTAACTGGTAGTTCAGTTTTATGTTGGTCTTTGTCCCTTATAGAATATGGAATTTCTTGCATTTCACATTCTGCCAAGTTGTTTGCATAAAAGGTTTTCCTGCATTTCTTGGTAATTAAGTTTTGAAAATGTTTTTGATTTGGTTAAAGAGGGATTGATTTGATATTTGTTTTCCAAATGTATTTTACTGTTTAAGCAGTGCAATTTAAACATGGTATAATTTTTTCTAATTTTTTCTCATATTTCTTATTTTTCTACCCTTCATTTTTCCCTTCTTTCTTTCCTGTTGCTCTCATTTTTGCTCTCCTCTGCAACATTTTCTCTCTCCTATTCATCACTGCAGCTATCCCTTGAATATTTACTTAACACTCTCCTATTTACAAGTACAATACTGGTTATAAGGGACAAAGAGATGAGTAATCAGAGCTTTCTCTTAAGTATTCCACAGCCTCACTTATATTTTGTGTTGTCAGTCTTCTTCGTTTTAGCCATTCTTGTGGCTATGAAGTATTATCTGATTTTGGTTTTAATTTAAACTTCTCTGATGGTTAATGGTGTTGAGTACCTTTTCATGTACTCATTGGACATTCATATACCTTATTTTATGAAGTGTCTACCTCTTTGGTTCATTTTTATTGGATTTTTTGTCTCTATTATTGTAGTTCTAAGTTCTGAATACAAGTCCTTTTTTTAGATATATATATATTGAAAACATATTCTCCCCATCGGTACCTTTTCTTATTGCTCATTTAATGGTATATTTTGATAAAGAAGTTAATGAGGAAGAATTCATCAGTATTTCTTTTATGTTTAATATTTTTGTGTTGTAAGAAAAATCTGCCTACCCAAATTGATAAAGTTTTTCACTTATGTTTACTTCTAGGATCTTTCCAGTATTAGCTTTCATGCTTGGCTCTGTTATGTATAAACAGTTATTTTGTGTATGCTGTGATGTAGAGGTCAATATTCATTTTCTTTCAATTTTAATAGACTTTATTTTTTTAGAGCAGTTTTTGATCGCAAAATGGAACAGAAACTACTCCCCTCATCACCACCTCTCCTGCTATCATAAATCTCCAGTTTTGTGTGGCATGTAAGGTAGGTAGAAGTCAAGGTTAATTCTGCCCCTACTCCCTTTTTAATAGATATTAGAGCAGCTTTAGATTTACAACAAAATTGAGTGTAAAGTACCCTCTGCTGCCAACACATGCACTGCCTCCTCCACTATCCACATTCTATGCCAAAGTAATAAATTTGTTATAACCTATAACTTCATCACACCAAATCCATAGTTTACATTAGGGTTCCCTCTTGGTGTCATACGATCTATGGGTATTGACAGATTTATGACATATGGCCTCCATTGTAATATCATACAGAATAGTGTCATGCTAAAAAGCCAGCATGGGCTTCCCTGATGGCTCAGAGAGTAAAGAATCTGCCTGCAATGTGGGAGACCTGGGTTCATTCTCTGGGTTGGGAAGATCCTCTGGAGGACGGCTTGGCAACCCACTTCAGTATTCTAGCCTGGAGAGTCCTCATGGACAGAGGAGCCTGGTGGGATACAGTTCACGGGGTCACAAAGAGTTGGACACGACTGAGCGACTAAACATAGCAAAAATCCTTTGTGCTCTGCCAGTTCATTTCTCCCTTCTCCCTAATGTCTGGCGACCACTGATCTTTTCACTGTCTCTGTAGTTTTGCCTTTTCCAGAATGTCATATAGTTGGAATCATACTGGATGTAGCCTTTTCAGATTGACTTATTTCACTTAAATATGTATTTAAGTTTCCTCCATGTTGTTTGTTTTCTTTTTCTTGATTTATTTATTTTTGGTTTCTCTGAGTCTTTGTTGCTGCACACAGGCCTTTAGTTGCTGATTGGGAGCTACTCTTAGTTATGGTGTGCAGGCTTCTCCTATCTATGGCTTTTCTTACTGCAGAGCACAGGCTAGAGTTGTTCAGTAGTTGTGACTTGCGGGCCCTAGAGCATGGGCTCAGTTGGTGTGGTGCATGTCTTTGTAATTATATTTTTAAATAGAGCAAGTCTTTAAATTAGGTAATGTAAGTCTTCTGACTTGGAAGCTGTAGCTCTAATTGGAGAAAATAGATATTTTGAAGTCTTGTAATCCATGAGCATGATAAATACCATACTCTTTTTATATATCCTTTAATTTCTCTTATCAATATTTTATAGTTTTCAGTAGGTACTTTATACACATCTTTTGTTAAATTTATTTTATAAAATTATTATTTTGATATTACTGTGAATAATAATGTAGAATTTATTTTCTAATATGCTTGTTCCTAGGGTAAAAAAAATTGTTTATTGACTTTTAAAAAATTGTTTATTTTTGATTGTACTGGGTCTTCTTTGCTGCACATGGGCTTTCTGTAGTTGCAGTGAGCTGGGGCTATTCTTCATTCTGGTGCATCAACTTCTCATTGCAGTGGCTTCTCTTGATGCAAAGTTCAGGCTCTGGAGCATGCAGATTTCAGTAGCTGTGGCACTCTGGCTTAATAGTTGTGGTGCATAGGCTTAGTTGCCCTTCAGCATGTGGGATTTTCCTGGACCAGGGATTGCACCCACGTCGCCTGCATTGGCAGGCAGATTTTTAACCACTCTACCATGAGGGAAGTCCTGCTTATTGACTTTTTAAATTAATAATTTAAAATATTTCAAAGAGTTTTTATGGGTTCCTTAGAATTTTTTATGTATACAGTTATGTTGTCAATGAAAAAGGTTGTATTACTTTTCTTTCTAATAATTACACCTGTATTTCATTTTTCTGTCTCATTTCACTCATTAGGACCTATGTTCAGTCACTAAGTCATGTCCAGTTCTTTGCAACCCCATGGACTGCAGCACACAACAAGCTTTCCTGTTCTTCACTATCTCCCAGAGTTTGCTCAAATTCATGTCCATTGAGTTGATGATGCCATCCAACCATCTCATCCTCTGTCACCCCTTTCTCCTCCTGCCCTCAATCTTTCCCAACATCAGGGTCTTTTCCAATGAGTCAGCTCTTTGCATCAGATGGCCAAAGTATTGGAGCTTCAGCATTTGTCCTTCCACTGAATATTCAGGGTTGATTTCCTTTTAGATGGACTGGTTTGATCTCCTTGCAGTCCAAGGGACTCTCAAGAGTCTTCTCCAGCACCACAGTTCAAAAGCATCAATTCTTCAGCGCTCAGCCTTCTTAATGGTCCAACTCTCATATCCATACATGACTACTGGAAAAATCATAGCTTTAACTATACAGACCTTTGTCAACATAGTGATAACTCTGCTTTTTAATATGCTGTCTAGGTTTGTCATAGCTTTTCTTCCAAAGAGCAAGCATCTTTTAATGTCATGGTTACAGTCACTGTCCACAGTGATTTTGGAGGCCAAGAAAATAAAATCTGTCACTGTTTCTACTTTTTTCTGCCTCATTTCACTAATTAGGACCTTTAGATCTGTACTGAAGTGTTGATAGTGAAATGGTTATCTGATTTTAAGTTAAGGGCCAAATAGTCACTATTTCACCATTACATACGATTTAAAATTTTTTTTTAATTGAAGGATAATTGCTTTATAGAATTTTGTGGTTTTCTGTCATATATCAACAAGAATCAGCCATAGGTACACCCATGTCCCCACCCTCCCAAACCTCCCTCCCATCTCCTTCCCCATACTACCTTTCTGGATTGTCACAGAACCCCTGTTTGCATTCCATGAGTCACACAGCAAATTCCCATTGGCTATCTATTTTACATAGGGTATTGTAAATATCCATGTTACTCTCTCCATACATCTTACCTTCTCCCTCTCCACCCCTCAACTGTGTCCATAGGTCTGTTCTCTATGTCTTTTTCTCCATTGCTGCCCTGAAAATAAATTCATCAGTGCCACCTTTTTAGATTCCATATATATGTGTCAGTATGTGATATTTATATTTCTCTTTCTGACTTACTCACTCTGTATATAGGCTCTAGGTTCATCCACCTCATTAGAACTGACTCAAATGCATTACTTTTTATGACTGAGTAGTATTCCATTGTATTTATGTAGCACAGTTTCTTTATCCTTTATCATATACATATGATTTTTAACTGCATGTTTTTCTTTGTGGATGCCATTTATCAAATAAATTTTACTTCTGTTCCCAATTTACTAATAGTTTTTACCAAAAGGAGATGTTGGGTATTATCAAATACTTTCTCCACATCAACTAAATTGGTTGTTTGAGTTTTGGCCTTTATTCTGTTAATGTGGTAAATAACACTATAAAATTGTTAATGCAAGTTCCTGTGCCCAGAGCACAGTGAGGCCAAGTAAACTGCAAGGTCAGAGTTTGGAGCAGAGAAAAATTTATTGCAGGGCCATGCCAGGAGACAAGGTGGCTCTTGCCTTAAATAGCCTTGAACTCCCTAAAGGGTTTTGGCAAAACACTTTTAACAGCCAGGTTTGGGAAGGTGGGTCACAGGGTCCATGATCAGCTCATATACAGTTCTCTGATTGGTTGATGGTGAGGGAACAAGGTGATGTCACAAGGGTTAACATTATCAGTCCTTAGGTTCCAGGAGGTCTGGGGTTATGTGCTCATGATCATCAAGTAGGTAACATCTTCCATTTGGTGGGGAGTTTTCATATCTGCAAAAAAAAAAAAAAAATCAGGAAATTTGCGTTAAATACTATCATCTAGGTACTTCAGAGAGGAGCTAAAGCAGAGGGCATAGGAGAAGAAAGCCTGTTCAGGGAAGACCATAGGATCCTGCTGGGTTAGAAAATAAATGTGTTTTTTTTTTTTTAAACCTTCTTGGAATAAACTCACTGTGGTCATTTTTATATAATATGGGATGCAGTTTGCAGTTTTCTGTTTAGGTTTTTGCACCTGTGTTCGTGAATGATATTGTCACATAAATGTTCTTTTTCATAATTTTTTGGTCAGGTTTTAGAGTTAAAATTATGCTGACTTCATTAAATAATTGAGAAGTGTTCCCTTTTTTAAAAAACTTAAAGTTTAAATTTTGTGATATATTCATGAATCGTTTAGTGTTCAATGAAATATGGAGAACAGTATGGAGCTTCCTTAAAAATCTTGGAATAAAAGTATCATATGACCCAGGAACCCCACTACTGGGCATATACCCTGAGGAAACCAGAATTGAAAAAGATACATGTACCCCAGTGTTCATTGCAGCCCTATTTACAATAGCTAGGACATGGAAGCAACCTAGATGTCCATTGGCAGATGAATAGATAAGGAAGTTGTGGTACATATACACAGTGGAATTATTACTCAGCTATAAAGAGGAGCGCATCTGAGTCAGTGCTAATGAGGTGGATGAACCTGGAGCCTGTTATACAGACTGAAGTAAGTCAGAAAGAGAAAGACAAATACAATATATTTACACATATATATAAAATCTAGAAAGGTGGTACAGATGATCCTACGTGCAGGGCAGCAAAAGAGACACACGTAAAGAACAGACTTTTGTAATCAGTGGGAGAAGGAAAGGGTGGGATGATTTGAGAGAATAGCATTGAAACATATGCATTACCATGTGTAAAATAGATAACCAGTGCAAGTTTGATGTATGACACAGGGCACCCAAAGCTGGTGCTCTGTGACAACCTGGAGGGGTAGGGTGGGGAGGAAGATGGGAGGGGGCCTCAGGATTGAGGGGACACGTGAATACCTATGGCCAATTCATATTGATGTATGGCAAAACCATCACAATATTGTAATTATCCTCTAATTAAAAAAATAAGAAAAGGCCTTTGAGCTTGGAATTTTCTTTGTGGGAAGTTAATTACAAATTTAAATCCTTTAATAGTTGTAACATTAATTAGATTTTTTTGGTGAGTTTTGGCAAGTTATACTTTGTATGAATTTGTCTGTTTCAACAAAATTTTTATTTTTCTTTGATTTTCATTGTTCATTTTGGCTTTCTGCTAACTTCTTGAGAGGAGTGCCTAGTTAAGACATCCACAACCTTTTTTAAAAAGCTCCATTTTAGGCTTGTGAACCATGTAGTCATTGTCTCAATTACCTCTTCAGTTGTAGCATAAAAGCAGCCATAGGCAATACTTAAATAAATGGGTGTGGTTTTATTTTCCTAAAGACTGCTTACAAAAGCAGATGACTGGCCTGTGGGCCATAGTTAACAAATTCTTATAATAGTGATTTTCAGCTTGCCTTCTTTTCTCAGTTATTCATTTAAGATTATAAAATTTCCTCTAAGCCTCAAGTCTTTATATATCATATTTTCTTGATTACTTCAAAATATTTTTTAAACTCCATTGTGATTTCTTTTTTGACCCATGGTTATTTTGAACTGTATTTCTTAGTTTCAAAACATATAGGGATTTTTAAAGTGATATTTTGTTATTCTATATTAATTCCACTGTGGGCAGAGAACATGCTCTGTGTAATTTAAAGCTTTATGGTCAATGTTAGTAAGTATAATTTTTTTTCGTATACTTGCAAAGGATTCTCTCTTCACCTTGGTGCACTGTTCTCTGTGTGTCAGTTATGTCTAATTTGTTAATTATTTTATTCATAGCTTCTTTATTCTGTCAGTTAGGTAATTGTGTTAAAATCTCCCTATGGTTGTGGATTTGTCTGTTTATATTTCCCTTTGTGTGTGTGTGTGTGTGGTTTCAGTTTTTTTCAAGTTTTATTGAGATATAACTGACATACAGCAGTGTACAGGTATAGCTTATTTTACTGCACATAGCTTTTTTGTGCTTTGCAGATGTACAAAATGAAGGTTTGTGGCAATCCTGTGATATCAGATGATGGCTTGCACTTTTTAACAATAAAATATTTTAAGTATATACATTTTTTTAGACAATGCTATGGCACACTTAATAGGCTACAATATAGTGTAAACATAACTTTTATATGCACTGGCAAACCAAAAAAATTGTGTGAGTTGCTTTATTGCAACATTTGTTTTATTACAGTAGTCTGGAAACAAACCTGAACTATCTCTGAGGTGTGCCTGTGCAAGTTTAAGGTGTACAGCATAATGACTTGCCTTACATATATTGTGAAACGATTACTGCAATAAGTTTAGTTAACAGCCATCCTGTCTCAAATGATACAAAGAAAAAGGAAAAAGAAAACTATATTTTCCTTCTGATAATAGAACTCATAGGGTTTGTCCTCTAAACAACTGTCAAATATACCATACAACAGTGTTAACTATAGCCATCATGTTGCTCATTACATCCCTAGTGCTTACTGATCTTGTAACTAGAAGTTTGAACCTTTTTACCAGCTTATTTCCATGTTCAATCCCACATAATTTTTCCTTATATATTTCAAAGATGTGTTATTAGGTTCATATAAATTTAGAATTATTTTCTTAATGGATTGATCCCTTTATCATTAGAAAACATCCCACTCTGTCTCTAGTAATGCTTCTTGCCTTAACGTTTAGTTTGGCTATTAGTCTAGCTTCATCAGCTTTCTTCTGTTTGGAGTGTGCATGACATATCCTTCCTATCTTTATACTTGCAGTTTTCCATACTCTTATGTTTAAGATGTATTTCTTATATGAAACATATGTACTTGTATTTAGTCCAACAGTTGTTTAATTGGAGTACCTTGTTCATTTACATGCACTATAATTAGTAGCTATATTTGCATTTAAATCCATATTGCCAAATTCTTCATATGTTTTCCATTCATTCTAAGTTCATTTTGTCCTTTCTTATTTTGCCTTCTTTTGGATTAACTAGTTATCTTTTCCTCTTCTATTAGCATGGTAACTATATACTGTTTTATTATTATTTTAGTGGATACCCTAGATATTATAGCACACATTCCTGGCTTCTTTGTTAGTCGCTCAGTTATGTCCAACTCTTTACAACCCCATAAACTATAGCCTTCCTCTGTCCATAGACTTCTCCAGGCAAGAATACTGGAGTGTAGGTAGCCATTCCCTTCTCCAGGGGATCTTCCCAACCCAGGTATCAAAACCAGCTCTCCTGAATTACAGGCAGATTCTTTACCATCTGAGCCACTAGGGAAGCCCAGCTAGTAACTCCATTTTAACCTTTTCTCAAATTGTAGGCTGTTCTAATTGTGTATCTTTCTATACTTTAAACCCCACAAGAGGAAGAATATTCTTCCTCCTGAAGAATACCCTTTTACTGTTTCTTTCAATTTGAATCTAGGTAGTGAAATTTTTATTTTTGTTTTGTTTAATAGTTATTTTCCTTCAGCACTTTGATATTATCATTCAGTTTTTTCCCCTGCCTGGATTATATTGTCTCTGTTGAGGTAAGCAGCAAGTTTAATTACTATATTGAACATAATCTATCTTTATTATCTTTTCATTTGTTTTAGATTTTTCTATTGAGATAAAATTCACTGTTTTATTTATTGTACATAAAAATATTACAGAAAGAATTTGAGTCCTAGTATGACAGTGTCTTCCTAAATAAAGGCTCCTACCTTTTTTTTAAACTGACAAATGGTTATGAGAACTCACAGTCCTGGATCATCTTAATGCAGTTTCAGTGACTAGTAGGCATAGTCTCTGAGTGAGCTGGTCTTTTCCAGTCCATCCTATGCCTAGGACAGAAACTCCTGTGGTCCCAATCTAATGCATTGACCTTGCCTCCCCAGTAGACTCTGGATTTCATTTGTTCCCCTCTAATCTCATCAGATTTTCAAATTTATTGTTCAGTTTCTTAGTCTCTAAGCTGGCTATTCTAGAATGAAAGATCCAGATTCCCTTTCTTGGTTTCCTTCTCCTTTTATATCTTTATAAGTTTTTGCCACCATTTTAGTTCTCCAATGCCTTCCTAGAGACTTAAGTTTTGTCATTTGTAAATAGGTTTTTTTTTCCTTTCTTTTTCAGACAATAGACTTTAAAAAATATTTATGGCAGGTTTTCTGGTTGTTTTTTGAGGAAGTTGGTCTTTATTGCTTCTTATTAGCTAGTTCACTTTATACACAGTAGAAATCTGCTAGTTGGTTTTAAAATGTCCTTATTTGGCCAAATAAAATTTCTGCAATCTTCTATCAGGTCCCCAGAGTCTTTTTGTGGAGATTTTGCTTGCCCATGAAATCTCTAGGTTTAGGAGCCACTGATTCAGGGGATACAAAAGAAATAAATGTTCCCTATCTTGTGATTAAGGAGCTTATAAGATCATAGTTACCATGGAAGAAGTAATTAGTGACTTGTAGAATATTGTATTTATTACAAAGTTTTGATTGAAGAGCATAAGCTCCAATAGTAGTTCAGAATTCACATAGAAGATAGGTCTAGAGCTAGGGTTTGAAGGATAGAGATTGCCATACGTCGGGGGAGGGTATTTTGGACATGGAACAACCTAAACTAAGGCTTAGTCACCATTGAACAGATTTAATTCATAGCATAATGACTGAATAGTTTATCCCTTAATCCTTCTTTCCCTTGGTATGTTGTTAATACTAATCAGACTCTGCTGAAAACTTGGGAATTCATTGGTGCACACTGTGATACATGTGTTAATTTGATTGCCTGTGATTGCTGTAGCAGACCCAGGAGTGCAGCAAACATGCAGGTAATTGTATAAACTCTGCATTGTTCCCTAGCTGGATGTTTTACAATCAGCTCCACCCCAGGAGAATCTCAGCTAACCCAGCTGTTTTCTTCTAATGCTCAGTTTAGGGGCTCCCCTGTACTCACTCCCCTGCCTTGGTACCTGAGTGAGACATTTGTGATTATAAGCCTAAAGCATAAAAGTAAAGATTAAGAACCGCATTGCACCTCCCTGTTCAGGCTGCCGATTTCACCTGGCTGAAGTGACAGTGTTTTGGAGCTCAGTATTTTTTTCTGTGAATCTGCTGAAGATGCATGAAACATCTTATATAACTTGTGAGGGCACAGAGACTCTATCTTTTAGGTATTCAGTTGGTCTGAATCTCTGGCAGAGATCAAGAGAGCTGACAAGGTAGTATTGTGAGCATGACTTTAATTTCATAAACTCAGGTGCACAAGAAGTATTTCATATGTTTTTTCTAAATCAGGTTTTATCTACTCTGAGCCCCCGATTCATCAGGCTAGTTGGAAATTCAGTCTCAGTTATCATTGGTCCTTTATCTTATCCCTGTCCCGCCTCCATTGTTCAGTGGTCTTGGGAGTCTAGCACAGAGCGGAACATGCAGGGAGAGCTCTTTGATCTTTGGTTCATACCAATCACCACTGATGGACTCCTCGTCCAAGCCTGCCCAGTCCCTTGAAGGGAAGTTCTGCTTTGGCCTCCGTGGGTTTTTGCCGAGTCTTCGTGCCCTTGGGCCCATGATGTAGCCTCTTCAGACACCACCACGTGTGTTCCTCCAAGATCCTGCCACCATTACAAGGAGCTCTCAGAGGAAGAGCACAGTTCCCTCCATAGCCTTTTAGCATCTTTTCTTCTTTTCACAGAGGCAAAGATGAAAATATAATAGCAAGTACTCTGAAGTTTCCTCCAAACTCTGCTGCTAGTAGATCTCTCTCTCTCTTTCACTGGGTGAAAGTGATTTGTGGGAACCTGGCAATTATGGGAAGCAAAGGGGCTTTAGAGTCGTCAGTTGATTACCTATTTGGCCTCAGGTCCTATGCAATGAATAACATCTAGTCTGTGTCCTCAGATTCTGTTCTAGAGGAAGACAAAGACTTAGGGGCAAAAGAGGCCCTTATTGCTGCCGACCTCAGCTTGTGAGGGGAGCATCTTAACTCTTAGCTCTCAAATTGCCTTTTTCAGTTTCACTGGTAATTATGAGTCAGTTTTCCTTTGGGGATGTTTGGCCTGTAACTATGGGAATGGATGAGTGTGCCTATTTTTGTAGTAGGTGTTCTTGGGCTGTGTGGCCTCAAAGGCCGGAACTGTGTGGCTCAGGCACTTTTCTGAGATCTGTGCCTTTACAAGACTTCCTGCTGCAGATAAGGACACTGACTTCTCTTATCTGCTTGTCCCTAGTTGCCTCTCTCTGGCGAACTACTGACTTTACCTGCAGAGCTATATTGCTTTTATCCCTGAACTATATACTGCACACACTCCAGATTAGTGCTGGGAGAGGAGAAAGGGTAACTGTTTCTGGGGAAAGGAATTGTGTAGGTGCTAGTTGCTTTAAAAAACTGGGGGCTAGAGTGGTATTTAGTCAAACATGGCTGCCACACAGCAATGAAAGAGACTTTTGGCATCATTTTCAAAGAGCTCTACACTGACATGCTTTGTACTCTGACAGTTATTCTAGGGAAATGTGTGTAAAATGTTTCAGCCTTTAAAAAAAAAAATCCCTCACCTGTTTTAGCTGTATATTACGTTTTTGCTGAAGCTTCTGGAATACTAATGATGTCAGGTTTTTGTTAATTCAGTGATGCTGTGTTGTAAACCGAAAAGTTTACGTTCTTGGCTCATACTGTTTTAATTTTCTAACCATCTGAGCAAAACTGCACCTATTACTTGATAAGTATCTGAATGTTCTTCTTGTCAAGTATATGTTTCTCCTAAGAAACTTAGTCCTGGGGAGAGGCTTTTATGTGCAATTTTGACTTTGTATTTTGTAAGCCTCTATTAATGTTTTTTTCCATCTCCACAGAAGTGGGGCTCCTTTTCAGAGTTTTATCCTTTTTAACAAATGTGAGTAAACCTGGAACTTCAACAGAGAGCCCTTAAAATTGCCCTAATGACTTAGGGATATCAAGGTTACTGGCATTCTTTTTAATTTAGGCAGAAAGGAATTAATTTTGAGGAAGAAGTATGTTAAACCACATTCTCCCAGCAGAAGTGAGGTTAGTTTCTTAAATATCTGTCTTTCTCTCACTTGAGATCTATCTATATGAGAGAAGGAAAGGCAGGAGGCAGAACTGGAGAGTATTGAATGTATAAAGTAGATCACCTGGTTTCTCTGATTATTTTTTTCCTGTCCCATCTGGATAATCCCTCTCCTTAGCCTGTTTTTGGAGACCCCCACCTGCTTTCTATACCCTGACAAAACTTGGTCTGAGGAAGGAATTGGAAACATATTCACAGTAAAGTCTGAAAAACTTAATGGCTTAACATGTCACTACTCTATGACACTTGCAAAACTCAAAAGAAAACCTCTCATAGGAGATTTTCAGGCCTCAGTCCTTTAGTAGTACGTTTCTGTACTCCACTTCCAGCCATCAAAGTATCTGGTTAGGGTCTCCCTAGTGTTTTTTCGTATATCTGATTCTGACTCATAGTATCCATGCTGAGTGGCAGTTGAACTGTACCTGACCAAGTCTCTGATTTGATCTCTGACTCTGTGTGTGTGTGTGTGTGTGTGTGTGTGTGTGTGTGTGTGTGTAGGGGGAAGGCAGGGGGTTGGTGGTGGGGAATGGAGATGTAAAGAGGAAGAGCAGTGCTAAGAAGGGAAGCAACTCTGCCATGCTTGTGCATCCTCTGTGGGTTGAATGGGGCTGTATTTCATGGAAAGATGGAAAACCAAGCATAATTCCTGGTTATTACTCTGGTGATTAACAAAGATAAAGGTGTGTCATTTAGAAAACATTTGGAGAGATGCCAGACTGGG
This sequence comes from Oryx dammah, assembly GCF_014754425.2. Taxonomy (NCBI): domain Eukaryota; kingdom Metazoa; phylum Chordata; class Mammalia; order Artiodactyla; family Bovidae; genus Oryx; species Oryx dammah. Next base: position 34,171,104 of record NW_024070207.1, on the reverse strand, counting down.
ATTGTATACATCATTCTAACTTAACTTCTTCTTAACTGTATGTTCTTGGATGAATTCTTTCCCCTCTCTAGGCTTGGATTCTAAAATGAAACTCCTGCCTACCTGGTGTTCAAGGATACCATGAAGAACAAAGGAGAGAATAGATATATTTGCAAACCTCAAAGCTGTAAGTACAGTTTAAAGCTGAAATGTTTGTAAATGAGGATAACAATTTAATAATATTCAGCTGATTTCTTCAATCTCGCCTTCTCCTTGCTTTTCCCTGCAGTTGCATTGCCTTTTGCTTCCTTGGTTGGTAAAGGCCACACCAATGTAAAACTGGTGGCATAGCCTGGTTAGCCAAAATAATTTAGTGCTCCTGGGAAGTCACAGAGGGCCCTGTGCTCAGAAGGGCCTTATACTTGCCTTAATGGTCTGTTCTCTTCACCTTGAAATTCTTTAAAAAGGTGTCACACATTTTCATTTTGCACTTGTTCAGTGGCTCAGTCTTGTCTGACTCTTTGCAACCCATGGACTGCAGCACAACAGGCTTTCCTGTCCTTCATCATCTCCCAGAGTTTGCTCAAACTCATGTCCATTGAGTTGGTGATGCCATCTAACCATCTTTTCCTCTGTCACTCCCTTCTCCTCCTGCCCTCAATTGTTCCCAGCATCAAGGTCTTTTCCAAGGAGTCAGCTGTTTGCATCAGATGACCAAAATACTAGAGCTTCAGCTTTAGTATCAGTCCTTCCAATGAATATTCAGGGTTGATTTCCTTTAGGATTGACTGGTTTGATGTCCTTGCAGTCCAAGGGACTCTCAAGTCTTCTCCAACACCACAGTTCAAAAGCATCAATTCTTTGGCACTCAGCCTTCTTTATGGTCTAACTCTCACATCTGTACATGACTACTGGAAAAACCATAGCTTTGACTAGATGGCCTTTTGTTGGCAAAGTGCTATCTTTGCTTTTTAATACTCTGTCTAAGTTTTTCATAATTTTTCTCCCAAGGAGCAAGTGTCTTTTAATTTCATGGCTGCAGTCACTGTCCACGGTGATTTTGGAGCCCAAGAAAATAAAATCTGTCACTTCTTTCCACTTTTCCCCCACCTATTTACCATGAAGTGATGGAACCAGATGCCATGATCTTAGTTTTTTGAATGTTGAGTTTTAAGCCAGCGTTTTCACTCTTCTCTTTCACCTTCATCAAGAGGCTCTTTAGTTCCTCTTTGCTTTCTGCCATAAGGGTGTTGTCATCTGCATATCTGAGGTTATTGATATTTCCCCTGACAACCTTGATTCCAGCTTGTGTTTCATCCAGCCCGGCATTTCACATGATGTACTCTGCATAAATTTAAATAAGCAGGGTGACAATATACAGCCTTGACATACTCCCTTCCCAATTTTGAACCAGTCCATTGTTCCATGTCTAGTTCTACCTGTTGCTTCTTGACCTGCATACAGGTTTCTCAGGAGGCAGGTAAGGTAGTCTGGTATTCCTATCTCCTAAATCATGTAGGTGATCCTGGCCCTGGGCTGCTCTCTATCTTTTTGTGGAGGTGGAACAAGAAAGAAGTTTCTTGTTGACTCCACTGGTAGGAGTATATGGAAGTCAGTTAGCTGAGATTCTGCTGGGAGATTTTCCCAGAGGGGGTTCAATTACAAGAGTTAAGTAGTTTTCCAGATGAGCAGCGTGGGATGGTTAGCCTTGGCTAAGAACCAAATGTTAAGTCTGAGCCAAACATCTGGGTGTCCATTGTGCTAATGAGTGCCTTGGTGGAGCCTCATCAGCATCAAGGATCATTAGGTCCTGACCATGCTAATAGAAAACTTATAATTCACCAGCTCCTGGCCTCAGCAGCAAATGCCAACAGATGAGCAGTGGCCAGGCAGATAAGGCAAATTGCCACAGAGCCCTAAGGAATCAGAGTCGGAGGACAGTTACAGGAATCTGATACTGATTGTGAGCTTGCCTTCTGTTTCCTTCTGTTACAAGCTTATGTAACAGTGCAGTAGAACTTAATGAAGTGAGTTTATAAATTGCCTGCCTTCTTCCCATCTCCCTCAGTGCCTGCTCAAATCTGCTTGGTGATTTGGTTCTTTCTTTGCCACTAGATGAAATCTTGGCAGGTCCTAAAGCTTCTGGATGATTACAAGTTCCCTGGTCCCATTTGCCCCAAGAATTGTCTCTCTTCAATAATGAAAATGTCAAATCCTATGTAATGGTTAATATTCTGAATTTCATTTGAAGTTAAAGCTTGTTCCTTCCCTGAGAATGGTTTGTTTCAGACTTAACTGTAGGATAAAAGGGGGCATACCTTCTTTACTCCTTTTCATTGTGCATCTCCTTTTAGCCCTTCCCCACTGTGATAGCCACATTTTATGAACTATTTAGGTCACAGTGGGTAGAAGAGTAAGAAATAAGAAATAAAAGTCTTAACCTGAAAGGCCTTATTGTGGTTTGACTTTGATGCATCTGCTTGGCTGGTATTAAACTTTAGAGTTGTCTTTAGTTATTTGGTGATCTCTTACCTCCACATTCTTTAACAAAGTTAGTCTCTCTTCTGGATGGCTGTTAAAGAACAGTCTCCCACTCGTACCCACTCCTAATTTTGATGATATATCTCCAGTCTCTTTCTGCTGAGGTCCCATTGTTCTAGGGTTAAAGCAATTTTGAGATAGAGGATTGAAGAAAGCTCACTTCTGGTCTATGGTAGAGTAAATAATGGTCTTTCAAAGATATCAATGTCTGAATCTCTGGAAATTGTGAATATGTTATCTCACATGATAGTAGGGACATGGTGGGTGTGATTAAGGATTTTGAGATGAGATTATCCTGGATTATTTCTAGTAATGTTATAGTAAGTTCTGATATAATCACAAGGGTATTTATAAGAGGGAAGCAGATCAGAGGGGACAGAAGGCAATTTAAGAGTGGAAGTAGAAATTTGAGTCCTGTGGCCACAAGCCAAGGGATGCCAGCAGTCTCTACAAGCAGAAAAGGATAAGGACTTGATCTTCCCTTGCAGCCCTCAGAAGGAACCAGTCCTTCCAACACCGGTAAGACACATTTTGGTCTTGTAACCACCAGAACTGTAAGAAACTTGTGTTTTAGGGCTTCCCTGGTGGCTCAGCTGGTAAAGAATTTGGCTGCAATTGCAGGAGACCTCAGTTCGATTCCTGGGTTGGGAAAATCCACTGGAGAAAGGATAAGCTACCCACTCCAGTATTCTTGGGCTTCCCTGGTGGCTCAGCTGGTAAAGAATCCTCCTGCATTTGATCTCTGGGTTGGAAAGATCCCTTGGAGAAGGGAACAGCTACCCACTCCAGTATTCTGGCCTGGAGAATTCTATGGACTGTATAGTCAATGGGGTCTAAAAAGTCGGACATGACTGAGTGACTTTCACTTGCACTTTGTGGTGTTTTAAGCCACTTACTTTGTGGTAATTTGTTATAGGAGCAAAAGGAAAAAATACATGGTGAAAAAGAGATACCACTGTATCATTTATGTAGACAAATTCTGGGAGTGTAGATCACTGTCACTGTACTATCCTCTCTTTGCTCTCAGAACAGCTAGGCAGCCACAAACTCCTGCCCTTTAGATTTCCAAATAGACACAAGTATCCTGTGGCCCCTAAATGGCAGGGGACAAAAAATAAGCCCTCTGAATGTTGAGGGCCTTCTCAGTTGAATTAAGGTAATGGGAAAACACCAACTTCCTTTTCCTTTGGGGAGAAGAAAGAATATTACTAAAAATCAATAATTATTTCTTTTTTGTTTAAGTATAGTTGCTGTGCAATATTATATAAGTTACAGGTGTATTATATAGTGATTCACTGACTCAACGGACATGAGTTTGAGCAGGCTTTGGGAGTTGGTGATGGATAAGGAAGCCTGGTGTGCTGCAGTCCATGGGGTCCCAAAGAGTTAGACACAACTGAGCAACTGAGCTGAACTGAAAGGTTATACTTCATTTATAGTTATTGTAAAATATTGACTATATTCTCCATGTTGTACAGTATGTCCTTTTACTTTGTTTTATACAGAGTAGTTTGTACCTCTTAGTCTCCTATCCCTATATTGTCCCTCTCATTTGTCCCCACTAGTAATCTCTAGTTCATTCTCTGTATCTGTGAGTCTGCTTCTTTTATTGTTATATTCACTAGTTTGTTGTATATTTTAGATTCTACATATAAATGATATCAAGCTTCCCAGGTATCACTAGTGGTAAAGAACCAGCCTTCCAATGCAGGAGATGTAAGAGACACTGGTTCAGTCCCTGGGTCAGGAAGATCCCCTGGAGATGGAAATGGCAGCCCACTTCACCATTCTTGCCTGGAGATTCCCATGGACAGAGGAGCCTAGTGGCCTACACTTCATGGGGGTAACAGAGAGTCAGACACAACTGAAGTGTATTAGCACATGTGCACATATGCACACACACAGACACACACAACTGATGTCATACAGTATTTGTCTTTCTCTAACATTGTATGTCCAAGTCCATCCACATTGCTTCAAATGGGAAAATTTCATTTTTTTCTGTGGCTGAATAGTATTCCATTATGTGTGTGTGCACATGCACACACCATATCTTATTTATCCATTATTTATCCATTCATCTGTTGATGAACACTTCCATATCTTGGCTATTGTAAATAACGCTGCTACAAATATAGGGGTGCATGTATCATTTCAAATTCATGATTTTGTGGGGTTTTTTTTGGATATATATGCAGGAGTGAAATTGCTGGATCATATCTTAATTCCATTTTTAGGTTTTTTGAGAAAACTTCATACTATTCTCCACCCTGCCTGCACCTACTTACCTTCCTACCAACAGTGTTCAAGGATTCTCTTTTTTTCACATCTCTGCCAACATTTGTTCTTTGTGATCTTTTCAATGATAGCTATTCTGGTAGGTGTGAGGTGATATCTCATTGTGGCTTTGATTTGCATTTCTCTGATAATTAGTGATGGTGAGCATATTTTCATGTATCTGTAGGCCACCTGTCTTTTGTCTTTGGGAAAATGTCTCTATTCAGTTCTGCCCATTTTTTAATCAATTTCTTTTTTGTTTTGAGTTGTATGAGCTTCAACTACTTCTGAAAGGAGTTGTTTCCATTTTCCAATCCCTCCTCAATCTCAGCTCACTTCTGCCAGAGGTGGATATTGCACTAAGGGTCGTGAAACCTCCTTTAAGGGTTGTTGGACTTCACCTTCAAAATTCTTGCATTGGTAGTTCAACAGCCTGACTTTGGGGTGAAAGTATAATTGTAATTTTTTTTTATTCTTAATCATTTGAGGTATCAGATTAAATAGATTGAAAGGGCCCCATTTTAATATCTTCTTATATTCATGAAAGCCCTTTCACAATGCTCAAGTGTCATCTTGGGGATGTGCTGGGAGATGGAAAGCACATTTTAGAAACTGAATTTATGTAGAGACTGTAACTTAAAGAGTTTAAATTATTAGATTAGGCTTAAAATGAACAAATTGAGCTAGAGAAACTTTTCTGTCTTTTTTATCTTCTCTCAAGTGGGTGAGGGTTTATCAGATCAGTTATAGAATCAATGAATAAGCTACACTTTCTTTATGCATCTGAGTGCTGTATGAGTGGATTTTTTTTCCTGCTATATGATTGATTTTTGAGTACTTAATGATTGACAAAGTCAGCAATGCTTCTTCCATGTCAGGACTATCTTAGGGACTACTGTAGTGATTGCTACAGAAACTGATTACATAAATTTAATTAAAGGCTTTTATTGATTCTTAAGAATAGACAACTTCCCAGGTGTAGACAACTTCCCCACCTGACCTCTGGTGAAGGAAGGAAAACCCATCTATATGTCTTTCATATTTCTAGTTTAGAGATTGCTTTAGTGGGATAAGACATTTCACTTAAGATAGGTATAAGATGCAGAATAGATGTAAGAATAGATGTAAAAAGGAAAATTACAAGTTGCATCCATGAATCTTAGCCCTGCTTGGTGGACTCTGGGTTCTAGTCTTCATACCCTTCTGTAAGGAGAGTTGTCTGTTAGTACATGCAATGCCTGATGACTGCATGTAATATCTCAAGGAGAAAAAAATCATAGAAATAAACACCCAGAAGCATCTGTTGGGTCTGAAAAAGCACAGTGCTAACTTACATCCAGAACCATCATCGGCTGAGAAATGAATTAACAGGATGGCATGTTTAATGCATAGCATACAGCATCTTAGTTGCAAGTATCTCATCTTCAATCAGAATATAAAGTTGTCTATTACACCTATTGCTCAGATGGTTGGTAAGCAAATAAAGCTTATGCTTAGATCACAAGTGATTTCAGGAAGCTAACAATATGATTTTAGCTCTATTAAGTGAGTGTGTTCATGTGTTTTGTTAGAAGTACATGTGATAATCATCTGAAAAGCACGGAGCAGGGGTTAGGAAGTATAGGTTCTCATCCCACCTTTGTCGTGTGTTAGCTCTATTGATCTTAGATAATTCACAACTTATCTGGGTTTATTATTTTTCATCATTTTATTGTAGGTACTGTTCCCTGCCTTGTCTGTTTCATAAGGTAGCTGTGAAGCTCAAATGAGGAGATACACATGAAAGAGCTTCACATAATATAAAGTGCTATACAGATGAAGATTATTATGTTAGCTTTAGAAGGACTCATGTATGTGGTGTCTTTATTGAATTCCCTTTCTCTCTCGCTTTACCTCTAAGGAATTCCCATCACTGTCTCAAGAACAGTCTATTTTCAGTGGGCCATCTTGAGTGTGGTCTGCTATTTTAGTTTCTCAAGACATTTCCCTTTGTATTTAATGAATTTCCATTACAGGGAAGGATGGCGAGAGTCTGTTCATGCCACCTGAAATTGCCTGAAAATTTATCTGTTAATTTTATTTATGTTAGAATTACTGTATTTGCTGGCATATATTTCCCTTTTTGCATGTTCTTTTTCTCTGTTCATAGTTCCAGTGATTAAATACAAGATTGCTTTTCTCTGTATTATTTTGTTCTTGGTGGAATGTTAATTGCTAGCAGCAATTAGATTCTAAGCTTTGAAGAATGGGTCAGAGCAATTTAAGGGATATAAACTATGTTGATTATAGTAAACCAAGTTGTATTTGGATAGGATAGATTATGCTGCAGGAACAAAGAACCAATGAAATCTCAGTGGCTTCAAACATAAAAGGTTACTTTCCTATCTGTTCAAGCTGTGCATCCATCTCAGGTCTTTAGGGGCTGAACTCGGCTCTGCATTTCCATTGCTGTCACTCTGACTCAGGCTGATGGAGAAACAACCATAGGGAACATTGCTAGTATGTAGCAGAGGGGAAAAAGAGGCCTTTGAAGATTCTTGCAAGAAGAATTCGCTACTTCATAATCAGCATATATCACTTTCAGTAACAACCCATTGACCAGAGCTAGTCATGTAAGAACCACCGAAAAGCACATGGAGGCCAGGAAGTGCAATCCTACTACATGCCCCAAAGATGGAAAATCTAAACATTCTGACAAGTTTAACGAAAGTGCTCACCCTTTTTTGAGGCCTCTGATCTGCAAGAGAGGAGATAGGAATCATTTGTCAGTTTTGCTGTGGACAGTCTTTCTGGTATCTGAGTCGTTACTTTCCCTTTGAGATTTGATTTATAGAGTTAAATCCTCTGATAAAGTCAACACACACATTCTTTCTGAAGTCTTTCTCTGGTTTCAGTGATGCTGCTTGTTATTTTCATGGCAGGATTTGGTAATCCGTAGCCCTTCTATGTTTCTTCTTAGTGGTATTAGTGGAAAATATGTCTTAGTATTAGTAAGAAAACAGAAGGATTCTAGTTTGTTCATGTGACTCTTTTGTTAATATTTCAAGTTTCCTATCATTCATTCGTATCGATCCATGCAGTCTACTGACAGCCTTGCCAAACACCTCCTGTATGCCAGGCTCTGTTGTAGGTGCTGCAGATAAAAGGTAGAATTAAGCATGGTCTCTTTTCTAAGGAAATTTCTATTTTCTAATTCATGTCCCTCTTGATAAATGTAAAAGCGTCACACCATTAATATTTTAAATATCAAAATGGCGTGACTAAAAACACATCTAAGAAATGACCATTTTATAATTTCTTTTTAAAAATTATCCACATAACTCTTTCCCCAAAAGATTGTATGTTGCATGGCGAGCTTCCTCATTGCTCCCTGTCTGTGTAGCACTCTTTCGTCTCCACCTCCACCCCAGGTTGAGAATCTGTAGTCTAATTGTATCAGTTGCACTGATATCCATCGTTAGAACAGGTATTAGGGACCTTTCAGGCCATGTGTATGAGCTCACAGTGACCTTGCAGGATGAAAAGACTTTGGTGGTCAGATTCAGATGAGAAGAGATTTTTAACTGAATTAAAACACACTACATTACGATTCTTGTTCCCATTCTTTTTCTGTTTTTAGTTTCCTTTGTATCCCTTCACAGTACTGTGAACATAGTAGATGCTTCTTCTAAACTTGCTTGTTCTGTGGATAAAGGAATTGACCTGCCCTAAAACTTGTTTGGAGGCTCAGGTATTGACAGGCAGGTAGCTGTAAAATGTATTAACTGCAGCAGAAGCAAAGTCTCAAATATTAAAGCCTTTCTAACCTTTCACAAGGGGTTCTAAAAGACTATAATAGTCTGGATATAGAAAGAGACTTTGGGGAAAAGAAACTCCATTTCATTAATTGGCTGATTTAGAGACAGAGACATATAATCTGGGACTGCAGAGCCTCCCACTGCTCCCTGGAAACAGCCAATCCCTGGCCATGTTGTAAGAACTTTGTATTGTTCTGATTTAGCCTTAATGCTCTAGGTCCTTATTACCTGGCTTGAAAATCCCATCACTGATCTAATTTTGCAGGTAAAGACTAGGACATTGGCTCTTCAAGACCAGCATTAAAAATAAGAGAGATTTCCTGAGTGTGCATCCCTTACCATATTTTGGGGTTTTTGGAAGTCGTAATATGTGACAAGAAGGGACAGTGGGAATGAGGGCTTCGTGAGAATACCTAGGAAACTGTGTGTCACACTGACTCTGCTGATGCCTGTCACTAGTCTGGCCCTGGCTCCATCTTTTCCTTTATTCTGTTTTTGCCATCACCTTTCCTTGCTCCCAGACAACGTGACTTTACCGCTAGTGTGGCTTCCTTCCAAACTGGAGCCTTGCTGGTTTGCCTAAGGAATGGCCTTCCTCACTTACTTTACAGTTTCAATGATTTTTACCAAAAGATCAAAACCTATCATCAGCACTTCTTGTCTTCACCTCCAAATTTTACTTTGTATAATTGCCCAAGTGGATTCCAGGAGGTAATTGCCATGGAACATTTGGTTTACTGCTTTTTAGAAATTTCTTAATATCCATATTATTATTATTATTATATTTGCAGCAAAGAATGATTTTGTAAATCTGATAATTGACTCAGATAATCTCTTTTGTAAAGGGCAAAATAAATCACATACCAGGTTTCCTTAAAGAGAGACCTTCCTGTCAGTCTGCACTTTCCTGCTGTTCCTTTTCCTGCAAAGCAGTCCTTTTATTATTGCTCTGGGAAATTTCAGTGGGTTGTCTTTGGGAAATGCAAAAGGATAACAACCTAATATTCTTCTCAAAGGGTAATGCTTTCTTCGGGACAAGGCCACTTTTCTTTTGTACTTCAGATACTCAGCAGCTCTGTGTGCTGTAGAATGAGACACATGTATAATTTAAAAACCATTTCCTGCATCTTAATATCAGACTTTACCAGGAAAGCAAAGTCCTGTTTCTCCCCTTTCTCCATCCCTGTGCCCTTCACAGTCAGTATCCCTTGAGGCTAAATGAACCCAGACTGTTTATTTTTGCTCCTTTTCTCCTCTCTCAGTTCTCCTGGAGGATCAAGATTAAAAAGAACCATATTACTGTTCAATTTTTTGCAATGTATGTTTCCATTCCCGGAATGCAAGGCTCCTCTAGTTCCCCAATCATCTTTGGCATTTAAGCATTTCTAACTTTGCCTTGTGCATAAAATCATGAAACTCAGAAAGTATGTGGATCAAGGCCAAGTCCCTCTTCTGTTTATAAGGTGTTTCTTCCTAGTATATTTTCTAGCTCTTGGGGAGTTGCAGTCATAAAATGTTGTAAGATTCTAATTGAAATTACTAAAATGCCCAGGAAGATCCCTATGAGGTGAAGTTGAGAAGGGAAAACAAATTTGATACTGACCATACTGAGAGAGTTCTAGGAATATCAGCTTGGAGAGGCTTTTCATTTTATAGACTCTGTGGTGATCAATATCCAGGACAAACCCCTTTAGCTAAATAGTCTTCATAGTAAAGATTAATAGTTTAAAGTATAAGAACTTGTTCCAGTTACTTTGTTACTTACTAACCCATGGTTAAAAATCCCAGTTATGGTTTATATCCTCTGGGAAGCCTTCCTTGATCACTCTAGACCAGATAAACTTTTCTCTTTTCTGAACTCTTCGCAGTTATCTGACAATTACATATTATTCTGCACATGAATTGTCTCAAATTGCTAATTTACTCTGATATTATGATTTAAATGTTTGTAAATACGTGTGTTAATATATCTCTTACCCTCCTCCTTGAGGACAGACTTTGTATATTTTATTGTAGCTCCTAAAACACTTATATCCTTTGTAGAACCCCTGTAGATGCTTTTTGAATAAATGAATGTATTAAGTGAAAATTCAATTTTAAATTACCAGCGAACCATAAATTATTCCAGGCGGATAAGCATATCTTTTTTTTTAAGACCCTTCCAGTCTTAGCTTGGGCATGCTCTTTTGTGATTAATTTGAATCCTTTTTGTTGCACTCTTGTGTAACTATTCTTAAAGAGAGGTCCTGCTTATTATCTCTCCTCACTTCTTAAACACTTCAATGCTTTCCTTATCTTATTCCATCATTATGGTTGTTCCTCCCGGCTCTGTTATTCATACTCTGTTCTCCTGATATATTCATCCTCTTGACAAATGTATTTATGCCTGGCTTCAACTATGATTTCCTTGTAGTTACTTCCCAGATCTACCTTTCGAGTCCTGTCCTGTGGACCTTAGTACAGTGTTGTCAAAATGGGTGGACTGTCACTTGGGCATATTTCAATTGCCTAAGTATCATTTCTATATAAAATACAAAAAAATTTATATTTTTATATAAAATAGAAAAATATTTTATAAAAGAAATGTATTATCTTTTCTACCTAAAAACATCAATATTTTATAAAAGAAATGGATTATCTTTCTACCACCCAGTCTCCCTACTCTTTCCAATTTCCTTCTCCATTCTGGCTGTTTGTGTCTTTTTCCATCATCCAAGGCTCCTAGGTCTTCGGATCTTCTTTCTCACACTATTCTGCTCCAGCCTTCCTGTGCAGCCTAATCCCAAATCTTGTTGAATCTCCTCTTGGAATGTCTTTGAGAGTCAATCCCTCCTCTCTGTGGCCTCTCTCTAGGCCTAAACACAGATTAATTCTAGATTATTGCCATAGCCTCCTAATTACTTGCCCTAGTATTATTGGTAATAATGATAATAATGATTTATTAGTATAAATATCTACTATTTATTAGTTATCTAGTATATGCTAGGTATTGTAATAATGTACTTTATGAAGATTCTCATTTGAGTCTCACAACAACCAGATGGAGTGTATATTACTATTCACATTTTAGAGATTAAAATATCTGTGGCTCAGAGGGCTTACATAACTTATGTCTGGCCTCACAGGTAATGAGTTGAAAAAACACTAAGGTTTTAACTTTGAAGGCCATGCATCAGTAATACTCTAAATATCACTGCTGGACTATTACACTCTTTTCACTATGCCACTCATCTAGTCACAAATTTGTGGAGATTCCCACTGTCTACAGTAAGAGTGAACTTCTTTATCTGATTCTAAGGCCTTCCATGATCTTATACCACCATTTTCCTCCAATCTTATTTCTTTTAACTCTAAATATCTACCCGTCGCTCCATCCAGGCTGACTTCATCCTTGTTTCCCAGTTTTTCCCCCGTGCTCACTTCTGCTTAATGGTTTCCTCTAGACCTGGGATACCCTCTCCTTACATTTTCATATGCTGCCTCTACTTTAAGGTCCAGGTCACACTATACTTCTCCATGAAGCCTTCTCAAAATAGTCCAACATACAAAGAGCTCTTGTTTCTTTTCTGAACTGTTCTGCCAGTTATTGCATGTACCATAACACTTAGGACTCCATGAGGTACTCAGGTAATACTCTGTAGTATGAGATGATTCAAGGGAACATTTCAAGTTTAGTAAAATTTGCCTTTGATACTCTTTCTTTTCCTCTTACCTCCCACCATTCTCCTGCATCTAGTATCTCCATATTCTTCTCTGAAGGTCTAAGTCCTTACCCCTACCCAACTGCTGATATACTCTGCCCAGACTCCTTTTAGGTCTTCCCGGATAGAAGTAACTTGTTAGTCATCGACCTCCCATAATGTCTTTTATTCAAACTCAGCTAGATAGGTATAAGGAACCTATGTAAAAGTTTATGTGATTGTCTATCTTTCTGAAAGGGTTGCATTTGAGTTGTGATTGCTTGTGAAACCGTGTCTGCTTTGGTTGTTTGAATTTCAGAAAGTTGAGAGTGTAGAGTATGACGGAAATAAAAGATCTCAGGGAATGGGGGAGGGAATATTTGGTGGCAGGTAAATATGCCTGGAATCCAGTAAAACATTGTACTAAAAGTGAAAGTCGCTCAGTCATGTCTGACTCTTTGCTACCCCATGATACAGTCCATGGAAGTCTCCAGGCCAGAATACTGGAGTGGATAGCCTTTCCTTCTCCAGGGGATCTTCCCAACCCAGGGAATTGAACCCAGGTCTCCCACATTGTAGGCCACCTCCAATTCTGCCAGAGTATAAATTTGGATCTGGCTGCAGTATCTTCAGATTTTCCTCTACAGCAGTAGTTCCTGTCTGTGATCTCCAGCTATGAGGTATTATAGAAGTGTGCTTACCAAAAACTATTCTGAAGTTTAAATAAATGATTTCTCAAAAATGCATACATATAATTTTTCAGAAGCATGTGCAGGCTTTATTTAAATATAAATGGATTTAAGAACACAATTCATAGCAGCTTCTGCTCATTATTAATTTTCATAATCAATGAACACTAAAAGGATAATTGATATCATGATCAGATCCACAAAATATTGTGATTTTTTTCAAGGATCCTTTAAAAAAGATCTATAGCTAGAGCTCAGTCGGAAACTCTTGGAGGGCAAAGACTATATCGTCTACTTTGTTTACATTTTCCAGAAGATGCTACAATATACAACCGAGCTTTGAGTCTCTTGAATGAATGATAGAAGCTGGATGAGGAATTTCTATTTTTATGTCCTAGTCCCTTTGTTTGTCAAGTAAGTTTTTGTGGTTGTTCAGTCTCTAAGTCGTGTCCGACTCTTTGCAGCCCCATGAGCTGCAGTATGCCAGATTTCCCTGCCCTTTCCCTGTCTCCCTAAATTTGCTTAAATTCATGTACATTGAGTTGGTGATGCTATCTAACTATCTCATCCTGTGCTGCCCTCTTCTCTTTTTGCCTTCAATCTTTCCCAGCATTGAGGCCTTTAAGAGTTTTCAACTAGAGGATATCTGAGTTTCTCTCTAGCTGTAGCACATCCTACACTGGTATATATTTGGATAGAATCCAAGTGCTTAACTGCTTCCTTAAGCTAGGGAAGGTTTGAGAGAAGCTGCCTCTTCCTAGTGTATGGTGCTTGGTATCCTTTTTGACTTCATTTATCCATTACCCAAAGTGTTGATGAATCACAGGACGTTGATTAAAGCTTTTAGAAATTTTCTGAGTTTTCACTACACAGCTCTAATGTTTGAGGGTGACCCGTTAAAGGTAAGCCACAGGTTAATTTGCTGGCTGTTGGTGGCTTGTGAATTATCCTTCTCTGTGGAATAAAGTCTCAACCTCTCCTTAAGCACGGAGTCTCAAAAGTTCAAACTATTAACTATCTCTCTGATCATGGGAACAATTCGGTTGGAGGAGGAGTAGAAGAAAATAGCTTCTCACAGGAGTGGTTTTATCTAGCCTAGCCACAGCAATATATGAAGTGGTCTCCCCTCTTGGACTAATTGTGGTATGGAAAATAACTTCTTTCTCATCTTGCATTAAGCAGCAGCTCTAACCAAGTAGTATCTTTCCTCTTCTTCCTTATTTTCTAATAGCTGGTTTCAATCCAGATTCTGTATCTCATTATCTATATAATCTTCGGCAAGTAGTTTTACTGTTTGCAATCTGTTTCCTCTTCCATAAAGCTAGTCTAGTATTGTTGAAAGGATTAGACATAGTGGCATAGTAAAATGCCTAGAGAAGTATCAGATATATAATATGCATTCAGTAGAAAGGTGTTGTCACTTCTTTTTTTTTTCTCCTTTCCTTTTATATTCCCTTTGCCTCTTAAGTCTGTCTTCAGAAGAGAAATGACATTTACCTACTTATAACAGACTTTATGCAGGTCAGGAAGCAACAGTTAGAACTACACATGGAACAACAGACTGGTTCCAAATTGGAAAAGGAGTACATCAAGGCTGTATATTGTCACCCTGCTTACTTAACTTATATACACAGTACATCATGAGAAATACTGGGCTGGATGAAGCATAAGCTGGAATCAAGATTGCCATGAGAAATATCAATAACCTCAGATATGCAGATGACACTACCCTTATGGCAGAAAGTGAAGAGGAACTAAAGAGCCTCTTGATAAAAGTGAAAGAAGAGAGTGAAAAAGTTGGCTTAAAGCTGAACATTCAGAAAACGAAGATCATGGCATCTGGTCCCATCACTTCATGGCAAATAGATGGGGAAACAGTGGAAATAGTGGCTGACTTTTTTTTTTTTTTTTGGCTCCAAAATCACTGCAGATGGTGATTGTAGCCATGAAATTAAAAGACACTTACTCCTTGGAAGGAAAGTTATGACCAACCTAGACAGCATATTAAAAACCAGAGAAATTACTTTGTCAATAAAGGTCTGTCTAGTCAAGGCTATAGTTTTTCCAGTGGTCTTGTATGGGTGTGAGAGTTGGACTATAAAGAAAGCTGAGCACCAAAGAATTGATGCTTTTGAACTGTGGTGTTGGAGAAGACTCTTGAGAGTCCCTTGGACTGCAAGGAGATCCAACCAGTCCATCCTAAAGGAGATCCATCCTGGGTGTTCTTTGGAAGATGCTGAAGCTGAAACTCCAATACTTTGGTGACCTGATGCAAAGAGCTAACTCATTTGAAAAGACCCTGATGCTGGGAAAGATTGAAGGCAGGAGGAGAAGGGGACGACAGAGAATGAGATGGTTGGATGGTATCACCGACTCAATGGATGTGAGTTTGTGTAGGCTCTAGGAGTTGGTGATGGACAGGGAGGCCTGGCGTGCTGCAGTCCATGGGGTTGCAAAGAGTTGGACATGACTGAGTGAACTGAACTGAACTGAACAGACTTACCTGGCAAGTGGTACCATCAATCTTTCATCCTGGATATCTAGTTTCCCCCTGCACTCTTTCCCCCTGTAATTTGGGATTTCAGGTTTCAAACTAGGGCACTAACTGAATGCAGAAATGGCAAATAACAGTTTGGGAAGCAATTAATCCCAAGCTCATTGCTGCTTCTGAGTGGCCTCAGTCCAGGTGATCTGGGCTTAGAATTAGATCTCATGTGGGTTGTCGCTACAAAGTTATTTCTGAATCGTCTAGATTTACAAATGCTTTGGTACCCAGCTGTTATGCTGTGTGATTCACGGTTATGGGTGCCTTGTTTCAAGCACTTGTCAGCAGTTTCTTCCCTGTGGTTGCCTTGTGATTCAGTTGTTTTTGGTGTGGTATGCCTCTCTTCACATTCATGTGGACTCTGCCTCCCCCAACTTCTGTCATAGAACAAATGAGTCAGTGCCTGATGGTGCCAGCTTGCCAGTCAATTACTTTTAAGTTTCCTCTGGTGGGTAGGTGCCAGAGAAGATGTTGTTGGCTCATAGAGGGGGCTGCCTGTCGTGTCGGCAAACTGCCCTGAGAAGCGGAAAACAAATGGCCACGTTTTCCAGAATGAATTTTCAGGAAGCATTCAGGATAGACATGGTCAAGGGAAAGGGTGTTCTCGTTCAGTAGGTGGCAGTGTGGTCTGGCTTGAAGAAGCACCACAGATGCTTGCATGCATTTGCACTGCTTTATCCTGATGCTTTTGACAGCTCGGCTTGAGATTTTATTCTGAGTATTTTAGTGCTTTTTGTCAAGTGCTCTTTGCTCAAAAAGAAAAGAAAAGAAAAAAAAAACTCCTGCTGCTTTAGAAACTTCTCTTGGGAGTGGGCGGCATGTGTTTGTGGCAAGTACCGTGATCTGAAGCTTTCTGCAGCTCGGTGACTAATTGCTCTTAGTTGGACATCTAGCCTGGTAGGCTGGACTTGTGTTTCCCAGCTGTGGAGGTGGGAAGGTGGGAATTCTCTCCTCATGGACGCGAGGCTATTTCACTGACATTAGCAGTGGGGAGCATTTCTACAGCCCCAAGGTCTGACTGGTTTCTCTGTTGGGGAGGGAGGTGCCTCAGACCCAGTGTGTCACCTCTCTCGGAGCCCATTCAGCTTTTGGGGACTAGCACGCTTGGCACAGATGAGTTGGGACTGCAGTAACCCAATGTCCTCTGTCAAGTTGAGCACTGGGACAAATCCTCTACTCTGTTTTTGTACCTTGCCTCCCACCACAGAGCCCTTTCTCAGAATGCCTTTTTTCTCAACAAAAGTAGAAATCTTTGAAAAGTTTTGCTTTTAACTAAGAAGCTGACTCTGCAGTATAAGGCCTGAGCAGGAAGAAGGAAATATGTCTAATTAGGCCACAGGCAGTGTCATCCTTGGGAAAGATCGGTGACAATTTGGTTGGGATTGAAAAGCCCAAGCAAGGGCATGGGTTTGCTGGTCTCCCTGTTGCACAGTTGTAGATACTGTATCTTAAGGAAGCTGAGTTTCAGACCTTGGAGTCTCCGTTTAGAGGCCTCTGTTCCTTGTCTGCCATGCTGTAGCCCATGTGCGTGTAGATGTGTACACGAGAGCTCCAGGAAGCCAGGCTGGGATAGGAGATATTGAGCCAAGACCCCTTTTACC
Source organism: Oryx dammah (assembly GCF_014754425.2). NCBI lineage: Eukaryota > Metazoa > Chordata > Mammalia > Artiodactyla > Bovidae > Oryx > Oryx dammah. The sequence goes on along the minus strand of NW_024070207.1, from coordinate 34,153,995 downwards.
TCAGACAGTAATAGGAGAGTCTCAAAGAATATACAGTTGATTCCTGTTATTCATGGTCATAATGCTCTATAAAATTGCCACAAATGCTGAATTAGGTTAGGTTAAGTTCGTGTGAACTGATTTGTCAGTCGATCAATACATAACCTTGTTTTATATGTGTTTCTGTTTAATGACACCTTATGTAATACATATTGTTGATTCATTAACATTGAACTCATAGCCAAGGGCACTACATATAACTCATGCCTGAATGAAGCATATCTAACACACAAATTTTCTCCATAAGTCTCATCACAGCCTCTTGCACTTAAACACCAGACAGCTCTACAGCACTGGCCTTGGGAGCCATTTTAAATAGTGAAATCACCGAGAAAAAAATACAAAAACGTGTCTGTAAACAGACTGTGAAAAGGACACTTGTTTCCAGTATGAGAGTTCAAAAAAGGAAGGGAGAGTATTCCCTTGTTCTGTCTCAACTGGGAATGTGCGCACTGGGAAAACGAAAAATTTTCTCTACTCCGCACATGTGCATGCCTATGAGTTACTGTGAATACACCATAAGTATTGATCTAGGAGTCACAAATAAATTTTAAGGAGAGGCAATTTTGCAAATATGGAATTCATGAATATTGAGGGTCAAATGTATCTGTCCAATGATAGGCCCACAACATTTTCTGTGTTTTAACTGTTAGAATTCTTGTCCAATCCACATTTCTCCACTGTGGTAAACCAGGCTGATGTGAATGAGGTGGTGGTCAATTAATAGATCATGAGGACTGGCTTCTAAGCAACTGACTAGAGTAAACAAACTTTGTCAAATAACATTGATTTGTTGATCTCTCATATTTATTGGTTAGCAATTCTATGGACTAGTTAGATAGGCTTAAAGATAGAGTTGGAATGGAAAAATTCAAATCACATTATGAAACTCAAGCAAACTACCATTTTACATACACAGACACAGACACACACACACACTTGGGTTTCAGCATTTAAGGTCAAAGTTGTAATTTAAATTCAAAAGGTAAGGGCGATGCCCTAAACCTGAATGATCAACCTGATGACCTCTAGTAAGTCAGCAATCCTTTCTGTTCTTCTACTCTTTGTCTGTACAAGGAAAACAAAAAAACACAAAACTGTCTTATCTGTTGATTATCAAGAAAAGAAGATAGTTCCTCTGGCAAGACATTTGGGACTTTTCAAGATAACCTCATTCTCCTGCTGGACTATATCAACCCTTAGAAAAATCTTTATTATTTTTAATTACTATCTGATACCTACAGCTTCTGACACTAGAGTCAAATAGATTGTTAGATCATGTCTCTTCCACATGATTAGCCTTTATAAGCATATTAAGGTAGCACTGAAGTCATTTATTCATCTTTTCCTCCATTAATTCATTTATCTATTTATTCAACAAATATTTATTGAAAGGCTAATATATTAATAGGTGTCGTGGTAGAAATTGGGGATATATGGGTGATTAAAAGACATAATTCCTGAATTCATGAATCTTATGGCCACCTAAGTTTTATTCTCTGATTAATACCTTTAGTTTCTGTAACTTTTCCACACATGGCCTGGTTCAGAGTCCCCTCCCAGCCTTGGTCATCTTCCTCTGGACATGTTATCAGTTTCTCTGTAGGAGTGTGGGTCTCAAATTAGGAGTGATCTGACAAATGATTGGCATATCTGGGTTAGAATAGCAACTCTATGTCTTATTGTGTTATATTCAGTATGGTATTTAACCTCTCTGGACCCCCATTTCTTCTATAAAATGGGAAGAAGAATAATTGCTGAACTATTATGAGGATTAAACAAGGTAATAGACATAAAAACACTTAGCATAGTACCTAGCATGTAAGTGCCTAATAAAGCATAAAACACTATTTTATTCATATTTGTTAAATGCCAGCCTTAGCTGGCATTTGCATGTTTGGCATATATATTTCACTGTGACTGCCTCCTGAGGTTGCTATCACCCTAAACCCCTAAGTCATTTTCTGTCTTCCTGGGAAATTACTTCTGTCTTTAAGAGCTGTGCTCAGATGTCAATCCTCTATCAACCTTGCTGAGACACATTTTGACCAACTCTGTCTGTTTGACTGGCTTATGTGTCGTCTTCCTGAGAGATGGATGTAATTTCAGTGCCAGGATCCACGTCCTTGTCCTTGACTTGACTTTTCTTTATCTCTGGGTTTGCTATGAATATGGAAATGTGGCTTCTGGCCTCCCTCAGCGTTAGTCTTTTCTATAGAGATGGATAGATTATAAATATAACACTTTAAGAAACTGGGGAGAAATGTTGCCATTCTATTTGTGCCTTGCTTCATTACATTTAGCCAGTGATGAATATGACTTTACATGATGATTGTTGAACAAAATTAATCCCATTTCTTACCGTGATGCACTTAATGATGGCTTGGCTGCCTTTCCCTGCTCCACCATTTTGTTTTTGGACTTTACCTGGACTGCTATGTATGACTTTATTTCTTGGATGCCCACAAAAACACATGTGTAATTTTTTCCCTCCCTTCACTATTCTCCAGATATCTCTGGCAATAATTCAGAGAGTAAGGGATCATGAGTGGGAATAGGGGTGAAGAGAGGATTTGAGCTGAAGATTACACAAATGAATATAACCCTATGGACAAGGCTTTTTGTCAGGGTTTCTGAGCCAGACATAAATCAGGAGCAGAGGAACCAGGGAACTGGAGAGTTAGAAGCCATTTGCGGAAACTAGTGTGAGAGCAGTACCAAAGATGAAACAGTGGAGGTTAGAAAGATGATCCAGAAAGAATGCTCATTTAATTACTTAGGGCCTGTCCAATCTTAGACCTGGGCAAAGTGTGCTACTGTTCTGGGCTCCATGCTCTTAAAGGGATGTATTCTGGTCTTGCTTTTCTAATTATTATTTATTTATTTATTTGACTGTGCCAGGCTTAGTTGTGGCACATGGAGTCTTTTTTTTTTTTTTTTAATCGAAGCATGTGAACTCTTAGTTGCGGTATGTGGGATCTAGTTTCCCGACCAGGGACCAGGATGGAACCCGGCCCCTTGCATTGGGAGTACAGAATCTTAGCCTGTGAACCACCAGGGAAGTCCCTCTGGGCCCTCCTTTGGCCACCCCTCCACACAGGGAGAGGACTTAGTGCTGCCAGCGTGTGCACCATTAGGCCTAAAGGAAACTGTGGAAGGGAGTACGGTCTTAGGGTTGCCAGATAAAATGTACAACACCCTATATTTCTGTTTGCTGGACCTTGACAACCCTAACAGGGGAAGGCAATGGCAACCCACTCCAGTGTTCTTGCCTAGAGAATCTCAGGGACGGAGGAGCCTGGTGGGCTACTGTCTATGGGGTCACACAGAGTCAGACATGACTGAAGTGACTTAGCAGTGGCAGCAGACAACCCTAATATCGTCAGAACTCAGATTTGGGGGGCTGGAACATCTACAGGTGTGTGTACAAGGCCCTTTCCCCTGTAGAACGGAGCCTGGAGTGGGAAAAGAAGAGAGCAGGCCAGTGACCCTGGGGTCACCTCTCTCTACACTGGCATATTCCGGTGCAGAACTCTGAGAATGCAAACTTTTAACCTGACCTTCAAAGTTATGAATTATATTTTTCAAGGTAGGAGGAGAGAACATATTTTATTTTACTATTTTTAAATTCTGATTTGTATTTTTAAAACATGAAGACATCTGGTATGTGGGCCTCCATTTGTGCTCTTGTCTCAGCCTCCATAAACACTAGTGGAGGGCCTTTAATAATGGCAACAGATTACCCAATCAAGTTTTGTGCCATATGCTTCAGATCCAAAATGTTATTTCATCTTCATAGCAACTCTGACTTTGGCACTATAAGTATTCCCATTTAATGGATAAGGAGACTGAGGTTCAGCTAATCGAGACATACAGCTTACCCAAGTTCAGAGAAAGAGTGAACAACAGAACTGAAACTAGGCACAAACCTCAGTGTATCTGAATGCACATGTGAGCTTTGGATCTAGACTGTTTGAGTCAGAATCCTGCCTCTGCTACTTGCTAACACTTTCTTCTTGTGCAAATCATTCACCTCTCAGTTTTAATGCCTTAGTTTCTTGAACAGCAAAATGTACGAAGATGGTTGGATGGCATCACAGACTCGATGGATGTGAGTCTGAGTGAACTCCGGAAGATGGTGATGGACAGGGAGGCCTGGCGTGCTGCGATTAATGGGCTTGCAAAGAGTTGGACACGACTGAGCGACTGAACTGAACTGAACTGAATGTTGTAATAATAGGCCAGGGGTCACTGGGGTGGGGACTTATCTTTGAAAGCTGCCTACCAATAGTACATGGCATTATGCCAGCGTGTATGACGCTCCACAGGATAAACTTGATACATCTTGTTGGAGAGGTGACTCTGCTTATGTAGCAAATGCATCTTTGTGTCCAAATGCAGGCTCCTCTGTCCATGGGGATTCTCCCATGGAAAATACTGGAGTGGGTTGCTGTTCCCTTCTCCAGAGGATCTTTGTGATCCAGGGATTGAACCTGGCTCTCCTGCATTGCAGGCGGGTTCTTTACCACTGAGCCACCAGGAAAGCCCAAGAATGTTAGAGTGAGTACACTGTCCCTTCTCCAGGGGAATTTCCAGACCCAGGAATTGAACCGGGGTCCCCTGCATTGCAGGCATATTATTTACCAGCTCACTGTGTGACATCCACTCTCAAACATGATTTACAGAATTATTTAATCTTCACAGCAGCCCAGTTGGGGAGTATTATTATTATTGCTGTTTGACATATGTGGAAACTAAGGCACAGAGAGCTTAAGTAAGTGATTTGTGTCCAAGATCACACAGCTGGAACATAACAGAGTCACTGTAAATACATAGCCATTATAAAGTGTTAGTCACTCAGTTGTGTCTGACTCTTTGCAACCTCATGGACTGTAGCCCGTCAGGTTCCTCTGTCTGTGGAATTTCCGAAGCAAGAATAGTGGAGTGGGTTGCCATTCCCTTCTCCAAGGGATCTTCCTGACCCAGGAGTCGAACCCAGGTTTCCTGCATTGCAGGCAGATTCTTTACTGCCTGAGGCACCAGGGAAGCCCAACAAACCACTATAATAAATGATGAATAATTTTTTTAAGATTTTTTTGATGTGAACCATTTTTAAAGTCTTTATTGAATTTGTTAAAATATTACTTCTGTTTTATTTTATATATTTATTTATTTTTGCCACTAGGCATGTAGGATCTTAGCTCCCTGACCAGGAATTGAACCCACACCCCCTGTGTTGAAAGGCGAAGTCTTAACAACTAGACTACCAGGGAAATCCCCACAGCCACTATTTAGACATAGTGTATGACAGGGTGGTTTCAGAATCCACTCTTCTACCCACCTTGCATAGTGCTTCTTGTATAAGAGTCAAACCCAAGCCACTTGAACCAGAGTCTAAACCAACTGCCATGCTACGCACCCTCAGAATACTAGTATTACTGAGCTATCTTAACATGATGGACACAAAGAAGGGCTTCATTTTCATTATCTTATTTAATCTTTCTGATAGCCTTGCTATGCATGCATGTTAAGTTGCTTCAGTCGTGTCCGACTCTTTGCGACCCTGTGGACTGTAGCCCACCGGGCTCCTCTGTCCATGGGGTTCTCCATGGACAATACTGAAGTGCGTTGCTATGTCCCCCTCTAGGGGATCTTCCTGACCCAGGGGTTGAACCTGCATCTCTTACATTTCTTACATTGGCATTGCTGCATTGGCAGTCAGGTTCTTTACCGCTAGCACCCCCTGGGAAGCCCCAGTCCTCCTATATTGGCACACAATTGAAGCAGATAGTAAAGCCTACCAACCATGTCTGGCAGGTTCCAAAGACCAGCTTACCTCTTACCAAATAATCTGCCTCCAGAGATTGAATTCCTGGCCTCCCTCTCTACTAGTTAACTGTGAAACCTGAAGTAATTAACACAGCACTTCATATATTTGAAAAGAGTTATTCTTTTTGAGCCCCCATTTTTCTCTCCAGGCTAGACATGTTCAGTCTTTTTAACTGTGCCTCTTAGGACTTGTTCCTAGACTCTTCTCAATCCTGGTTTCTCTTGTTAGTTTAACGTGTCTTGTTGGAGATGGATGTTATTTACGTTTTAGACAAGAAAGTCCTGTACACATGTAGGATTATCTTACATGTGTAAGATTTTTCGCATCTCTGGTCCTACCCAGTGGATATGAGTAGGTCTCCTGAATCATTTCACAACCCAGATACTCCCAACACATTTCCATATGCCCACTGGGGGCACTGCTACCTCTGGATGAGAATAATCATAACCAAACACAGAATCTTATGAGGAAGAACCACTTTGTTTTTTGGATCAAGTGCTTAATGCAGCCTATTTATTGGTTTTGTAATGACTGATGTATCGTTGTGCTCAGTTGTGTCTCTTTTGTAACCCTAGGGACTGCAGCCTGCCAGGCTCCTCTGTCCATGGAATTTTCCAGGCAAGAATACCTGAGTGGGTTGCCATGACTGATAGTACATTTCCTTGAACGCAGTTACGTTGACAGTTTTAAGGAGCCACGGCACTCTGTTGACTCAACAGAATTTGTTGTTAACAAAAGCTTCTAACACCTTTTCATGTGTCACTTCTCCCTGTCTGGTACCCGTACATTTAATTTTGGGGACATGAATGTGGTACTTTATTCTTATTCTGTTTTGACTCCTTATGTTTTGATTCTGTCAACCAGTGTATTTGCTCTTCTTTCAAGCCATTTGTCACTTGGAATTTTGACCAACAGCCTTTCTCTCTCTCCATTTAAGTTATTATCCTGTTGTATAGGATTAGGTGAAGGACAGGAGCCCTGTGTGTTACAGTAGACCTCTTCCCAGCTCAACCTTGAACTTCTAGGCAGTGTCAGTTATGGTTGCACCTCACTGTATTGTAACCTAGACATTTTGCATGTCTTTATTTTGCCTGTATCGTGGTATACAATTTCAAGGTATTATGAAATTCCTTTCTGAAAATGCCTTGAAATGATCACGTATCACTCTGGCAACAGATTTCCTTTGATCTACCACTTCAAAGAACTTTGCTTGTAACTATCATCTATAAGGGTCATTATTTTATAGACCAGTTCTATTAGCAATTAGAAATTACATGGAAATAAGAAATTTGATAGGTGATTTTAGGTTTAGTGATATTATTGGTTCTAAAATTCATGAGTAGTATCAAGAATCCAGGCCTGTGCTTGGAATCTGTCCTCATTTTGGACAGATTCTGTGAGTTTAGGGCACGGGAGAAGGGTTGTAATTCCCCCCACCCCAAATTGCTCACTAAAACCAGAAATCTTTTCAACAGAAAATGACAGCCTATCATTTGACAGTGAGAGAAGCCTTGAAATGTACCCACTGGTGGGAAAAGAGCGTGGTGTCCTGTCCTTTTATAATGGGCTACTGGAAGAGTATTAATGACATTGCAGCTTTAGGGGAGCAGAATTTGATGAAAGGAGGGGAGTGAGGATGAAGACACTGATTACCTGTTTAGGGACAGACTGATTTTATGAGGAAGGCATGCAGGAAAGAAAAATGAAGTACAGGAAGGAGAGACCATAGACCATTACTCTCTTTGGTCATCAGGCCGTGGATCACTTCTGGCCTCTTCCCAATGTCTGTAGAGGCTGAAATTTGAAGGTGTTTTCTTCTGTGCCTTTTCCCTGGTTAGAGGTGTCTCTTATTACAATTCTGACCTGTAATCATCAAGGGGAGAGCAGGTGTTGAAGCCAGAGAGCTTCCAGAAAAGTCAGGGGACAGGCAGCAGGAGGACCCTGAATACTTGGGGTGGGGAGTGGGAGCCCAAAATGGTGAGAGGGCTGCAGTCAGAAAAGTGGCGGGATTGATGAACACCCACATTTATTTAATTAGTAATTTCAGGCTTTTGCCCAGAGCATGGCTGTACATATGGCCAGAATCTGCACCCTCTCATCCCATTTGGCACACATCTCAGCCTGGAAACCTCCCCCACGCTCCATCAGGTGCAGTTCTGCCACCAGTTTTTCTCTAGTTTGCATTTTTGCTCTTGTATGCTTCAGTACAATGCTTTATTGGTGATGTGGTTTTTGCATCCTTTTCTAAGACTGGACTTTGATGAATTTGGCTGTACTTCTTATGGTACATGCAGCATTAAATAATTTGCTTGTGTGTCTTTTTCCTTTTTTCCTTTCCCTTTGAAGTTTGAGAGTGAAGTTGGTCAGCTGGCTGAGTGGCAAAGAGGGTTCTTGTATTCTTGAGCAATGCTTGAGTGAATATGATTTGGCTCACATCTCCTTAGCCCTCCTTTTCCTTGTTTCAGCCCTTGGCTTCCTCAGCTGCTCTGCCCACTAGAACTGAATTATGGATTCTAGCCAAAGGAGTGACAAATAAGCCTCAAAGAGGTGAAGTGAAATGAAAAGTGAGCCTGGTCAGGAACTCAGATCTCCTGACCACAGTCCATGGCTCTTACTGCGGCATCATGCTGCCTGGAACATTTGTGGGACTATCTTTCATGATGCCATGGTGGTCTTCTATATCTTTTGCCTCATGGTGGTGCCACCCTTAGTATAAGTGGGCAACCAAGAGAGATGGCAGCATAGATGATGGCAAGGGGCATTTATTGATTGGATAGCCATACTTCCTGGACACTTACTTTTTTTGTATGGGGCATGCTTACTGCAAAGAAAGTCAAGGATATCAGTTCTTTGCCACTTGCTCCCAATTCTCTTTTAATCTGGCTTCATCATTACTGTTCATCTTATGCCCATACACAGCCTCAGGCTGCCTCTGGACTGACTAAGGTCCCCTGTTGCTGTTCTCTTACCCCAGCAGAACCTCAAGTTCCAGTCTTCCTCTTCCTTTTATTTCAAGGAAAATCCTACACAATAATCAAGTTATTCTAGTAAGTCCAGTGTCATTAGAGAGCTGTTAGGATCTCATGGGTCAATATGTTCATATTATGTGTTTTTATGATGAGCTACTGGAAGCAATAGCTTAACTGAAGGCATCGGAACCCTTTGGAGGTTTTGATCACAATATGTGCATTACTAGGACTTAGCACAGATTTTCTAAATTAGAAACTTAGGGAGTTAGCACCTGAGTGTCTACATTTTGATAAAATTCTTAGGTGATTCTGAAATATACCAATAGTTGAGGATTACTACTCTTTCTTGTGCTTAGAATTAAAGCATTTGCTATAATATGTAAATATGCTGGGATGTACATGCATGCTCAGTTGCTTGAGTCATGTCCGACTCTTTATGACCCCATGGACTGTAGCCCGCCAGGCTCCTCTGTCTATGGGGATTCTCCAGGCAAGAATAGTGGAGTGGGTTTCCATGCCCTCTTCCATGGGGCCTTCCCGACCCAGGGATCAAACCCATGTCTCCTGCATTGGGAGGTGGATTATTTACCATTGAGCCACCAGGGAAACCTGGTAAGTAGCAATGGTCATTGTTGGGCTAATTGATGATATCTTGCTTTAAAAATTATATTTCACTGGTCATTGTGGCTTCCCCACCCCCTCCCAAATACATACAGTGGATCAAAATCTTTCTCTGAGCCTGGATTTGTCTTTCCAAGGGTCTTGGGCTTCTTCTCTGTATGTTGAAGGTATATGCATAACCTCTGGGCTCTGTAATGATTTTTTTACTGGAAAAAATTCTAATTTCCATTTCTAGCTACACTGAATGATATATTTGATAAATACCTATTGAATGTACAACTGTGTGTACCACATGGCAGAAAGCACTCTATTTCACCAGAACAAGGGCACCTAGCTCATTCCTCCATGATTTAAAAGCAGTTATAACATGAATGAAAGAGGGAGGTTGATAGGTAAAGGGAAGGCTTCAAAAGATGACTGTATTTATTTCCCATCCTGTAGTCTTTTCCTCTCTGGAAGGATTCATGCTTCATGGGTGTCCTAGAAAGTGAGAAGGGGAAAAAAGAAGAAAATAAGAATAAATTATAAAACTATTTCACCCTTGGACTCCAATGTAATCTCTTCACAAGGCAGATGTTTTAAAACTCAGGTATCTGCATTCACTGAAGAGATACGTGGTAAATAAACATATGACTCAAATGCCACCTTTCAGCCAGAGGTGCTGTTTCCTGCCTATTCTCAGAATTGGTGCCATAACTTATCTATTGACTTATCATGTTCATGCAGTGGATAGAGTCTCTGATTGTACCGATGCCAGGCTTAGCTAAATAAGGTGACTCTGCTCTTGATGTTTAAATGCAGAGCTACTCTGTGGTCACGTGGCTGCTTGTGAAGGGTGATTAGTGACACTGAAGTTACACACTTGGTCCATTTCACATCATTTGCAAGAAGGGGGGAGGGGCATGTTTTTTGACCTTCCACCCACCTCTTGTCAAAATAAGATGACTGATTTTGAATTTGCAAGAAATATTCAAGTTCCATGTTCTTAGTAGGGCCTTCCAAATTATCTACTGGGAAGATTTATTTGGGTCTTAGATTCACTTACACCACAGTGTTGATTTTGACCAACGGGGTGAAACTGGCAGATAGAAGAAAGGAATGGTAATACATACTTACCAAAGCTCAGCTGGAGACACTGACCCATTTTCAAACAGATCTGTCCTTTAGCAAATTCACTAACTTATAGAAAATCTTCATTTAAGGCTTAAAAGTGTCACATTAAAAAAAATGTATTCATTTAACTCACTGAGTTGAAAAAGCATAAGTTTTCAATTAAGTTAATTTCTACAAATATCTGAAAGCATTGTCTTTCATAACTTTATTGGTTTCTCAGTGGTAAATGGGGACAGGTCAGGTAAATGGATTTAAAGGCTTTTGCTCTCTCTTTTGTTTTAGAACCATGAGTCATGAAAGCCTGAGAAATAGAAAAGCATTGATCATGTTCAGATTTTCCTCTTACTACTAGTTATAAGTGAGGAGCCATGCCTGTCCTCTCTCTGTGATGCAGAAGCAGCTCTCTTTCTGTTACAAGCACACAACCTCATTTGAGCTTTTGGGGACGAGTAATTCTGTTTTTAAATGAGACTCTAATGAGGTGACAGATTATTTATGTAATTTTAGAGTCATCACACTTCTCCATGAAAGTGCCAACCATTTTCTTTACCATCATCATCTTAGTGAACTCAATTCATTCACATCTAAGAAGGAGTGTGCTGCCCTGCTCTCACATGTTCCTGCCCCCTTGGCTATGGCTGATATATATTTATTTTGAAGAATTAATCTTTTTTAAAAAATTGGAGGATAACTGCTTTCCAATGTTGTATTGGTTTCTGCCATAAAACAACACAAATCAGTCATAATTATATATGTGTATATATATATACACACATACATATATATATATCCGCTCTCTCTTGAGCCTCCCTTTCCCCTCCCATCCCACCCCTCCATAGCTGATATTTAGATGGATATCAGATTCTCTAAGAGCTGTGGATTTGGGGCTACAAAGATGAGTCGTTTAGACTGTTAAGTCATGAACATGCACAAGTTGGTTAGCAGGGAAATAATAAGGCAGATATAGAGAAGTGGAGATAAGTGACCACTTGGCCTTGGTGGGGGAAGCACAGGGGGACAGAGCGGTTGCCCCCGACTTTCTAGTTCCTGTACGGTCCAGTACTTCTTCCAATAGGATTTTATGGGAATGTTCTGCATTCGCAAAATAAATCTCCTTTTCTAAAATAAATATACTTTCAGCATATCTCTGCTCCTTGCCACCTATTTTTTTAATCCATGAGAAGGAATATTTTGAACTTGGTACACAAAAGGTGATAGTGTATTTCCAAAGACCCTTCATATCTATTACCGCCCTCGTTTCCTCTAACAATCCCAGGTCAGAAAGAGTGGGAATGATAATTGCGTTGAAAGTTAAAGACACTGAGCCCTCAGGTGGAATGGGGCTTGTCTTAAGTCACACAGCTATGTAGAGACAGAGCAAGGTCTAAAATCCATGTCTTCTGCTTCATAGGCCTAGTACTTGCCAGTTGCTGGGCACCTGAGGATTGTTTCTAGGTTGACAGATATATCCAAAGGGGGAATGGGTGATTCCAGTCAGAAACATTGAAAATGTAGCTGATCTTTTAATCGACATGGCTAGTATTCTGAAGGAACCCAATGAAGAAAAGCCTCTGCAGTCTCCAGCGAATTTTCCTGTTTGAACCTTTTCACTTAACAAAAACCAGCATATTTCCCGCCTTGAGTGTCTTCAATAGAGTGCAGATTGGCTCTTACCTTTGAGACTGCTACCCTACCTCACCTTTCTGCAGCTGATGCCAGTAGAGGTGCCAATTATGTGGCTCTGTTTATTTCTACCTCAACATTAAAAAATAAAATAAAGTTGCCCCCGGGGAGAAACTTAGAATGCCAACTCAACTAGAAACAACTTTCCCAGGCAAATTAGGAACCTCTTGAAGATCATCATTTAGAACCAGAGTCCTGACAGGACCTAGCTTCTAATGGAATATTTTGAGTTGCAAATAGGTAATATATCCCTTTAACTGCTAAACATTGCAGCCTCTTCAAGGAAGGTCTGATAAGGGACATATGTATACCTATGACTGATTCATGTTGATGTTTAGCAGAAACCAACAAAATTCTGTAATGCAATTATCCCTCAACTAAAAAATACTTTTTTTTTTTTAAATAAAGGAAGGCCTGATAGGATCTGGTTTCAAAGTATTATATGTGTTTCAGTGGCACTGTTCTATTTTATTTTCCAAGTACTGGCTGATTTATCTTTTGAAAAACAACTAATGAGATGTGTGTGTCAGGAGGTGTTGTGGGGGATGGTTTTCAGTGCTATTTTATGATACATTAATAGGTATCTAATAGACCAGAAAATCTATCCTCTCTTAAGAGCATATGAGTTTGACTCAATATTGCACATGGTCTCTTAAGGTTTATGTTGCCCATTTAAATAAAAGAAAACTAATCAGAGCGTGGAACATAAGCTTATTTTGTGCCTTTTATTTATAAACAAAGTAGAATTGAAGAGGGATGCTAAGGAAAGAACCATCTTAGAAGCATGATCCACTGAGAAAATCTGGATTATAAAGCAGTGGTTGTCAAAGAGGATGTTATTGTAGGCTCTGAAAAATCCTTGAGTAAGGAAGCCTGTTTTAACTTTTTTTCAACCAGTGTTTAACCTCAGGACTTTTTTCTTCACATACCGCCTATTAGCGTTAGACTGTGGCTTAGTCTAACTTCTCTCTCAGATAAGTTAGAAATAAGAGAGATAAGACTAGAAATATAGATTGGCAAAATATTATAGAAGGTCCTGAATACTGTGCTAAGAAGATTCAGCTTCGTTGTATAAACAATGGGATAATTATTTAGCTTTTTATTTTCTTTAATAGCGTCCCCACTTGTCTCTGTGCTTTCATTTATACTCCTTTTCAGTGCATCCTGAATAGCACTGCTAGACTAATTTTCTTGAAACTCTTTCCATCATTTGTCTGCCCTACTTCAGAACCTAAACAGTGCTCTTTAGGACCTTACATTTTGGCTTCAAACAGATTTTTTTTGGATAAATTTCTTTTACTGCTCTCCACTGTTATCAATATATCCACCATTTTATCAAATACATGTGTACCTGCTAAGTCGCTCCAGTTGTGTCCGACTCTGTGCGACCCTATGAACTGTAGCCTCCCCGGCTCCTCTGTCTGAAGGATTCTCCAGGCACGCATACTGGAGTGGGTTGCCATGCCCTCCTCCAGGCGATCTTCCCAACCCAGGGATAGAACCCAAGTCTTTTATGTCTCCTGCATTTTCAGGTGGATTCTTTACCACTAGTGCCATCTAGAAAGCTCAAATAGGTTCTATTCATTAAAAAAAAAAATTCTTATCAAGTGGTTTTCACCTTGGTTGTATGTTAGTATGACTTAGGGAGCATCTAACAATTCCTGTGCCCAGACCCCCACCCTGACTGATTATATCAGAATCTCCAGTGGATGGGGCTTAGGCTTTAGTGCTGCATAAAACTTCCCAGATAATTCTGATGTGCAGCCACATTGGACAATCAGTGCCTTGTAAGCTGGCATAAAGCTGAACCCATAAAGTCAATATCTACTTACTTCAGAATTGTTGAAGTCACACTGGTTGTTGATATCACATTGATCAATTTCCATGGAGCTTACATTTATCAAGAGGAGACTCTAACTCTCCTCTGGAAATATCAAAGCTGTCAGTTTTGTGCTTGGAAAGAGGAAGTGCCTTTATTAATGAATATTCTCAGTTTTTGGAAACAAATCATAAGTCCAACAGGATCTTCTAAGACCAAAGGACTACTGAAGTTTTTTCTGGTAAACTGATTGCAAATATCTTTGTCAGTCAATTTGATTGATTACAGCATACACACATTGAAGTACATTTCAAGCAGCCGGTTTGTCTGAAGCCTTGCTGTTAAATCTCTTCTAAAGTAAAGATTTAACCTCCAGAGAATTCTGAACTGCTGTTTGAAGGCAACAAGTTCTATTAAATATATCATAACTGCTTAATATTGGTGAAATCAGGTGAACATTCAATCTTGGCATTTAATGATGATAACAAAGGTAATACGTTCAGAAAGATTGCCTTTTCCCATTTTCCCAGCTTGCCTTTTGGCAAAAAGGATGCTAGTGGAGCCATACAAGCACAGAGGCTGTTTAGGCATATCGTAGTGGGAGAATGTGGGGAGGAAGGGTTAAGCCCCAGGATGTGTGCAGGACTCCTTCAAGAGGGATGGCTAAGTTATGGTATTTGACAGTCCTATTTTCCAGCTTTGTCCATACTGAGAGGAGGAAGAGCACCCATTCACTTTATAAGCAGGTAAAGAGGTTTCAAGTTAATTTGTTGTCATTCAGTCACTAAGTTGTGTCTGACTCTGCGACCCCATGGACTGCAGCACGCCAGGCTTCCCTGTCTCCTGGAGTTTGCTCAAACTCATGTCCATTGAGTTAGTGATGCTATCCAACCATCTCATCCTCTGTTGCCCCCTTCTCCTCCTGTCCTCGATCTTTCCCATGACTAGTGGAAAAACCATAGTTTTGATGAAATGGACCTTTGTCAGCAAAGTGATGTCTCTGCTTTTTAATAGACTGTCTAGGTTTGTCATAGCTTTCCTTCCAAGGAGCAAGTGTCTTTTAATTTCATGACTGCAGTCACTGTCTGCAGTGATTTTGGAGCCCAAGAAAAATAAGCTCTGTTACAGTTTCCACTTTCCCTCCATCTGTTTGCCATGAAGTAATGGGACCAGATGCCATGATCTTCGTTTTATGAATATTGAGTTTTAAGTCAGCTTTTTCACTCTCCTTTTTCATGCTCATCAAGAGGCTCTTTAGTTCCTCTTTGCTTTCTGCCATAAGGGTGGTATTATCTGCATATCTGAGGTAGTTGATATTTGTCCCAGCAATCTTGATTCCAGCTTGCGATTCATCCGAGTTAATTGGTTCTGAATAAATTCTACATTTCTTCCCACGGGTGTCTTAATTCCGATCTTTCATGCGGCCCATGTTCCCTTGTTTCTTACCCTGGATAGTAATCCTCCTATCCATTAGATGGTCATACTAAAAGCTGTCAAACCTGAACATCATCTTGGCCATCTCTCTGTCCATTACCTTATGTTTCCCCCAATAAATCCATGATTTCTACAATTTTTATAGATCAGTGGTTCTCAAACTTTAATATGCACCAGAGTCACCTGGAGGTCTCCGCAAAGCACTGACTTCTGGACCATGCTTCCAGAGTTCCTGATTCAGTAGGTCTGAGTTTGGGCCTGAGAATTTTAATTTTTGACCAGCTTCCAGGTGATACTGATCAGTAAAAGCCTCACTTTGATTTTGAGGAGACTCTCTGCTCTAGTGGAGAAGGCAATGGCACCCCACTCCAGTGCTCTTGCCTGAAAAATCCCATGGACGGAGGAGCCTGGTAGGCTGCAGTCTATGGGGTCGCTAAGAGTCGGACACGACTTCACTTTCACTTTTCACTTTCATGCATTGGAGAAAGAAATGGCAACCCACTCCAGTGTTCTTGCCTGGAGAATCCCAGGGATGGGGGAGCCTGGTGGGCTGCTGTCTATGGGGTCGCACAGAGTCGGACACAACTGAAGCGACGCAGCAGCAGCAGCAGCAGCTCTGCTCTAGTGTAGTGGCTGTTCTTAGCCTTAGCTTCACATTGGGATCACCTGGGAGGTTTTTAGTATATATTGATGCAAGTCCTATTCCCCAATGGTTCTGATTATTTGGTGTGGGAGGGGACCCAGGCATGGATGTGATTTTTAAAAGACCTCTAATGTGTAATCAGGGTTGATAATCATTGTAAATTTTTATATCTCAAATACCTTTTGATTTCCTTTTCCTTTTTTTATGGTTGAGTTGAGTTGAGTTGAAGTTGCTCAGTCGTGTCCTACTCTTTGCGACCCCATGGACTGTAGCCTACCAGGCTCCTCAGTCCATGGGATTTTCCAGGCAAGAGTGCTGGAGTGGGTTGCCATTCCCTTCTCCAGGGGATCTTCCTGACCCAGGGATCAAACCTGGGTCTCCCACCTTGGAGGCAGACGCTTTACCGTCTGAGCTACCTAATCACTTTAAAATGTTTTCTCATTGCCTGCAGAATATCAGCCATATTCCTTAGCATGGCATATGAGGTCCTTTATGATTTCATTATATTCATTCATTCTTTAAAAACATATATTGATAATAATGGTTGTACAGCAATGTGAATGTGCTTATTGTCAGTTTCAACCTAAACATGGTTAAAATGATACATTTTATGTTATGTATATTTTACCACAATAATAAAAGTATTTATTGAGCACTTTCTAAGTGTCAAACATCTCCCTGTTATGAAATTTCTTGCTTTTTCCTGAACATACAAGGATTTTTCATACTTAATCCCAGCTATTGAGTGTGTCTTTCTCTATCCTGACTGGCATTCTCCTCTTTGACATTAAAGATCTATTAAATCTCCCTTTCTACATTGAACCTTTTTAAATTGCTAGATGCAAAGGAATTTATCACATTAAGATTATAATTGAGTGTAGCTCTTTCTTCCTACTACACTCTTCTTAGAAAGGGAGCTGTTTCCTCTATCTTACTTACCTTTTTGTGTTTGTGTCTGATTCCCGCCTTGGGATGAGTTAGGCAGACCTGGCCAGGTGCTGGGGTTGGAATGTGAATTCCAGTGCTGAAGTAGGCACTAGAAAGCAGTAGTTATCAGAGGAATGGGACGAACCAGTGCCCATAGGGGAAAGCTAGGGCTTGCTTAACAGTCAGGGCCAAGTCACAAGGAACAGGCAGCAATGAGTTCAGAGTTGGGTGAAGATGTGATCCAAAAATCTATCTCCCACTGACCTGCCACCAACATCTGAAGTCCCTATTGCTAGAGATCTTTTGTTGTGCTTAAAGTATAGTGCCTCCTGAAAACAAACTCTTGGGAAAAATATCAATATCCACGGGTTATTGTATCACCTTGACCCTTCTTTGACACCTGAGCAGAAATGAATTTTCAGTTATCACCTTGGAAAGTGATGAATAGGAGCCTGAGTGATGTTTCAGAAGGAAAGGGAAGGGTGGCTCTATAGCAGATCAGGGTAACTGGGGCAGCAGAAAAGCAGTGGACTCCTAGGACTGTTGCTGATAGAGAGAACAGAATTACACTTTGCTTTTGTCCAGATCCTGTTGAGAACTGAATCTGTAGCCAAAGGGAACGTGATTCCCTCTCAGATCCCTGGAAATTTGACAGCTATGTGCATAGAATGTGGACATTTTAAGGAAATGAAGGCCAAAAAAAGTTGGAATATGAATATTTTCCCTCAACAGCAAAGACAGAAGAAAGATTGAGATGGATCCAGTGCTTTAATGTAAGTAGTGAGGTAAGGGAGGGACACTGCATACTTCCTGCAACCCCCACCCCCGCGCCACCGCCCCGGCAGCTAGCCCTTCTCCTGAGTATCCTGACAGCCTAATTCTTCATTAGCTTGCTTGCTTGTACGTATATGCTCACTGCATTCTTCTTCCTGACTTCCCGCTTACTGTTGGTATCACTTTTAGTAGTTGCAGGTGCCTGTGGGAACAGGAGATGCTTCTGTGGCTTGCTGCAGTTTTACACATTCCCTTGACTCCTGCTACATGGCTCTTCTTAAGTTAGACTGTTCATGCTTGTGCTTAACGACTGCTCTCTGCTGTAAATGATGCAAGAAGTGAGTGTGTATTGGAATCAAGTCTATATTTGGAATGTACTGTTGCTATAGTTTGTGTTTGTGCATGGGTTGTGGGGAGAGAGGGGGTGGCTTGTTGCAAGTGTTTCTTGGTACATTTAAATAATCACAGCCAAAGCTGTAAGTCCCACTTGGAATGGTCAGTAGGAAATTCAGGTGTGTGCCAAAACACTTTGAATAGTATACATCACTTAATACATTGAAAGGATGCTGACAAATACCTAAACACACTGGAGAGTCCCCCGAAGTTCCTCATTAGCAAGCAGGTTGAGGCTGCTGGGCCAAGTGCAGAGATAAAATAGCAAATTTATTATTACCTCTACCCACTAGAGGATGACAGTGGCACAGTTAATATGAGAGCAGTGGATCATCTAGGCATCCTTGATACCTGAGTTAGAGGTACATCATATGATGGATTACTTCTGCATCTCATTGAAACCAGTAGGAATACCGGTTGTCTCTCTCTGAGCACAAGTACATGGGATATGGAGAACTGATGGCTTAGGAATTAAACACTCCCCTGACTAAGCCACAGAATGGTTATTTCTCATCAGAATACCGATTTTTGAAACCCAAGATTATTCCTTGTGACACCTGAGTCTATATTGCCTTAAGTGTTCTTCATTTATTTCCAGGACATGTGGTTTATTGCTCTAACTAGATTATATGACTCAAAAACAAATCATTTTTTAAAATGAAATGAAACTTTCATTTACTGAGAAAAATTCTATGAGGTGATTAGACTCTTTCACATATATTATATCATTGACTTTTCAGAAATTCACGTGAAATGGAATTTTTATTTTTATAGATGAAATGCTGAGAGCTTGGGTAAATCTGTACAAGGTCACAGTACCACTCAATGATGAGCTGGCATTCAGAGCCAGCCATTTTTATCACACGTCACTGCTTTTCTACTTTTGGTGCCCCTTAGTCCCTTTTATCTGGCTCTATGATTTCGCTAAATATTTGGAAGAATATGTTCATTCTCTCTGTCTCAGCTGATGGAGAAGTAACCCCGAGTATCTTTGTTAGTTAGCAATGTAAGAAAGGACCACATTTCTTTAGTAGAAACAGAGGAGCTTAAACCTTATTTGAGACTTTTCTGATGTAGAAGCTTGGAAATTGTCATGATGTTTTTCACTGTTTTGTAGTGTACACTTGAGGTTTTGGGGAAGCTTAGGATCTCTTACTTGGAGAAGGCAATGGCACCCCACTCCAGTACTCTTGCCTGGAAAATCCCATGGATGGAGGAGCGTGGTAGGCTGCAGTCCATGGGGTTGTGAAGAGTCGGACACGACTTTTTTTCACTTTGTAGTTACAGGTTCAGAAAGTCGGACACGACTTTGACTTTTCACTTTCATGCATTGGAGAAGGAAATGGCAACCCACTCCAGTGTTCTTGCCTGGAGAATCCCAGGGACAGGGGAGCCTGGTGGGCTGCCGTCTGTGGTGTCGTACAGAGTCAGACACGACTGAAGCGACTTAGCAGCAGCAGCAGCAGGATCTCTTACTTAGGATCACTCACTTAAGATCTCTTACTTCATCTGTGAATTTCAAAATGTGCATTGAAAATGGTATGATTATCAGGGGAACAGAGAGGTAGCTATTTCCCAATAGGCACTAAGCTGTCTTATCCATTTTTCACCAGTCACTCATTTTCTAAAAATGAATCTGCCATGATTTTTTTTTCACAAGATGGAATGGGAACTCATTTATGTTAACATTTCAGCTATAAAATCCACTTTTAATCTTTCACTGGAGTACTAGTATCTCAGTCAGAAGAAAAAGATCTCATTAAAAACAAAAATGATATACAGTGTCTATTAATCAATTGGATTAAACTACTTTATGCCCTGAATGCAAAATGTTGAAATGTATCTCTTAAGGGTCAATATTGTTTCTAAGTAACTAAAGCTAAATCAATACCAGCTCCACACTTCACTTTGCTAACAGATCATTAGATTCTAGTGTTTCTGAACCTGTAACTACAAATACAGAGTGCCCAGAAATAGTTTTCAGATTCAATTTTTCCCCATTTATCTTTTTAGAGGTTGATTTATTTGTTTTTTTTTTGTGTGTGTGTGTGTGTGTGTGTGTTTAGTGAAATCCTTTTATAATATTATTGTTGAGATAAAGTAAATTCTCTTAGAGGAACTGTATTAGACTTTATTGTGTAGGACCTTTAAGTCTCAAAGGGCTTCGTTTGACCTATGTATGTCCAAAATCATGTAATAACAGAGTTCAGCTGTATTTTGTATTATGGATTTTTGCTTACTCATTTTCGTTTTAGTGCACACTGGACTTAGGGGGAATTAATGAGTTCTCTGTTAAATGTTTAAGGACAAAAGGGCAAATTCTAAGCCATAGCCTTATTGCATTTCAGGATTAAAGAAAACCCTAAAGGTATATGGTTCAACATCCTAGGTGAGGCTTCGATCAGTCCTCTGTACAGGTTCTCAGCAAACTAATTCACTTGAAAAAAAGTGAAAAGTGTTAGTCACTCAGTTGTATTCGACACTTTGTGACCCCATGGAATGTAGCCCGCCAGGCTCTTCTGTCCATGGGATTCTCCAGGCAAGAATAGAGGAGTGGGTTGCCATGCCCTCCTCCAGGGGATCTTCCTGACCCAGGGATTGAACCCAGGTCTCCTGCACTGCAGGCAGATTTTTTACCATATGAGCCACCAGGGAATCATAGGATGAATTAAATCAAGCATAAAATTTAGAGGGAAGGAGGTTGAACCATTCAGATCCCTGGCAGGTACCCTCTGAAGACAAATTTGAGAAGCATTTTATTAAGGGGTATTTACTAGAGGTATGGGGAGGGTTATAGCTACCAATGAGAAGAGAGGGAAGCACTCAGAGGCTAGCAATAATGTGGAACTCTGGGCGAGGAAAAAGAATCTTCTGTCTACCTTCTAGGTTCTTGGCTGAGAACCCACTATTAACAGAAGAAACACATATACAAGTTTAATAACATGTATGCTTCCTGTATACATGGGAGAGACCCAGGAAAACTGAGTAATTCCTTGAAATGTCCCAGTCCAAGGCCCAAACTGCAACGTCTCCAGCTACATAAAAAGATGTTGGGGGCAGATACTGTTGAGAGAGGGGCAAACTGATTATGATAGGTTATCAGGACAAGCATAGTAAACAACAAGTAATATGGTTGTTATGCATATTTAAGTGGTCAATCTCCACTGACAACATTTTCTAGAAATTCACTCTTCTTGGTAGAGAGAGGGATACACCTTACAAATGAAGATTTCTCTTAGAAATGTAAATCTCTGTTACAAAAGGTAACCTGTGTTTTCAGAGCTTTCCCACTGTTTCTCAAAAATAGTCAGTCTGAAATATTCCCTGTGCCAAAGAGGCAAATTTTGCAGTGGTATGTTCTGCTGCTGCTACTTAATTGCTTCAGTCATGTCCAACTCCGTGCAACCTTATGGACTGTAGCCTGCCAGGCTCCTCTGTCCATGGGATTCTCTAGGCAGGAGTACTAGAGTAGGTTGCCATGCCCTCCTCTGGGGGATCTTCCCAACCCAGGGATCAAACCCAGGTCTCCTGCATTGCAGGCAGATTCTTTACCATCTGAGCCACCAGAAAAGCCCAGTAAATGTTACATAAGTTACATAATTGAAGAGGGGCACCGTTGAGAAATTTGAGTGGATCTTGAAGCAGTTGAATCAAGTCCAACGGGTAAAAACTCTTAAGATGATAGATTTTCATTCAGTATAAAGATAACTTAATCATAGACATAAAATAAATGAACTTATATGGTAGTGAGTTCCTTATCCTAGAGGTGGTTAAATGTAGATTAAATAGCAAATCATGTCATACAGCTAGACTCAAGCATAGATTGGGAGGTTGGATTAGAAGACCTTCAAAATCCATTCCTGACATACTGATGATTCTTCAGCAAAGTCATGTGCATTACAACTGAAAGATAACCTTGTAAACCTCTGCCTTGATTGTATATAATAGATGTTGACTGAAAACAAATAGACTGCCAGTTATTTCTCCAGCAAAAATGGGTTTGTTCAGGATTAGCAGAGAATTGCAATTCTGGGTTTGCAACCATGGCAAGCCATGTGCAAGTCCCCAGTAAAAATGGAGAAACCTCTTATAGAGGGGAAAAGGAAGTTGGGATGGCTATAATAATCAGAGTCCAAGACTTTTCACT
Organism: Oryx dammah; assembly: GCF_014754425.2. NCBI lineage: Eukaryota > Metazoa > Chordata > Mammalia > Artiodactyla > Bovidae > Oryx > Oryx dammah. The sequence continues at coordinate 34,131,603 of NW_024070207.1, read as the reverse complement.
GGCTGAGGTGTTGTCAGTGTCAAGAAGGAAGAAAATTTCCTCTACTGTTCAAAGTTCTTCTATCTTGTCTGATATGAAACAGATTTTTTTTTCAATTTTTAAAATATTTTTTGTTTTTTAAGGAGGAAAATTGCTTTAAATGTTGTATTGGGTTTTGCCATACCACATCACTAATCAGCCATAATTATACATATATCCCCTCTCTCTTGAGCCTCCCTCCCTTCCCCCCACCTCATCCCACCCCTTTAGGTCATCACAGAGCGCCTGGCTAGGCTCCCTGTGTTATTCAGCAACTTCTCACCAGCTATTCATTTTACAGATGCTAGTGTATATATGTTAATGCTACTTTTCTCCATTCATTCTGCTCTCTCCCTCCCCAACTGTGTCCACAAATCTGTTCTCTAGGTCTGCGTCTTCATGCTGCCCTGCAAATAGGTTCATCAGTGCCATTTTTCTAGATTCCGTATATATGTGTTAATATACATTTGTTTTTCTCTTTCTGACTCACTTTACTCTGTATAGCAGGCTCTAGGTTCATCCACCTCACTAGAACTGACTCCGATTCGTTCTTTTTGTGGCTGAATAATATTCCATTGTATGTATGCACCATGTCTTCTTTATCCATTCATCTGTTGATGGACATCTAGGTTGCTTCCGTGTCTTGGCTATTTTAAATAGCGCTGCAATGAACATTGGTGTACATGTGACTTAAAATTTTTTTTAATTTTAATTTTTTAAAATATAAATTTATTTATTTTAATTAGAGGCTAATTACCACAATATTGTGTTGGTTTTGCCATACATCAACATGAATCGCCCACAGATGTACATGTATTCCCCATCCTGAACCTCCCTCCCAATTCCCTCCCCATACCATCCCTCTGGATCAGGGTATATGCCCAGTAGTAGGGTTGCTGGCTCATCTAGTAGATTATTCCTAGTTTTTTAAGAGACTTCCATACTGTTCTCCGTAATGGATGTATCAGTTTACATTCCCACTAACAGTGCAAGAGAGTTTCCTTTTCTTCACATCATTTCCAGCATTTATTGTTAGTAGATTTTTTAAATGATGGCCATTCTGAGTGGTGTGAGTTGACACTTCATTGTAGTTTTGATTTGTATTTCTCTAATAATTAGTAATGTTGAGCATCTTTTTGAGTGTTTACTGGCCATCTGTAGGTCTTCTTTGTAGAAATGTCTGTTTAGGTCTTTTGCCCATTTTTTTTGATTGAGCTGTTTTTCTGATATTGAGCTGTATGAACAGCTTGTATATTTTGGAGATTAATCCTTTATCAGTTGTTTCATTTGCAATTATTTTCTCTAATTCTGAGGGTTTTCTTTTAATCTTGTTTACTGGTTCCTTTGCTTTGTAAAAGCTTTTGTTTCATTAGGTCCCATTCATTTTTGTTTTTATTTCTATTACTCTAGGAGGTGGGTCAAAGAGGATCTTGCTGTTATTTATGTCAAACAGTATATTGCCTATGTTTTCCTATAAAGTGCTTTGTAGTTTCTGGCCTTATATTGAAGTCTTTAATTCATTTTTAGTTTATTTTTGAATGCGGTATTAGGAAGTGTTCTGTTACATTCTTTTGCGTGTAGCTGTCCAGTTTTCCCAGTACCACTTATTGAAGAGGCTGTATTTTCTCCATTGTATATTCTTGTTTCCTCTGTCAAAATAAGGTGCTCATAGGTGCACGGGTTTATGTCTGGATTTTCTATCTTGTTCCATGGGTCTATATTTCTATTTTTGTGTGAGTACCATACTGTCTTGATGACTGTAGCATTGTAATACAATCTGAAGTCAGGAGGGTTGATTCCTCCAGATCCATTCTTCTTTCTCAAGACTGCTTTGGATATTCAGTGTCTTTTGTGTTTCCTTACAAAGTGTGAAATTTTTTGTTCTAGTTCTGCGAAAAATACCATCAGTAATTTGACAGGGATTGCATTGTATCTGTAGATTGCATTGGGTAGAATAGTCATTTTCATAATATTGATTCTTCCAATCCAAGAACATGGTATATCTCTCCATCTGTTTGTTTCATCTTTGATTCTTTTCGTCAGTGTCTTGTAGTTTTCTGCATACAGCTCTTTTGTCTCTTTAGATAGGTTTATTCCTAGTTATTTTATTCTTTTTGTTGCAGTGGTGAATGGGATTGTTTCCTTAATTTCTCTTTCTGATTTTTCATTGTTAGTGTGTAGGAATGCAAGGGATTTCTGTGTATTAATTTTATATCCTGCAACTTTACTCTGTTCATTGATTAGTTCTAGTAACTTGGTACAAAAGAGTTTAACAGGAGAAAATCACACAAAAGTTTAACAACATGTACGCTTACTTGGGAAAGATCCAGGAGAAATGAGAAACTCACAAAAATAACTGAAACTCTCACCTTAAATACTATCTTCAGCTAAAGACAAAAAAAAGATTTTGGGAGTTGTGGTTTGGGACTTCAAAGGGGAAGAAGGCAATTCACATGGAGGTGGAAAAACAGATGTTTGGTAAATAAATGTTCATGGGCCACTTAGAGACAATGGAACATGGTGGATTCTTATCTCTAGGCCCTACCTAGAGTTCCCCCCAACAACACCTAGCCTGTGTTCTTTGCAGATAGCTCTAATGATAGTTTTATTCCAGGAGCAGATCCTGTCTAAATTCTTTATGCAGCTAAGTGGGAGGTGAAAAAGAAAGATTTCCTGAGTCTCCTGTTTTTCAAAAATAATCAGCCTAAATTCATTCCCATGCTGAAGAGAAGCATTTTGGGACAGCAAATTTTGCTCCCTATGTCAGGAAATAGGAGGAGGTCTTTGAAGGTGTCATAGGGCATGGGAACTCCCCATTCTGGTCTCCCAAGTCTATTTAATTAAGGCTTCTGTTTATCAATTTTTATATAGGCCACACATTGCCCAGATATCATTCTTGACCTTTTGTGCATGAAAAAACACATTCTTAAGGCTCTTTGTGATTATATCATTTCCCACCCTCCATCATCTTGCAACCATTTCTCCTTCCAATTCATTTTCTTCAGAGAAAATAAGTTCCTTAACTTGGGATAACTTGTTTTCTTTAATTAACAAGCATCTTTTGATGATTTGACTACCTACCCTTTTGTTGCAAAGCTTTTATATAAGCTAGCTTCTCCTGTCACCTCCTTGGAGCAGCTCTCTCAGGGTTGCTTGAGATGCCACCTCCTGGGCTCTTAAGTCCTAAAAATTCCAACTTTAGGCTGTGACTGTTAAGTCAACGTTAGAATACTTTATCATATAATTATGATATCTCATATGCTGTTATTGTAAAACTAGTTCCTGAGAAGCCTGGTTACCTTGTGAAGTGAAAGTTGCTCAGTTGTGTCCGACTCTTTGTGACACCATGGACTGGAATTCTCCAGGTAAGAATACTGGAGTGGGTAGCTGTTCCCTTCTCCAGGGGCTCTTCCCAACCCAGGAAATGAACCCAGGTCTCCCACATTGCAGGTGGATTCTTCACCAGCTGAGCCACCAGGGAAGCCCTTGTAGGCACCAGGTTACCTTATAGGCAACAGATTTTCACACTCCCTTTGAAAGGAGCTTGCAGTCTCCAGTTAATTCTGGATGGTTTCTGCAGGTTTTGTAAAACTGCTGGGGAAAAGGCAAAGAGGTAATTTCTCTTTCAATGAGAGCTGTCTTTCTTCAAGGCCATCCCCATCCCAAACCAAGTCATGAGGAACTGTATTTAGCAGAAAAGCAGCCCAAGCAGTTCCTCCAGCTGTTTGGAGGAAGCCTTTTCAAAGAAGGGATTCTTGCCTCTCAGCAACCAAGCGTGAAGTTTATATTTGGATTTTCATGTGAATAAAACTTCAGAAGTTAGAAGGGGCCAGCTGCAAAAGGCTTGGCTGCTCTTTGATCTGTGGAACCAGAGCTCAAAACAAAGAAAAATAAGAGAGAGAAATGCCACCTTCCCAGTCTTTGTCTTTGTAATGAAAGGAGTTTTCAAACTGTTTTTAGCTGCAAATAATTTCAATTAGCATTTTAGAGGGGACTGAATGTAAATACCAATTCTGCTTAGGCTGGAGCCAGTTGATTAACCATTGTTTGAAGTGCTGAAAGCTTCTGGTTGGGAGAGGAGGAGAAGCAGGCACTCTTGTTTGGCATTCTGTTCTGGTTCCCACTGGAAGCTTTGAGTCTTATCCTCTCTCCTCTCTTATTCATCCACCCACCCCCAAATTCACATGGATTTTTTTTTAATGAGTGGCATCTGAAAGCTAGGATGACAAGGATAGATATAAGGGTAGGATTACAGATCCATCCTAGGTTGTCCATCCATTTTTAACACTGAAACTCCTAGGTATATCCTCAGTTCTGGGCTAACCAGAATGGACACTTTAACTGGAGCAATCAGAAAATATTATGCAGGAAACCATGGGTTAAGTCCCCTGTGGAAAACCTTGACAGGCAGGCTCAAAGGTAGTGTCTCCATATGGATAGATCCCCTAGACTATAGTGAAAGTTCTTGAGACTCAATAAATAAGCTGAAATATACCAACTGGAGGAGAAATGGTATTAATAATGAGGAGAAAGAGTCACAGCTAGTATTTATTAAATGCTTTCTACATTCCAGTTTCCATGTTGTTATTTTATAGATACTACCTAATTCAGTCTGCTATTATACTCTTTTTATGGGTGAGAAAACTGAAGCTCAATGATCCTGTTCCTTGCTAGGTCATGTGGAGCCAGGATTCAAATCCCTGTGTAAATCCAAGGTGTACACTCTTAACCACTCTATGATATTGTCTTTTTTTAAAGATTTTTATTTATGTATTTATTTTTTTATGGCTGTGCTGGATCTTTATTGCTTCACAAGGGCTTTCTCTAGTTGCAGTGAGCAGGAGCTACTCTTTAGTTGCGGCGTGTGGGCTTCTCACTTGGGCGGCCACTGCAGAGCCCAGGCTCTAGGTGCATAGCCTGTAGTTGCAGTTCCCGGGCTCTAGCTGCTGCTGCTAAGTCGCTTCAGTCGTGTCCGACTCTGTGCGACCCCATAGACGGCAGCCCACCAGGCTCTGCCATCCCTGGGATTCTCCAGACAAGAACACTGGAGTGGGTTGCCGTTTCCTTCCCCAATGCGTGAAAGTGAAATCGCTCAGTCATGTCCGACTCTTTGCGACCCCATGGACTGCAGCCCACCAGGCTCCTCCATCCATGGGATTTTCCAGGCAAGAATACTGGAGTGGGGTGCCATTGCCTTCTCCCCCAGGCTTTAGAGCACAAGCTCAATACTTGTGGTGCATGGGCTTAGCTGCTCCGTGGCTTGTGGGATCTACCTGGATCAGAGATTAACCTCTGTCTTCTGCACTGGTGGGCAGATTCTTCACCACTGAGCCACCAGGGAAGCCCGATATTGAGAACTTGCTATATTCCAGGCGCTGCACTAGGCCTCTGGAATAGAGCAGTGAGCAAAGCACACATGATCCCTACCCTCATGGAACTATAATCCATGTTAGAATGACCCATATGGAACTAGATTCTTTGGTTTTGAAATCAATGCAGTTGCATGAATGCCAGAGAGAGAGGTATGCTGCTGTTTATTGATGTCACACCTAAGCAATTACAGAAAATGACTGGGCTAGCTATTGACTAGTCTTAGAAGGATGAGGCTCTTGTTTTAGGAAGCTAAATCATGCTGGAATGAGCAGCTGCTGATGAAATAGGAAAGTGCAGGTGATAGTTCTCTATCAGTGTCTTACTATATATCAAACAAAAGGAAATGATTGGACAGCATTTACTCATGGTGTTTCTTTGGAACCAAAAAATACCTATTAACATGGATCTCCTGCCAGTTGCAAGGTTTTTTTTTTTTTTCTTCCTGCTATCAGAAACTGTCAAAATTAGGGTGTCATATTTAAAGCTGCTATTGTGGTTGTTTGTGACTCCTCATATCTGAACCTTAACAATATTATGATATATGACACTTCAAGTGATCCTGATAATTGGTGTTGCCTATTAAGTTCTGCCATTACTCATTTCTGAGTCTATAGGATCAATATCAAAGTCAAAATATATCACCTCCTTTTAGGATCTGCTTTATCCCTACCTAGGTTAGGCATCGACCACTATGGTATCAAGACCAAATCCAGCCTGTTGCCTGTTTCTGTATAACCTGTGAGCTAAGAATAGTTTTTACATTTTTTAAATGGCTGAAAAAAATGGAATGAAGGATATTTTGTGATGTAAAAATTATATAAAATTTCAATTTCAGCACCCATAAATAAATTCTTATTTGAACACAACCATCCACTTCCCTTAATATATATGATCCGTGGCTGATTTCCTGCTACAGTGGCAGAGCTGAGTAGTTACTACAGAGAGAGTATGGCTCACAAAGCCTAAACATTTACTATTTGATATTTTATGAAAGAGGTATACTGACTCTTAGCCTAGATGAAAGGGGTGATCCTATTTATAGAACATGTACATTGGAAAGCTCATAATGTTGCTGGTGAATTTAAGGTTCTTGCTTTCTCATGAAATAATTTGGAGATGAAGCAATAGTTAAGAAGTAGATTTATTTAGAGAGAAACATACTCCACAGTGTGTGGCCATCTCAGAAGCTAAGAGAGAACAACAGGGCTTCAAAATATGGTGTGGTTAGTTTTAATAGGCTGGTTAATTTCATAGGCTAGTGAGTGGGAGGATTATTCCAATTATTCTGGAGAAGGGATGGGGATTCCCAGGAATTGGTCCACTGCCCACTTTTTGGTCTTTTATGATTGGTCTCAGAACTGTCTTTGTGATAGTAGGTGTGTCATTTAGCTAATGTATTACAATGGGCATATGATGAAACTGAAGGTCAGCTGGAAGTCACATCTTCCATCATCTTGGACCTAGTTGGTTCTAGCCAGTTTTTGTCATATTTTATGGCCATATCATTCTTTTAAAAGTTGTGCCTGCCCTTTCCCATGCTGTTTCAGTAATTATGGGAAAAGTGAACCATCAGTGCTTTGTTTTGCAAGAAACAACAATAACAGCAAACATTAAGTTGATCCAGTAATTGCAAGTCATGTGGAATTTATAAAAGTCAAGAAAAACCTTACATTATATGTCTAATCATAAGCTTCCTAGATATTTTTTAAAACTTCTGTCATGGCTCTTATCAATGCCATTGATCACTGACAACTAGACACTAAAAACATTTACCTTAAGATTCATATTTTAGCTGACATTTACCTACATAGTATGTATAGTACGTATAGACAGTGTAAATATTATATATGTCTCTGTTCATTTGAGTTTGCATTCTGGCTTCATTTGACTGATGTTAACCCTGGAGAAGCCAGAGTCAAAATGAAAAGTAAAGACATGATTTACTTTTTGTTAGATATTTCTGAGTTTCTTAGTAATACTTCTGACTCAAAAGTGGAACTCTACTTTTTCTTCCAAAGCAAAAAAGGGAAAATTTTCTCCCTTGCTCTCTTCTCCATGGCTTTTTTTTTTCCCCCTGCAGCAGCACCATTACCTGCTATACGGAAATGATGAGCTCAAAATTATTCAGTTAAGATATCCCTGTCAGTGTTGGTTTAATAAATCAATTATTGAAATTAAACAATTAATTTTTCAAAATATTAAACAGCAAAGGAGCACCAGAAGAAAGATGAGGGGAATAGAAAATTAGCACCTAAGAAATATTTACCCTTCACAATAGCCCTTGTATAAAATTACAGATTAAGTTTCTACCATTTGTAATTGAATAATAAAACAAAGGAAACAGGTTCCTGTATATCTTTTTTAGAGCTGGCTTGGATGCGAGGTGGGTGAGCAAATGAGCAGATATCTAGGAACTGAGTAGGCCAGGTCAGAGGCCACTGTAATGAAATATGGAGCAAACTCACATATTCCCATCATACTGAGGAAGTTGATGGGGTTCAGGGCAGACAGCTCCAGGGTGTGCCACTTTGGCATGTGGATTATTGTGAGCTGAAAATAATCAAGGCCCAGATGACTCAAGAGGAGCTTTTTACTGACCTCTTAACTGTCTAAAAGAATTAAGATAGGGCACCTGGCCCAGGAAGAGAATTAACACAGGGATGACCACAAGGAGTAAAGGTGTGTGATAAGCTGGGGTGAGCTTAGCAGGACTTCTTTGTTCAAATTTACCTCTGTGCCCCATTGCCTCTGTATGGCATGGAAAACATTGATTTAACCCAAATTTGCTCTTCCCATCTTCCTGTGAATTATCTTCTCACCCTTTGAAGTTCCAGACACCTATCCCCTTCTCCTTAGTTCAGGATGCATATAAGCCTTAATTGCCTGATGATCTTTGAGCCTCTCCTGTCTATGAGAGACTCTTGTATGTATAAAGTTAAATTTGTTTTCCTTCTGTTAACCTGTCTTATGCAAATTTAATGATTAGGTTAGCTACAAGAACCTAGAAGGGTAGAAGAAAACTTTTCCTCCTCTACAAAGCACAGGGATTGGGAGCATGGACTCTGGGATCAAATGGACTTGGCTTTGAAATCTAGTGTTGCCATTTACTGTCTGAAGGGTCTTAGGTTATTTAATCTTAATGAACTTCAATTTCCTCATTTGTAAAACTAAAACTACTTTTGGGATTGTTGTGAGGATTGAATGAGATATATATAAATGTGCTTAACACAGGGCCTGGCAAAAGCACTCAATGTTGTTAAGTTGTTCAGTTGTGTCCAACTATTTGCAACCCCATGAACTGCAGCATGCCAGACTTTGCTGTCCTTTGCTATCACCCAGAGTTTGCTCAAACACATGTCCATTGAATTGATGATGCCATCCAACTATCATATCCTCTGTCATCTCCTTCTCCCACCTTCAATCTTTCCCAGCATCAGGGTCTTTTCCCATGAGTCAGTTCTTCGCATCAGGTGGCCAAAGTATTGGAGTTTCAACTTTAACATCAGTTCTTCCAATGAATATTCAGGGTTGATTTCCTTTAGGATTGACTGGTTTGATCTCCTTGCTCTCCAAGGGACTCTCAAGAGTCTTCTCTAGCACCACAGTTCAAAAGTATCAGTTCTTCTGTGCCCAGTGTTCTTTATGGTTCAACTCTCACATCCATACATGACTACTGGAAAAACCATACCTTTGACTATACAGACCTTTGTTGGCAAAGTGATGTCTCTGCTTTTTAATATGCTGTCTAGGTTTGTCATAGCTTTTCTTCTGAGGAGTAACAATTTTAGTTTCATGGCTGTAGCCACCATCTACAGTGATTTTGGAGACCTAGAAAATAAAATCTGTCACTTTTTCCATTTTTTCCCCCTTATATTTGCCATGAAGTGATGGGACCAGATGCCATGATCTTAGTTTTCTGAATGTTGAGCTTTAAGCCAACTTTTTCACTCTCCTCTTTTAACTTCATCAAGAGGCTCTTTAGTTCCTCTTCACTTTCTGCCATAAGGGTAGTGTCATCTGCATATCTGAGGTTATTGATATTTCTCCCAGCAATCTTGATTCCAGCATGAGCTTCATCCAGCCCAGCATTTTGTATGACCTATTTACTCTGCATATAGGTTAAATAAGCAGGGTGACAATCTACAGCCTTGACATACTCCTTTCCCAATTTGGAACCAATCTTTTGTTCTATGTCTGGTTCTAACTGTTGCTTCTTGACCTGCATACAGGTTTTGCAGGAGGCAGATGAAGTGTTCTGGTGTTCCCATCTCTTGAAGAATTTTCCACAGTTTGTTGTGATCCACGCTGTCAAAGGCTTTAGTGCACTCGAAGCAGAAATAGATGTTTTTCCGGGACTTGCTTTTTCGATGATCCAACGGATGCTGGTAATTTGATCTCTGGTTCCTCTGCCTTTTCTAAATCCAGCTTGAACAATCTGGAAGTTCTTGGTTCACGTACTGTTGAAGTCTAGCTTGGATAATTTTGAGCATTATTTTGCTCACATTTGAAATTAGTGCAATTGTGCGGTAGTTTGAACATTCTTTGTCATTGCCTTTCTTTGGGACTGGAATGAAAACTGACCTTTACTAGTCCTGTGGCCCCTGAGTTTTCCAAATTTGCTGGCATATTGAGTGCAACACTTTCACAGCCTCATCTTTTAGATTTGAAACAGCTCAGCTGGAATTCCATCACATCTACTAGCTTTGTTTGTAGTGATGCTTCCTAAGGCCCATTTGACATCCCACTCCAGGATGTCTGGCTCTAGGTGAGTGATCACACCATCGTGGTTATCTGGGTCATTAAGATCTTTTTTGGATAGTTTTTCTGTGTATTCTTGCCACCTCTTATTAATATCTTCTGCTTCTGTTAGATCAATCCATACCATTTCAGTCTTTTATTGTTCCCTTCTTTGTATGAAATATTCCCTTGGTATCTCTAATTTTCTTGAAGAGATCTCTAGTCTTTCCCATTCCATTATTTTCCTCTATTTCTTTGCAATGAGCACTTAGGAAGGCTTTCTTATCTCTCTTTGCTACTCTTTGGAACTCTGCATTCAGATGGGTATATTTTTCCTTTTCTGTTTTGCCTTTTGCTTCTCTTCTTTATCAGCTATTTGTAAGGCCTCCTAAGACAACCATTTTGCCTTTTTGCATTTCTTTTTCTTCAGGGATGGTTTTGATCAGTGCCTCCTGTACAATGTTATGAACCTCTGCCATAGTTCTTCTGGGACTCTATCAGATCTAATCCCTTGAATCTATTTGTCACTTCCACTGTATAATCATAAGGGATTTGATTTAGGTCATATTCAATGTATATTTGTTATTTTTGTTGATCATATGGATACTAAGTGAAATAGTACCAGAAATCATTGCAATAACTAGCCAGTATCTTGTTAAATGACAAATCTCTGCCTACCTGTATAAAGGAAGGAGGTGAGAAGAATAATGAGTGGAAATTAGGTTAGCTGCTTTTTAGTTTGAAAAAATAATGTTTAATGTTTAATAAAATAATCCTAAGTATATAATGTCATTATCCCCATTTTAAATATGGGAGAACCAAGGATTCAAAAGATTTTGCTAACTTTTATAAGGTAACACAGCTAGCAATTATTAGTAGAAGTGGGATTTGAGTTTAGGCTGATGGACTCCACAGCCTCCATACTTAACCATGAACCTTCTTGGTTCTACAGTTAGTTAAATCTGTGACAAAGGGCATACAGGATATATATATGGTTGTTCAGGTTATGCACTGCACAACTCAAGGGTTGTTGTACTCATATTGGTTACATGCAGTGAATAACCTGTACACTTCTGTGGGTGGCCTTAGCTATCTGTGTTTACTTGTCCCTAAAACATAAGGTTTGAACTAATTGTCACTGGGCCTCTTCTAGCTGAGAGTCTAGTATGAATGTGTGGATAATTTAAAAAATAACTTACAATAATTTGCTTTGGAGAGTTTTGTACATATATTTGAATTTGTCAGTATCTGATGAAATGAATTTCTAGAATAAACCAGAGAAGCCCACAGCACTAGGAAGACCTGGAACTGGAGGGTTAGGGGAGCTGCCTAGTTTTCCTATCAGGTTCTCCATTCTATGAAGAGCCAGTTCATATCGGCAGCTGGTGCAATGAACGGCAGACACCAAATGTCCCTTTCTTAGATATCTGCAGGATTGAGATATGGGTAAGTGACGTGTACTGCATGAGAATTAAATGTAAAGAGCTTCATAGATTTGTAAGCAGATATTCAAGTATATTAGGTGTTGTCTACAAAACCCATTTTAATGAAGCAGTTAATTAAGCGAAACTTTTATGTGCTACCTGTCAGTAAGTTAAAAGCACAACTTGGTTGATAGTAGTGTGGATCTATACATACGTGTGTGTATGCTAAATTGCTTTACTCATGTCCAACTCTGTGCAACCCCATGAACTATAGCCCACCAAGCTTCTCTGTCCAAGGGATTCTCCAGGCAAGAATACTGGAGTGGGTTGCCATGCTCTCCTCCAGAGGATCTTCCCAACCCAGGGATAGAACAGTAGCTTTAGGTATTGGGATATCACTATCACTATATTAGGACTCAGACTATCCCCTCTTTGATACTTTGCTTTCTTTCAGTTAAATGATGTTTTCTGTAGGCATGCTTAACTGAAAAATAGATTAGCATGTTCTACTCAATTGTATTCCACCCTTGAATAGAAATCTTTTTAATACTTCCACATCACCATTAACGATACACAGTTAAATTTAAAAGGTATATAGCATTCTTATTCTTTCCATCCTCCCACCTCCCCACCCCTTCCAGCAAGACTTCTTTCTAACTTCTGAGAGTTACAATTTCTTCCTGTCCCTAAGAAACTTTCATGGCTCTGGCCCCTCCCTAAGAGTCACAGCCTCTGTAGCCTGTCTTCCTATGTGAACAGTCAACTTCGCTCCCTTATGAGAAAGATAACTATCTGCTTACAACTAACCAAAGTCAGGAATTCCTTTGTCATTTCTAATGTTCCTCAAGCTTTAAGATGACTTCTTATTTGCTACTCCTGTCATACTGGTTTATTCATCATTCCTTCGCTCCATCCTTCACCTTCCTGCCTAAGAGCTCTTGCTTAGGCTGATTTCCTTTGCCTGAAATTTTTCTCCTCTTTACTCATTTCTTTCTGCCTGTCACCCTCTCCATTCAAAGCCCAATTCAAATTGCACTTCCTCTAATAAGTCTTTCCATCTTCTATACCCTACAGCAATTTGCTTATACTTTGATGATAACTACAGCGACTGCATTTGCTGAACTCTAAATCAGGACACATGCTTTGACAACGGTAAGTATACTTATAGGAACAATGTGATAGATTATTTGAAATCAAGATGGTTCCAGACAATTCATAGTACATGTTTGCCTTAATTGTAGCATTCATTACAGTCTGCCTTGTGTTGGCGTTAATTATGTATTTGTTTGGATCCTTCCTGATGTTGTGAGCAAGAATTTTTGTCATATGCATCCTTGTATCACCCCACACCTGTCAGATTCCTTTGTCTTCTGTATGCAATCTTTTTTTTTTTTTAATGCAGTCATCAAGTACTTTTTAAGTTCATGTGATGTGGTGGGTACTGTGCTAGGTGCTGAGGATGAGATGAAGTATTTTTTCCCACCATGAAATAAACTACCATGAGATAAGTGCCATGTTAGGGTAGACCTGGAACACCCAGAGGTCCCCCTCATCCAGACTTGGAGAGTTAAGGAGGCCTTGAAGGAAGAAGTTTATAAACATAGAACTGAAGGATAGGAAATATTTTGTCAGGGAATGGTATGGCTTGGGGCTCAGGGTAGGGAGAACAGTCTGTATAAAGGTCCAAAGGTGAGCAGAGGGAGCAGCTTGTTGCAGAAACTCCATTTTTTTTTTCTGTCCTATCTGGCCTGCGAAGCGGTGAGTGAGACAAGAGGCTAAAAATGGGAGCGAGCCACTGGGCCAGGTGCTTAGGATATAGGCATGAATAAGACATGACCTCTGATCTCCCAGAATTTACATTAAAGAGAAGAGCTTCCTGGTACTGTAAGAACATGGGTTAAGGCACCTCACCCTCCCAAGGGTAGGGGAATTTTACCGTAAGATGTGAGCTTTAAGTTGAAATTCAGATCACTAAGTGCTGAAGGAATTAAACTGCTAGCAGTTAGCTATTTTGCTTCTTCTGCTTTTCTGAACCTTAGCACGAGATGGAAACTGGCAGCGTCTATTCTGTGCTTCCTTGCTGCTAACTCTCCACTCTGCATCTATGCTGAAATAGACTGATTACATAAAACAGAATCCTTTTTCCCCTTCCAATCAGAAAGCAGTTTCTCAAGTCACTTTATGACTTGGCTTGAAGCTTCTTCTCTCTTTTCTGATCAATATTTTAACTGAGTCTTATGTAAAATGAAATTTGCATTTAGGTGTTCCCGTAGCAACCATCATGCAAAATCAAATACATCTGCTTTCAGAATCAGTTCATCTTTTGTAAAACCTTGTAGTTACCCAATTTTCTGTTACGAGCAAAATTGCTTTCTAAATGGGCTAACAGCTCTTTTGAAACAAAGCATTTTAAGAACCATATTTAAATGGAATATATGAGGTTTTATAATAGAGATAAGCAGCTTTACCATTTATTTAATCAATCTGTCAGTCAAACAATAAACATTGATTATTACCTATAGGTGCTGTGTATTCCAGAGGTGACAAAGATATGGTCCTTGCTGTCAAAAATCTTGTGAAAGGAAAGACACATACAGTGATATCTATAATACAAGGTTTAAAGATAATGATGCTCATTAAATGTGGGAGCTGGCACATAGGAGTTTGTTGCCATCAGATCAGTTCAGTTCAGTCACTCAGTCGTGTCCTGACTCTTTGCAACCCCATGAATCACAGAACACCAGGCCTCCCTGTCCATCACCAACTCCTGGAGTCCACCCAAACTCATGTCCATAGAGTCGGTGGTGTCATCCAGCCATCTCATTCTCTGTCGTCCCCTTCTCCTCCTGCCCCCAATCCCTCCCAGCATCAGAGTCTTTTCCAATGAGTCAGCTCTTCGCATGAGGTGGCCAAAGTATTGGAGTTTCAGCCTCAGCATTAGTCCTTCCAATGAACACTCAGGACTAGTCTCCTGTAGGATGGACTGGTTGGATCTCCTCGCAGTCCAAGGGACTCTCAAGAGTCTTCTCCAACACCACAGTTCAAAAGCATCAATTCTTCGGCACTCAGCTTTCTTCACAGTCCAACTCTCACATCCATACATGACCACTGAAAATACCATAGCCTTGACTAGACAGACCTTTGTTGGCAAAGTAATATCTCTGCTTTTGAATATGCTATCTAGGTTGGTCATAACTTTCCTTCCAAGGAGTAAGTGTCTTTTAATTTCATGGCTGCAATACCATCTGCAGTGATTTTGGAGCCCCCCAAAATAGTCTGACACTATTTCCACTGTTTCCCCATCTATTTTCCCATGAAGTGATGGGCCCAGATGCCATGATCTTCATTTTCTGAATGTTGAGCTTTAAGCAAACTTTTTCACTCTCCTCTTTCACTTTCATCAAGAGGCTTTTTAGTTCCTCTTCACTTTCTGCCATAAGAGTGGTGTCATCTGCATATCTGAGGTTATTGATATTTCTCTTGCTAGTCTTGATTCTATTTTGTGCTTCCTCCAGCCCAGCGTTTCTCATGATGTCCTCTGCATATAAGTTGAATAAGCAGGGTGACAATATACAGCCTTGACATACTCCTTTTCCTATTTGGAACTAGTCTGTTGTTCCATGTCCAGGTCTAACTGTTGCTTCCTGATCTGCATACAGATTTCTCAAGAGGCAGGTCAGGTGTTCTGGTATTCCCATCTCTTTCAGAATTTTCCACAGTTTATTGTGATCCACACAGTCAAAGGCTTTGGCATAGTCAATAAAGCAGAAATAGATGTTTTTCTGGAACTCTGTTGCTTTTTCCATGATCCAGTGGATGTTGACAATTTGATCTCTGGCTCCTCTGCCTTTTCTAAAACCAGCTTGAACATTAGGAAGTTCATGGTTCACATATTGCTGAAGCCTGGCTTGGAGAATTTTGAGCATTACTTTACTAGCATGTGAGATGAGTGCAATTGTGCAGTAGTTTGAGCATTCTTTGGCATTGCCTTTCTTTGGGATTGGAATGAAAACTGACCTTTTCCAGTCCTGTGGCCACTGCTGAGTTTTCCAATTTTGCTGGCATATTGAGTGCAGCCCTTTCACAGCATCATCTTTCAGGATTTGAAATAGCTCAACTGGAATTCCATCACCTTCACTAGCTTTGTTCATAGTGATGCTTCCTAAGGCCCACTTGACTTCACATTCTAGGATGTCTGGCTCTAGGTGAGTGATCACACCATCATGATTATCTGGGTCATGAAGATCTTTTTTGTACAGTTTTTCTGTGTATTCTTGCTACCTCTTCTTAATATCTTCTGCTTCTGTTAGGTCCATACCGTTTCTGTCCTTTATTTAGCTCATCTTTGCATGGAATATTCCCTTGGTATCTCTAATTTTCTTGAAGAGATCTCTAGTCTTTTCCATTCTGTTGTTTTTCTCTATATCTTTGCATTGATTGCTGAGAATGGCTTTCTTATCTCTCCTTACTATTCTTTGGAACTCTGCATTCATATGCTTATATCTTTCCTTTTCTCCTTTGCTTTTCACTTCTCTTCTTTCCACAGCTATTTGTAAGGCCTCCTCAGATAGCCATTTTGCTTTTTTGCATTTCTTTTCCATGGGGATGGTCTTGATCCCTGCCTCCTGTACAATGTCATGAACCCCCATAGTTCATCAGGTACTCTGTTTCCATAGGATTTGTTAAAGTGATCTTTAACTCATTTTGGGCTGAATTTGAGAGAGAGCATTTGTCAACTCCTGTAGCTCTAGTCCCAGAAGTAAATTCTAAAGATTTAGAAAGTCCTTGCCTTTGGGAGTTCTCACATTGTCATAGGGATCTGAAGAAAAAATTTATCCTAGAGTGCCATGAGAAACTGTCAGAAACTGTGTGGTACCTTAAGTCAAAGTAAAGTTCACAGAGGGAGTGCTGGACTCTAATTTTGCAGTAAATGTGATGTTCTTGCCAAGGAAGAACATGCAAGACTGAAAGGATGTCAGGTGTTCAAAGATTGCGATGCTTAAAATAACATTTAAAATAAACTGATAACCTGAGCTAGGCTAACCAGCAATTTTGACTTGTCATTGTCCAACAGAGCCGAATTCTGATCAAGTTTATGAGACACTGAAGAGCCAATGAACATGGGTTCTAACAATGGTTTAAAACTCCATAATGTGGAATTCTGCACATGTCTCCGTTCATTCTTTCCCCTCCAGTATTTTATTGAGAAATAATTGATATACATCATCAGATAAGTTTAAAATGTATAGCATGATAGTTTGAAATATATATATAATATTGTGAATTGATTGCCACAGAGGCTCAGCTAACATCCATCTTCTCACTTAGATACAATAAAAACAAAAAAAGGGAAAAATTCTCCTTCTGATGAGAACTTTCAGGGTTTACTCTCTTACCAACTTTCCTATATATCAATCAGCAGTGTTAGGCATAGTTATTCTCTTATACGGCATTGTTCCATTTTGCTAACCCTCCTCCTCATGCTCACCTGCATTCCAAACCCTGCCCTCCAGACATGTGATCTTACTGGCATCATTTAGCTCTCTAGAAAATGTAGGAGAATCAAATTATTCTTCCTCCAACCTACTTGCTATCTGGAATGTTTCTTTCGTGAAGAGTAGTCTCTCAAGGTCCATTGGCTTTTCTCTCTATCTCTAGAAATTAAGGAAATGTGTTTTCTTAATCTTTTTATGCCATCATCATACAGCTTCTAAGGTTAAATTCAAATGGTTTGCTTGCATGTTTCTCTCTTCCGATGTAAGGATGGAAGAGATCACATTTGTGATACTCATTACTGTGTCTCCAAGGTTTAGCACAGTGCTTGATGCATAATGGATCCTCAGTATATGTATGATAAACTGTCTTTTGAACACATTTTGGAAAGCTTTGAGTTAGTGCTCATGCTAATGTGTTCAAGGTTTGCTCTCTGGGTAGACCATTTTTTTTTAAATTTGTTTAATTCCATAGTCAGATTTATACTGCAAAGTCATCTTAACTGGTACTTTGTAAGCAGACACTCTATCCTGTGTTCTGTACTAAGAATAAGTTAAAAGAACAAATAAAACTACGTAATGAGAACTGGCACTGTTCTCAGCATTTTATGCATATTAAGTTTATGTTTCACAACAATCTCTGTGAACTAGATATTATTATCTCCATTTTCCAGATGGAAATTGGGGCACAGTGAGGTTAAGTGACTTGTCCAAGGTCACACATCTAATAAGTAGAATAACTTGAAGTTTTGCCTAGGTATTTTAAGAACCTGCTCTCTTAGTCACTGTATAATGTTGCCCTGAGAGCTGAAGGATAAGATTGTTATGTACATATTGTAAAGTCTGTAACCATTAGAGAAAGAAATCTTCTCAAGAGCTGGAATAATCAGAAAAGTCTGCATGAGAGAGGTGCACATTGCAAGACATGGACATCTATTTTTATTTAACTCTAATTGGCCAAAATCAGTTTTGTCACAACCAAATTAATATAAAGATTTTGGATTGATGGTCAGCAAAAGTCAAAGCTATTGACACTGGATGGGTCATCTGAGGTCTCTTCCACTGGGTGAGTTGTTTCAAACGGCCATTATATTCCTGGGATTGGCTTACTGGTAGTGGGTTAGCTGGTTTGTTTGAATATCACAGGAATTAGAAATGCCTTGTTGTTGACAACTTAAAGACATGATTCATACTGATGTTGTGTTACCTCTTTTGTGAATATAATTATCTGGGTTCAGATTTTAGTCTTCAGAAATTTTGAAACCATATGTCTTCAGAGTTATTTGCAATTTCTATAGAAAAGTGACCATATTCAAAACAACCTTTTCTCGTAAAATATTCAGAAAAATACTTTGAACTTTAGTAAATATTTTGTAATTATCTCTTTAAAGCTATAATGAAGCTCATGGATAATATAATCTTTATAAAAGAATGTGTATAAATTCATAAATGTACTATAAATGGTAAATAAGGAGAAATAATTTTAATAGAATATGTATTTGTATATGTTCAGGTACTACTATATAATAAACATTTTCCATCCACACATTGAACCACTATGAATACAGCTTCTATAAATGTAGGGTGTTGTGCTGATGACTTAAATACAGTGATATTTGCTGCCTTTGGTCATATAATTATCTTAAATGGTAAACAATTCTTGCTTAAGTTATGAACAGAACAAAGTACAATCTTCTGTTTATATAAGTAGTTGCTTTCCTGGAAAATTCTATGTATATTTAAACCATGCAAAAGCATTTTATAAAAAAGAATTTGAGATATTGGTTCAGATAATAATAAACAGGATTTTCATCTGAATAAATATCTGATAGGACATTTCAAAGAGTGGGAGAAATATGGCCACATCAAGTCTAGGCTGTATGACTGGGTTTAGCAAATTTAGCAACCCTAGCTTTCTCCTGGACAGTATCTCCTTCTATCCCAATAAAGTAGACTTTAACAAAAAGAATTATCAGAGTATAAACCAGATTATATGTAATAAGGTGTTTTAGCCACTCAGGAAGATGAGACAATTAAAAATTTTGTATGTACCTAAGAAGATAGCTTCTAGATATATTAAACAAGAATTGACCAAAATATAAGGGAAATTTGGTATATTCACAAAGAGATTTTACAAACCTCTCTTGGTAAATAATAGAAAATATCTTAATTCAGGGTGCTATAGCAAAATTTCATAAACTAGGTGACTTATAAAAAGCAATTTATTTCTTACACCTGTCAGATCAGTTCAGTCGTTCAGTCGTGTCCGACTCTTTGTGACCCCATGAATCGTAGCATGCCAGGCCTACCTGTCCATCACCAACTCCTGGAGTTCACTCAGACTCACATATATAGAGTCAGTGATGGCATCCAGCCATCTCATCCTCTGTCGTCCCCTTGTTGTCCTGCCCCCAATCCCTCCCAGTATCAGAGTCTTTTCCAATGAGTCAACTCTTTGCATGAGGTGGCCAAAGTACTGGAGTTTCAGCTTTAGCATCATTCCTTCCAAAGAAATCCCAGGGCTGATCTCCTTCAGAATGGACTGGTTGGATCTCCTGCAGTCCAAGGGGCTCTCAATAGTCTTCTCCAACACCACAGTTCAAAAGCATCAATTCTTCGGCGCTCAGCCTTCTTCACAGTCCAACTCTCACATCCATACCTGACTACAGGAAAAACCATAGCCTTGACTAGACGGACCTTTGTTGGCAAAGGAATGTCTCTGCTTTTTAATATGCTATCTAGGTTGGTCATAACTTTTCTTCTAAGGAGTAAGCGTCTTTTAATTTCATGGCTGCAATCACCATCTGCCGTGATTTTGGAGCCCCCAAAAATAAAGTCTGACACTGTTTCCACTGTTTCCCCATCCATTTGCCATGAAGCGATGGGACCAGATGCCATGATGTTCGTTTTCTGAAAGTTGAGCTTTAAGCCAACTTTTTCACTCCCCTCTTTCACTTTCATCAAGAGGCTCTAGAATGGTGTCATCTGCATATCTGAGGTTATTGATATTTCTCCCAGCAATCTTGATTCCAGCTTGTGCTTCTTCCAGCCCAGCATTTCTCATGATGTACTCTGCATAGAAGTTAAATAAGCAGGGTGACAGTATACAGCCTTGACATACTCCTGTTCCTATTTGGAACCAGTCTGTTGTTCCATGTCCAGTTCTAACTATTGCTTCCTGACCTGCATACAGGTTTCTCAAGAGGCAGGTCAGGTGGTCTGGTATTCCCATCTCTTTCAGTATTTTCCAGAGTTTATTGTGATCTACACAGTCAACTGCTTTGGCATAGTCAATAAAGCAGAAATAGACATTTTTCTGGTACTCTCTTTTTTGATAATCCAGCGGATGTTGGCAATTTGATCTCTGGTTCCTCTGCCTTTTCAAAAACCAGGTTGAACATCTGGAAGTTCATGGTTCATGTATTGCTGAAGCCTGGCTTGGAGAATTTTGAGCATTACTTTACTAGCATGTGAGATGAGTGCAATTGTGTGGTAGTTTGAGCATTTTGGCATTGCCTTTCTTTGGGATTGGGATGAAAACTGACCTTTTCCAGTCCTGTGGCCACTGCTGAATTTTTCCAAATTTGCTGGCATATTGAGTGCAGCCCTTTCACAGCATCTTCTTTCAGGATTTGAAATAGCTCAACTGGCATTCCATCACCTCCCTAGCTTTGTTCATAGTGATGCTTTCTAAGGCCCACCTGACTTCACATTCCAGAATGTCTGGCTCTAGGTGAGTGATCACACCATCATGATTATCTGGGTCATGAAGATCTTTTTTGTACAGTTCTTCTGTGTATTTTTGCCACCTCTTCTTAATATCTTCTGCTTCTGTTAGGTCCATACCATTTCTGTACTTTATTGAGCCCATCTTTGCATGAAATGTTTCCTTGGTATCTCTAATTTTCTTGAAGAGATCTCTTATCTTTCCCATTCTATTTTTTCCCTCTACTTCTTTACGTTGATTGCTGAGGAAGACTTTCTTATCTCTCCTTGCTAGTCTTTGGAACTCTGCATTGAAATGGGTATATCTTTCCTTTTCTCCTTTGTTTTCAGCTTCTCTTCTTTTCACAGCTATTTGTAAGGCCTCCTCAGACAGCCATTTTTCTTTTTTGCCTTTCTTTTCCATGGGAATGGTCTTGATCCCTGTATCCTGTACAGTGTCACGAACCTCCATCCATAGTTCATCAGGTACTCTATCAGATCTAGTCCCTTAAATCTATTTCTCACTTCCACTGTTTAATCATAAGGGATTTGATTTAGGTCATCCCTGAATGGTCTAGTGGTTTTCTCCACTTTCTTCAATTTCAATCTGAATTTGGCAATGAGTTCATGATCTGAGCCACAGTCAGCTCCTGGTCTTGTTTTTGCTGACTGTATAGAGCTTCTCCATCTTTGGCTGCAAAGAATATAATCAATCTGATTTCGGTGTCGACCATCTGGTGATGTCCATGTATAGAGTCTTCTCTATACTTCTATATAATCAATAAGTTAAATAAAAATTATAATGGGTATTAGAAAATATTTTGAATTTAATGATAGAATCTATATCAACACTATGGGTTATAGCTTTTATTAGAGGAATATTTGTATTCTTAAATATATTAGTAAGATGATAAGCTGAAAAGGAATCATATAAATATCCATTACATGAAATTAGAAGATAAGCAGCAAATTAAATTCAAGAAATATAGGTAAGAAATTTGGGGTTGACATGTACACACTACTAGATTTAAAATAGATAACCAACAAGGACCTACTGTACAGGACATGCAAGTCTGCTCAATGTTCTGTAATAAATTAAATGGGAAACTAATTTGGAAAAAAATGGATACATGGAACTGAATTACTTTGCTATACACCTGAGAGTAACATTATTATTCTACTCTCCCCCAATATAAGATAAAAATTAAAATAATAAAGTTAACTATCTTCTGATAACCAGAAATATCTAGAAGCAAGAAAATAAAGACAAGAACAAATAGGAAATAGAAAACAAGCCTACAGTAGAGAAATTCAACAGCATGAAAAGTTGGTTGTTTGAAAAGATTAATAAAATATATAAATTTCTAACAATATTATCCAAGTAAAGATGAGAATATCCAGTGTGAGGGATGAAAAGGGAGATATCCCAATAGACTTTTAAATGTGAAAAAATGATATGAATAAGTTTATGCTGATAAATATGAAAATGTAGATGGTATGGACAAACTCCTAGGAAAATATATCTTACTAAAACGGGCAGAAGAAATAGAAATTTATAAACAGTCTTAAACCTTTTGACATGGTTCTGTTGTTATGTATTTAATATTCTGTACTATGATTTTTTTTCACATAACAGTTTTACATATTATATATAACAAATTCCTCTCATTTGTCACTTTTAATGCCTACAAAAGATCTCTTTGTTACCATTTCAGTAATAGATAACATTTGGACTCTACCTATTTTTATAAAAGTTGTACAGAGAACTGCCATGAGAATCATAGTACTAATCATGTTTTCCATTTGGAAAAAATAAAACATGATTTATTTCCCAAGGGGTGTATTCCCTACAGTGGAATTACTAGAAAAAAATATGAATGATTTCTTTATTCTTTTTGGATATAGCCTAATTACCATCCTGCAAAACTGAGTCAATTTACAGAGCCAACAGCAATGTATTAGCACACCCATTTCCCCAAATTCTTGCTTGCAATTGAGTCTATAAACTGTTTTTGTTAATTTATTAGATAAGCAATGAACTTTTAACTTATATTCATTTAATTACTATTGAGCCTTTCTCTTTTTCCACATGATGATATCCTATTTCACTTCTTTTTATATAAACTGCCTGTTCAACTTTGTTAACTTATCAAGTAGAATCTGAGTATTAGCCTGATATATGTGCATTAATTTTTTATTCAAGTTGGATAGTGAGCCTTTATCAGTTACATTTTTCTCATGAATTTTTCCCATTATGATACTTTCTTTTGATACTCATTTTATTACATTTCATAGCTTAACAGCCTTTTTATTTTTAAGACATTTGAATTCATTTGTCTTGTATGAGATGACATACTCTATTTCTTTAGAAGTCAGAAATATATCTCCCTTCCATAGCTGGAATAAAATGCCATTTCATAGTAAGCGATCTGATTCACTAACCCAGAGCTCTTTAAATCCTCATAGTTGGAACCACTTAACCTCTGCTTTTGTATACTAAGCCTAGACTGGATCAGTTTTCTACTAACTTGGTTTCTGCCTTATTCTTGTCATTGTCCATGTACCTTGCACAACAGTTCTATGAAAGAGCCTCTGCTTTGATGATCTACATAGTATTCTCATTCTTATAAGACTAGGACTTTGCTTTTTCCTCCCCTCTTCTTTCAGGAACCTGTGTTTTTTTTCGAAATCCCAGACTAGCAACTGGGACTGCAGAACTTGCACCTCAACTCTGAACATCATCTCCATAGCCAAATAATACCTATCTCTATTGCTACTCACATAGAAGGCAATGGCACCCCACTCCAGTACTCTTGCCTGGAAAATCCCATGGACGGAGGAGCCTGGTAGGCTGCAGTCCATGGGGTCGCTAACGGTCGGACACGACTGAGCGACTTCACTTTCACCTTTCACTTTCATGCACTGGAGAAGGAAATGGCAGCCCACTCCAGTGTTCTTGCCTGGAGAATCCCAGGGACGGGGGAGCCTGGTGGGCTGCTGTCTATGGGGTCGCACAGAGTTGGACACAACTGAAGCGATTTAGCAGTAGCATTGCTACTCACATTGTTGTGCTTTACCTGTCTACCAGGTCATCAGCATCTGCCCCCTCTCCTGGCTTTCCCTAATGCTGACTGCTTACCTGGACTGCCATCTCTTGTTCTCCAGGCATTGGCCTGCCTGGCTGGACTTCTTCCCCATCACCTTTAGCTGAATCTGTCTAAGCCTAAAGTTGTGAATGTATTTTTATTTTCAGATACTAGCTTTGTTTGTCTAACTTCTCCTGACACTGAATTTCAATTCTTTAAACATACTTTTACCTTATAATTTAGCAAAATACTTTCTCATTAAAGCTTTGACTGTTATATGGCATTTGTTGCAAATGTACAGTGTAAGGCATGGGTCCAAGCTATTTATTTATTTTTATTTATAACTATTTTTACCCTGGCAAAACATTTATAAAGGATTCTATTATCCATTTCTGTGTTACTTATATTTTTTACAATAGCTTTAGTTATTATAATAATTTGAGTCTATTTCTAAGCATTCTGTACCACTGATTAATCTCCCTTGTTAAAATATCACACAATTCTAATAAATATTTTGTATATATATGTGAGTTTGAGTATGCTTATCTTGAATCTTTCTAACAATGAGATAGGTATATTTCTTCATTTATTTAAATCTTCCATTTTTCACTAATTAGGGTCTCAGTTTTCTTTGTGTCATAAACTTAATGCACAAGCATTAGTGTTTTTAATAGTTACTGAGGAGGTAATCTCATTTCTTTTTTGAATTATTCATTGTATTTTCTGTATTATTAGTATATAGGGCTCCATTTAATTTATTTTTGTGGATTTACTTCACTCCACAATTCTGATGAACTCATTTTATTACCTCTGGTAATTTTTTGGTTGATTTCTTTGGATTTTCTGAGTACTCTATATTCAGGTCATAAGCAAAAAAATGATTTTTAGTATCTTCCTTTCCTAAATGTACCTTCAATTCCTTTTTTTTTCCTCTCTCTAATAATCTTAGTCAATATTCCATTAAAAGAAAGTGGCAACCAGGGGGGGAAAAAAAAAAAAAACATTTGTGGAGTTCTATTTTTGCCTATTCTTGATTTTAAAAGAAGTAATTCCACTCATGCTGCTGCTGCTAAGTCGCTTCAGTCGTGTCTGACTCTGTGTGACCCCATAGTCGGCAGCCCACCAGGCTCCCCTGTCCGTGGGATTCTCCAGGCAAGAACCCTGGAGTGGGCTGCCATTTCCTTCTCCAATGCATTAAAGTGAAAAGTGAAAAGTGAAAGGGAAGTTGCTCAGTCGTGTCTGACCTTAGTGACCCCATGGACTGCAGCCTACTAGGCTCCTCCGTCCATGGGACTTTCCAGGCAAGAGTACTGGAGTGGGTTGCCATTGAATTCCAGTCATACTTCTCTATTAAATATATTATTGGTTCTGTTGTTTAAATGTGCCCTTTTCATGTCAGGAATGAAAATATTTAATTTTGTTAATCAAGAAAATATGTTGAATGTCACCAGTGTTTCTTGGCAGCTAATTGAAAAAATAATTTATTTTCCCATTAACAGGTTATTATTAGCCTGTATTCGTAGAATAAATAGTAATAGTCATAGATGGTGAGGGACAGGGAAGCCTGGCATGCTGCAGTCCATGGGGTCGTAAAGAGTCAGACATGACTTAGTGACTGCACAACAATAGTTGATACTTAAAAAAATTATATTCTAGTGTTCTATTTCTTAATATTTTATTCAGATTATACACACATAAGTAGCTTGCATAATGTATAATATATATGTGTATATACAAACATACATTATTTGATGAAAAGAAAGATCAGCCTAGAATTCCCTTATTTGCTATTTTTCTTCTCAATTTAGAATAAAACCATATTTGCCCTATGTAGTAACATGGGTAACATACCTTCTTTTTCTGTATTTAAAAATAGTTTGAAGCAAAAGAATGTGTAATCTTAAGAAAGTTTAAAAGAAGTTCTACTGAATCTGTCAGTTCCAGTTGACTTAAGCATTTGTCTTAAAAAATACTTTTTTTATGTTTTGAAGCATATGCATTCTTTATTTCTTATAGTATTGATTTTTTAAAATTTTTAGTATAAATTTATTCTTTTTTATGATTACCAAATTTGACAGTACCCAAGAGGATTTATGTTTTCTTCGTATTCTGTTTAAAACATGTGCTTGAATATATTTTTTGAGCACTTACTGTGTGTCAAGCTCTCATTTAGTCACTAAGCATGAGGCAGTTAAAAAAAAATAGATGTTTCTGTCCTCATTTATAGAGCTTAGACCTTGTCATGTGAGTAGATTGTTCTACTTTTGATTGCCTTATCAGGGAAGGCCTTTCTGAAGAGGTGATTTTTAAGCTGAGTCCGCCAAGGAAAGGGCTGGGGGAGGAGTATCCTAAGCAGGGTGAACAATAAAAGCAAAAACCTTGAGATGGGAGAGAGCCTTATATGCCTGCAGTTCACATTTTCCCCTTTTAATTTATTGATATAATCTTTTCTTTGCCAATTGTAGCGTTTTTCCCTTATAACCAATCATAGGCTTTATTTATTAACTGTGCCATTTTTTCTTTCTGTATTTTACTTCTGTTTCATCTTAGTGTTCTTGTTTCCCTTTTCTTTTTTCTTTTTGGCTTATAATACTTGATTCTTTTTCTGTTCCTAAGAAATTGGATTTTTTTTTTCCCCTTTACTGAACAACAGTAAGACTCCTGTATCCCATTGAACTTCCCTCCCTATTAGTATCAGTAGCTAGTATAGCCTGAACTTGGCTTGTGACCATCCTTTGGAAAGTGGAAAGGCATTATAGCATGCATTTTTACCCTAACCTTAGGGCTAGTTTAATTCAAATTGTACTGTGTAGTTTTTTCTTTGTAATGATTTCTTTGCTTAGTTTTTTTTGGGAAGGAACTTCGATCATCACAATTTATTATGTTGTTATTTCAAATAATAGCACTTATTTTTACGATCATTACAAAATTTATTACCTTTTGCATTAGATCTATTTGTAGCCATATCCTCTCCTTTTCTGAAGCAAGATAGAATGCAAAAACGTGAATAGTTTTTTATAAGTACTTTTAAGTGAAGGTTTTTTTTAAAAGTTAAAACTGAGGTATAATTTACATACAGTAGAATTCACCCTATTTAGCATATAGTTCTGTAAGTTTTGACAAATGCAAACCAACAAAATTAACATATGAATCAGTTCCAGTGCCCTCCCCCCAATCACTTTTCCAGTCCTACTGTTTTCCCTTTTCTAAAATGTCATATAAATGGAATATTACAGCGTGTAGTCTTTTGTGATGGTTTCTTTCACTTGTTACAATGGATTCGACATTCATCCATGTAGTTACATATCTATGGTTCATTCCTTTTAATTGCTAAAGCTTTGATACTCAATTATACCATGTAATACACCACAATTTATTTGTGCACTAATTGACAGGACTTTTTTCCAGATTTTGTTGATTAAGAATAAATCCTGTATAAATACTCACATGCATGTTTTTCTGTGAGCATAAGTTTCATTTCACGTAGTTAAACACCTAGGAGCATAATCACTGGCTTATATGGTAAATGTAGGTTTTGTTTTTTTTTTTTTTTTTTTACCAGAAACTGCCAAACTTTTGGAAAGTGGTTGAGCCACTTTACCTTCCCACCTGGGAAGAGATTTAGTTCATTATATATCTCTTTTTCAGGTGCTAGAAAGAAAGTGAAGTTGCTCAGTCCTGTCCGACTCTGCAACCCCATGGACTGTAGCCTACTAGGCTCCTCAATCCATGGGATTTTCCAGGCAAGAGTACTGGAGTGGGTTACCATACTCATGTTTTTATTGCTTTTGGCCAATGGTAGTTATAAGGTTTTCAAAGCAAAGAGAAGATATGGTGTGTAATGTTTAAAATTTGTATAATTTTCACAGCAAAGATAAAAGCATGTCACAGGTAGTATTTCATAAAATGTCAAATCCATTCACTGATTTTGTTTTAATTTTGCAATTTTCTTTTTGGCTTATCTAGCTTCTAAAAAGTGATGAGGTCTAAGATAACTATTTTGAATGGAGTACTGTCTTAGCAAGTAATGTTATACTGAGAATGAATTAAAAATTGGGTATTTAAGACTGGAATAGCATATTGAAAGCCTTTTTATTTTTATGTAACTTTACATTTATTTACTTAATGAACAAATATTTGTTGAGTATTATGTGCAAGTAACTGGGCTGTGTGTTGTGGATGGTATAAAGATGTGTGAGAGTCCCTGCTACCAAGCAAGCTCCCATGGGGTCACTTGCTCAGTCAGCTTTTCCATTTGATATATAAAAGGCTATATTATGTATACAGTTGTTGCTGTCTTTGGAATGCAACAAAACTAGATTCAAAGATATTTCTAATAAGTGGGCTGATAAGGATTTCTTTACAATTTGCTATAGGATTAAACTTTAAATGCACTAATATATTTTAAACGGTGGTGGAATGACTGATTCATAGTAAGTGTTCCAAATTGGTACCTTTAAAAAATTATTTCCATGATATTTACAATTTATAATCGAGTAGTCAAAATGTATACCATGTTGTAGCTTAATTGCCTTGTATAAGCATGATATAGTTCTTTTGTTGTGGAACACAATCTTCATCAAAGGTAATTGTTTGATGAAACAAGTTCTAGTCATTTTGCTATTGTTAGAGTATTCTTATTTTAGACGCCTAGGATATATACTAGTACAAGGAGCAAAACTCCAAAGACCACTTATTTCCTTAAAAAAAAAACAGAGTTTATATAGTTGGTGCTTGGCAATTGAGAGACAGATTCTAGCTAGGTCACTGATACAGAGACAGCTTACAAGGTTGCAAGTTTTAAAAATGGAAAAATACCTATTGAAACAGCTGAAGAAGAACCAAAATGCAGAGTATCACAAGCAAAAAAGTGTGAACTCTCAAAATATGAATGTGTTGACCTTTTTTGTTTGTTTGTTTTGGCTTTCAGTCCTGCAACCTATTAGAAGATGGAGGACTTTGGACATTTTGGTGAGTTGGGATGAACTTTCATTTCAAATCTCTTGGATCCAGTACCATTTTCCTGTCTGTATATGGTTTTGTGCCTGAGTCCAGGGAAGAAGTCGTTAACTTGGACAGATTTGTGGCCTGGTGTTGAGGAAATGTAGAGTTGTGGAGCCTTGGCCAAAAGAGATGTTCAGGGCCAAGTAGTTCGTAGCTGTGCACAAGGAGAATTAATTCATGCCAGGGAGACTTCTTCAGCAGTTTGTCGTCTTATTGCAGGGCTTCTTTTCTTTTTAATTAATATCAATTACATTCTTATTTTTTAACAATGAAATATTATATATGAGACAATAGTCTCCAGTCTACCCTTTTCTTCTCAGAATTAACTACTTCCATGAGTTTGGTTCTTATCATTACAAAATTTTGCCAGGCTTTTTCATACTTATATATATCTGTTCTTATTGTGTGTGTGTGGAGAAGGAAATGGCAACTCACTCCAGTATTCTTGCCTAGAGAATCCTGTGGATGGAGGAGCCTGGTGGGCTGCTGTCCATAGGGTCGCACAGAGTCAGACATGACTGAAGCGACTTAGCATGCATGCATGCATTGGAGAAGGAAATGGCAACCCACTCCAGTGTTCTTGCCTGGAGAATCCCAGGGACAGAGCAGCCTGGTGGGCTGCCATCTATGGGGTCGCACAGAGTTGGACACGACTGAAGCGACTTAGCAGCAGCAGCAGCGTGCGTGCGTGTGTGTGTGTCGACTTAGCAGCAGCAGCGTGCGCACGTGTGTGTGTGTGTGTGTGTGTGTAGGTGCCTCTGCATGCCCATGTGCATGATTACATAATTGGCATTTTTCTGTACAAAGTGTCTTGCAACTTGTTTTTTCTTCACTCAGCAAAGTGTCTAGGAAGAGTATTTGTTGGTGCATGTGTATCTAGCTCATTCATTTTACTAGCTTTGTATCATTCTATAATATGAATGCTCTATAGTCGACTTAGCTGTTCTCTTATTCCTGCAGTTTTAGGTTGTTTCCAAATTGTCACTAGTAGAAACAAGGCTGCAATCAACAATTTTGTATATGACTGTGTGTGTTCAAATGCAAGTATTTTCTGAAAGGGTAATGGAGCTGATTAAAGTTGTTTTATCTGTGGGTACAAGCAATATTAATAATTATCAAATTGCCCTCCAGAGTTCTTCATGGCATTTTCTTCACATCTTATGCAAATATTATTAACAAAGTCAGACTTTAAAAAATTGAAGTGTAGTTGATTTACAATATTGTGCTCATTTCAAGTATACAGCATATTGGTTCAGTATTTTTGCAGGTTATAATGCATGATGGGTTATTATAAGATAATGGCTATAATTCCCTGTGCTATATAGTAAATTCTTGTTGCTTATCTTTTTTTTCAATTTTTAAATTGGAGGATAATTGCTTTATAGTGTTGTGTTGGTTTCTGCCATACAACAGCGCACATCAGTCATAATTATTTATGTATCCCCTCCCTCTTGAGCCTCTCATCCCCCTTCTATCCCACACTCCTCTAGGTCATCACAGAGTGTCAGGCTTGGCTCCCTTTCATATATATCAACTTCCAACTCACTGTTTTACATAAGGTAGTGTATATATTTCAATACTATTCTCACGATTCATCCTACCTTCTTCTGCCCCCACTGTGTCCACCAGTTCATTCTCTATGTCTGTCTATCTATTTTATATATAGTAGTTTGTATCTGTTAATCCTATACCTGTAATTTGGCTCTTTCCCCACCCTTGGTTGTTGTTCAGTTGCTCAGTCGTGTCTGACTCTGTGAGCCCATGGACTGCAGCATGCCAGGCTTCCCTGTCCTTCACCATCTCCTAGAGTTTGCTTAAACTCATGTCCATTGAGTCAGTGATGCCATCCAACCATCTCATCCCCCACCCTCTCTCCCTTGATAACCACAAAATTATTTTAAATGTTTCTGAGTCTGTTTTGCAAATACATTCATGTTTTATTCAGATTCCACATATAAGTGATATCATCTAGTATCTGTATTTCTCCAACTTAATTCCCTAAGCATAGGATTCTCTTGTTCTATCCATGTTGCTGCAAATGGCAGTATTTCATTTTTTATTGCTGAGTAATATTCCATCACACACACACATATGTGTGATGTGTGTATATATATATGATATATATATATGTGGTGTGTATGTGTATATATATATCATGTACATCTTCTTTATCCGTTCCTCTGTTGATGGGCACTTGGGTTACTTCCATGTCTTGGTTATTATAAATAATGCTGCTATGAACATTGGGATGTGTGTATCTTTTCAAATTACTGCTTTCTTTTTTTTCAGAAGTATATCTGGGAGTGGAATTACTAGATCATATGGTAGTTCTGTTTTTGTTTTTGTAACATCTCCATATTGTTTTTTATTGGAGAAGGCGATGGCAGCCCACTCCAGTACTCTTGCCTGGAAAATCCCATGGATGGAGGAGCCTGGTAGGCTGCAGTCCATGGGGTCGCGAAGAGTTGGACACGACTGAGCGACTTCCCTTTCACTTTTCACTTTCATGCATTGGAGAAGGAAATGGCAGCCCACTCCAGTGTTCTTGCCTGGAGAATCCCAGGGACAGGGAAGCCTGGTGGACTGCCGTCTATGGGGTTGCATGGAGTCGGACACAACTGAAGTGACTTAGCAGCAGCAGCATATTATTTTTTATAGTGGGTGAGCCAACTTACATTCCCACCAACCCTGTATAAGAGTTCCCTTTTCTCCACACACTCACCAAAATTTATTATTTGTAGATTTTTTGATGACAGCCATTCTGATAGATGTGAGGTGAAAACTCACTGTGGTTTTGATTTACATTTTTCAGTTAGCAGTGTTGAGCATCTTTTCATGCGCCTGTTAGCCATCTATAAGTCTCCTTTGTTCCAAAGTCTATTGAGGTCCTCTGTCCAATTTTTGATTGGGTTGTTTCTTGTTTTGATATTGAGTTGTATGAGCTATTTGTATGCTTTGAATGTTAATCCTTTGTCAGCCACATCATTTGTGAATGTTTTCTCCCTTTCTATAGGTTGTCTTTTTGCTGTGTCAGTGGCTTCTTTGCTTTGCAAAAGCTTTTAAGTTTATTAGGTCCCACTTGATTAACAAAATCAGACTTTAAATTTTTTGTAAATAATATGTGAAAATTAATAGCTTATATTTTTGACTTGCATTTCCTGAGAACTAATGGGTTAATTATTTTTTTGTGTGTTTATTGGCCATTTGTGTTTTTGTTTCTGTAAATTGCCTGTGCAAATCATTTGCCTTTTTAACCTACTGAGTTGTCATTTATTTTATGGATTTGTGGGAGTCTTTTGATTATTCCTGATTGGTTAAATGCATTCCAAATATCTTCTCCCTGTCTGTTACTTGCTTTCAACTTTGGTTTAATAATTTTTTTGCATACCATTTTTACATTTTAGTATAGTAAAATTTGTTATTTTCTTCTGTTACGAGTTTTGCATGTGTGAATCATTTTTAAAGGAAATCTTAAACTTTTATTTCAAGCTCCTAAAATATTTTCTTCTAGGATTAATAGATTTTTCATTATTTATTTATTTTTAATGGTTTAATATATTTGAAATATGTATGTGTTTATATGCATGTGTATGCAACACGTGTCTGTCTGAAGCAAGTGAGGTTAATTTTTTTCTTAAGCATTTGGTATGTTAGGTTCCAGAATACTTGAGATGTTCCTTCCCCCATCCCCCTTCGTCTTGTCCAGTGTCCTTCTCTCTCCTTATACCTGGTTCCTCCATCTTTATACTTGTGTTTGCCTTCTGGTTCATATACTACATACACCAGTTTTCAGTCACCATTTCTGTTTGGTCAGCTTATTCTAGGGGGTTCCACAGATGTAGAATAGTTTTTTCTCTCGAAGACCTAGAAAGATTAGAAAGTTATCCAAAGTCAGAACAAGCAGAAGGTCAAAGCTATGATGTCAGATCTATCTTAAGAAGACAGAAAATAGCATTTATTAGCCCTTAATACATGTAAGACAGTGTATAAGGTATTCGATCATAGTTGTAATACTCTCAGCATCTCTATAAAGTAGTTATTACCCCTACTTTTTACATGAGGAAACTGGGGCTCAAAGTGGTTGAGTAACTTGCTTAAGGTCACGTGAATAGTATATCAGTCAGAATTTTCCAGAGAAACAGAACCAGGAGGCGATATGGAGATATTTACTTATTTTTACCTGGAGAGGGAAGTGGCAACCCATTCCAGTGTTCTTGCCTGGAGAATCCCATGGACAGAAGAGCCTGGCGGGCTACATCCATGGTGTCCCAAAGAGACAGACTGAGTGACTAAACTACAACCACCCACTTATTTATTATTAAGGATTTGGCTTATGAGATTACGGGCGAAGGCCAGTCTAAAATTTGTAGTGCAGGTTGGCATGTCAGAAACCCAGGCAGGAGTTAATGTTTCAGGCTTGAGGCAGAATTTCTTCTTTCCTGTTAAGGCATTCAACAGATTTTGTTATCAATGATAATCTCCTTTACTTAAAGTCAACTGTATATATTAATAGCATCTACAAAATACTTTCACAAATAACACCTAGATGAGCAGAATGGGTGAGCTCTATAGTCTAACCAGTTTGACACAAAATTCAGCATTACAAGTGGTTAAGTGAAAGAAATGGAATGTGAACCCTTTCATGATTGGCTATAAAAACCCCCATTTGTAGCACCGAGAGCCTGTCTTATTTTCCTGTATCAGAGTTTTTGCAATAAATATATAAATTTAATTAATTAATTTTACTGGATGAATCAGTAAAATCAACTACCTAAATAACTGAATCTTTTTACTTTATGAACTCTAGTTTCTCTGGGACTCAGAGTTTTTGCTTTAGGCTCTGTGCTGTTGCAACTGCCTGCTTGTTTGGCCTAACGATTAATCAAATATCCAGAATCATGGGATTACTTTCCAGTGGCCTACCTATCCTTCTCATATCTGGTTTTGGACCTCCCCTTTCCTGTCTGTCAAAAGCAGTATAACTGGTAGTGCTTCCTGGTTCAGGTGTCTGCTTTTTTTTCAGGGCCCTGAATTGTAGGCCCCAGGCTTTCTCAGAGTCTCCTCTGATAACGTCCCGAACTGAACCCTGGTTCATGACTTTAAGGGTTTCATGGTAGATATCAGTGATCATGGTCCAGGATTAGAATTAACAAGCAAGAGACTAGGCTGAATCTATACCAATCTCAGGGCTTTTCCTTGAATTTGGCTTGTTATTGCTGATGTTTTTATTTTATTTTTTAATATAAATTTATTTATTTTAATTGGAGGTTAATTACTTTAAAATATTGTATTGGTTTTGCCATATATCAACATGAATCCGCCACAGGTATACACGTGTTCCCCATCCTGAACCCCCTTCCTTCCTCCCTCCCTGTACCATCCCTCTGGGTCATCCCAGTGCACCAGCCCCAAGCATCCAGTATCATGCATTGAACCTGGACTGGCGATTCATTTCATATATGGTATTATACATGTTTCAATGCCATTCTCCAAAATCATCCAACCCGCACCCTCTCCCACAGAGTCCAAAAGACTGTTCTATACATCTGTATCTCTTTTGCTGTCTCACATACAAGGTTATCGTTACCATCTTTCTAAATTCCATATATATGTGTTAGTATACTGTATTAGAGTTTTTCTTTCTCGCTTACTTCACTCTGTATAATCGGCTCCAGTTTCATCCACCTCATTAGAACTGATTCAAATGTATTCTTTTTAATGGCTGAGTAATACTCCATTGTGTATATGTACCACTGCTTTCTTATCCATTCATCTGCTGATGGACATCTAGGTTGCTTCCATGTCCTGGCTATTATAAACAGTGCTGCGATGAACATTGGGGTACATGTGTCTCTTTCAATTCTGGTTTCCTTGGTGTGTATGCCCAGCAGTGGGATTGCTGGGTCATAAGGCAGTTCTATTTGCAGTTTTTTAAGGAATCTCCACACTGTTCTCCATAGTGGCTATACTAGTTTGCATTCTCACCAACAGTGTAAGAGGGTTCCCTTTTCTCCACACCCTCTCCAGCATTTATTGCTTGTAAACTTTTGGATTGCAGCCATTCTGACTGGTGTGAAATGGTACCTCATTGTGGTTTTGATTTTGCATTTCTCTGATAATGAGTGATGTTGAACATCTTTTCATGTGTTTGTTAGCCATCTGTATGTCTTCTTTGGAGAAATGTCTATTTAGCTCTTTGGCCCATTTTTTGACTGGGTCATTTATTTTTCTGGAATTGAGCTGCAGGAGTTGCTTGTATATTTTTGAGATTAGTTGTTTGTCAGTTGCTTCATTTGCTATTATTTTCTGCCATTCCGAAAGCTGTCTTTTCACCTTGCTTATAGTTTCCTCTTATCTTGTGATAATAATCATTCTACTAAAATGTGAGCACAGTGGGGAAAAACAGTTTAATTGAAAGGACTGTTAGTTGGATTCCAATTAATTGAGATTTTATGGTATTTGTTTATGAGAATGTAACAGATCCTGACACTATTTTATTTAATATCTGCTGAAAACATCATTGAGTAGTGAGTTAAAATAATTGACAAGGAAGTCCATTGCCAGTCATTAACTGTTATGAATTAGTGAGACTATAAACAAGCATGGTGGTAAATCAGAGTTCCTACTTACCCAAATAGAGTGTAATTTATTCCTAGGAGTAGCACTTTCTCTACAGTGTTTGGACATCAGAAAGTACCCTGTACCGAGTTGGAAGAAATCAATGCTTCCTTTAGCTCACTAGCTTGATTGTTTCTGGTGAAGTGACATGAGACCACTAGATTTGTAGATACTCATATTTAGCAATTGTAAAGAAATTTATTCTTAAAAAGGACACAGAAAAATAAATCCTCACACAGGACCAGTTTGGAGTCTTGAGTTGTTCCTAGCATTCTCATTATTGTTCTCCTAGGTATGTTCCTGGAATAAGCTTGGCCCATAGGATCATTCCCTAGCTCTGAATTGTTCCAGCACTTATACTGCTTTGGAATATTCACAGGTTATAAGAACACAATGATAATTCATTAATTTCACAAGTATGCCAACTGTATGCCTTCATAGAGCCTTCTATGTACCATACACCATTCTAGACAATTGAGGATAAACATATGTATGTCATTGTAGAGTCCTTAATCCCTGCTCCAGCTAGCCTCACCCAAGATCAAACTTACCTTGGTCTTCTTAATAATGTACTTCAGCTTCAGTATCCCTGACGTGCTGTGTTCTGGATTTTTTTTCCCACTTGGTTCCTAAAGGCCTGCCTGATTCTGAGGTTTAGTGGAGTCAGAGTGGATTCCAGACCTCACTCTGTCAGTTATCCTAAAGATTATACATTATTTCCTTTCATTTCCCTCCCTGCAGTTCACACAGTCAGATCATCTTAGAAGCCTGTATGTAAGAGAGTGGAGGATGGTAAAAATTCTGGGTTCTGTAAGCAGTTAAGTCTTCGCTGTGTCACTTTACTGGGTGTATGACCTTGGGCAAGTGAATCTGAACATTAGTTTTCTCACCAGTAAAATGAGATTAACATCTGGGAGGAAATTAATAATATTACTTTGCAAGTAGGATGCCTAATATATAGTGCTCCAGAAATGGTATATATTGTTATTAAATTATTGCATGGAGCCGAGAAAATAATTGAAGAAGGAAATGGCAACTCACTCCAGTATTCTTGCCTGGAGAATTCCTTGGACAGAGGAGCCTGGCAGGCTATACTCCACGAAGTCACAAAGACTCGGACATGACTGAGTGACTATCATTCCCTTAGAAAATAATAATGATTTTAAGGCTTGATGTATTCCAACAGTGAAAGTGAAAGTGAAGTTGCTCAGTCGTGTCCAACTCTTTGCGAACCCATGGACTGTAGCTCTCCAGGCTCCTATGTCCATGGGATTCTCCAGGCAAGAGTACTGGAATGGGTTGCCATTTCCTTCTCCAGGGGATCTTCCTGACCCAGGGATCGAGCCCAGGTCTCTTGCTTGCAGGTAGACGCTTTAACCTCTGAGCCACCAGGGAAGCCCACAGTACTGGGTACTAAACAAGCTAATCACTACAGTCAGCCTCTTTTCTGCTTCTTTCTCCTCCTTATCCTCAATTTCTAGATTTTCTAGGCCTTGTTGTTGCTGTTTAGTCACTCAGCTGTGTCCAATTCTTTTGTGATCCCATGGACTGTAACCTGCCAGGATTCTCTGTCCATGGGATTTCCCAGGCCAGAATGCTTGAGTGTGTTGTCATTCCCTTCTCCAGGAAATCTTCTTGACCCAGGCATCAAACTCGCTTCTCCTGTGTCTCCTGTGTTACAGGCAGATTCTGTACCACTGAGCCACCAGGCAAGCCCTTTTTCAGCATTATATCTCTCTATGTTAGTGATGAGGTGTCTGGGCTTAGCTTTGGTTTCTTTATCCTGCTGTAGCCTATATTAAGGCAAAATAGTGCAAGTGCTGAATTGTTTAATTAAATTAAATAGCATCCCAACAGAAGTTTAGTGGCCTGGAACTCTGAGAATATGTGGTCCTTCCAAGATTTTAGTGAGATGCAGGAGAGGAAAGTGGGAATGAAGGTAGCTTGTCTGATTCAGGTGTTTTAGAGGCCTTTATGTAGTCCCTTTTATGCAGAGTACATCATGAGAAATGCTGGGCTGGAAGAAGCACAAGCTGGAATCAAGATTTCTGGGAGAAATATCAAAAGACCCTGATGCTGGAAAAGATTGAGGGCAGGAGGAGAAGGGGATGACAGAGGATGAGATGGTTGGATGGCATCACTGACTCAATGGACATGAATTTGAGTAAACTCCGGTAGTTGGTGATGGACAGGGAAGCCTGGCATACTGCAGTCCATGGGGTCACAAAGATTCAGACATGACTGAGCAACTGAACTGAACTGAGGTAGTCCCTGCTTTGGTAAAAAATTGAGTTTGCTCTGTTAGGCAATCCTAGCTGATCCCACATGTTTTACCATTGATGTTTTATAGTCATAAACATACCAGTCATGTTTTATAGTCATGGGGTAAAGGGAAAAGAGAACAATAAAGACATTAAGAGGATTGAAATCTTGTTCTTTATTTGCCTCTTGACTACTTATATGATCTTAGGTTGGACATTGAGGAAGAATCAAGGAATATTGGGTTGAAGGAGAAGATTTAGTTTGGACATGATCATTGTCCTCCACCATTTAAATTCTACTAAGTGGCCTCAGGTATAAGAGCAAAGACCAATGGATAGAAGCTGTAGTAAATATAGATTTTAACTTAATATGAGAAGGAAGCATTAAAAAAAGGAAATAAGTATCTACCTTAATGAGCTTCCCAGAACTCGGATTTTTTCCAGCACTTGGAAGGGATTCTAATGTCTGATGGAGAATTAGATAACAGGATCCTTAAGGATCTTTTCTATCTTGAGATTACATTTTAAAATCACTGCTGTGGGGAGGGGGGTGGGAGGGGGGTTCATGTTTGGGAACACATGTACACCCGTGGTGGATTCATGTCAATGTATGGCAAAACCAATACAGAATTGTAAAGTAAAATAAAAAATAAATTTAAAAAAATAAAATAAAATCACTGCTGTGGACCTTAGTTATTCCATTTAAAATGAAAAGCATGTGTTATATGATTGTGTGATTGCTTTCCACCTTTAACTATCTACAGTTTGTCTAATGAGCAACATGTGGAGGAAGTTCAAACCAGGTTTCTTTATTATGACTATTACCTGAGGCTTGCTTTGGTGGGTGGTAAGACAAGCCAGCAGACAAATATGGTAGAAGAGGCGGTTACTCTCAGTGTGGCAGCTTCCTGTGTCTAACCAACCCTTTAGCACCTTAAGTCTAATAAAAATTATTTTTAGGTTATCTTTTTTTCTGTGGTAATTCATGAATTTTGCCAATTATAGGGGGGAAGCTAGATATTTTATTTCTGGTATGGTGATTTGTACTTACCAGCACAGTAAAGAAATTCAGAGCACTATATTATTTCAGTTTCCTGTATTTTCCCTTGGAGGAAATTATTATTAACCAGGTCTGCTCATTTAACAAAGTATTTAGCTGTATGGGAATCTTATCAAAGGGAAGAATAAGCTGTGACATTCACAGTCCAAAAGACTCGCATGTGAACAATGGCATACAGAAGGAAATGCTTGAGATAAAGAAAAGAAAGGAGAGAGTTTTCTGATAACTAGCACTGTTTCTGTTGTTCATCTTCAGGGACTGCATTATAGATGAAGACAGGCTTCTTAATTTGAGGAGTCCAGGACAAAATTACAATATGAAGCCTCTTGTTCAAAATGCAAGAGCTAAGCACCACTAAAGAGCACTAAAATAGGGATTTCCCTGGTAGTCCAGTGTTTGAGCAGTTACCTTCCATGGCAGGGGGAGGTAGGTGGTACAGGTTCAAACACTGGTTGGAAAGCTAAGATCCCACATGCCTCTTGTCCAAAAAAACAAAACTTAAAATAGAAGCAATTTTGTAACAAATCCAATAAAGGCTTTAAAAATTATCCATATCAGAAAAAATTTTAAGGAAAGAAAACACTAAAATATACAGCTTTTTCCTTTCATTCTTCCTTAATGTCTGTCTCTGTCCCCATCTTTATCTGTCTTTCATTATGGTATTTTTATTTATCTAAATATTATATATATTATTGCATAAGTCATATTCAAGTAGTACTTCCTACTTCACAGAAGTTGTGGGGATAAGGTCAGCATTATGATTTGAAGATGGAACTAGTGGTTCAGAGAAAAGATGGCAGTGTGTTGTGTGCACACTGTAGAAGATCAACCACACCTAACAGCTACTGGGTATATACTCTTTCTGCCCACTCCACTGTAGCAAGGTAGGTATTGGCAGAAAAATGGAAGAGGGGGATAAGATATTTCTGTTTACTCAGCAGTATTATGAGGGACATTAGAGAACATGGAGACATTCAACAACATTCAGCTCTTGATAGTTGGTACTTTCTTAGAATATTAATTTTTTCTTAAATTCTATTGTACTTTCCAGAAGCACCTCTATTTCCTAGAATTTTTACTGCTAATTCTAAGTATTAGAATGATGGCCAAGGATGGTCAAACATGATGTGTGTAACAAGAACTCGGAAATTTCCACCTTAACTAATAGCACTCTTTACTTTTTAGATTGCTTTTTCTAGGTAATGTGCAGTAACAGTGCTACAGCTTGGCTTCCTTCTGCCACCGCAAATTTACCCAGGAGATAGATCAGTTATCAGGGGAAAGCATAATTTATTATCTCACCTGCCATTTGATCTTTATGCAGCTCAAGAGAAGATTAGTCTTTTTCACAGACTAACTGTACAAAAAAGATCTTCACGACCCAGATAATCATGAACGTGTGATCACTCACACTCACCTAGAGCCAGACACTCTGGAATGTGAAGTCAGGTGGGCCTTAGAAAGCATCACTACAAACAAAGCTAGTGGAGGTGATACGAACAAAGCTAGTGGAGGTGATGGAATTCTAGTAGAGCTATTTCAAATCTTGAAAGATGATGCTGTGAAAGTGCTGCCAGCAAATTTGGAAAAGTCAGCAGTGGCCACAGGACTGGAAAAGGTCAGTTTTCATCC
This sequence comes from Oryx dammah, assembly GCF_014754425.2. NCBI lineage: Eukaryota > Metazoa > Chordata > Mammalia > Artiodactyla > Bovidae > Oryx > Oryx dammah. The sequence goes on along the minus strand of NW_024070207.1, from coordinate 34,091,193 downwards.
CAATCCTAAAGAAAGGCAATGCCAAAGAATGCTCAAACTACTGCACAATTGCACTCATCTCACATGCTAGTAAAGTAATGCTCAAAATTCTCCAAGCCAGGCTTCAGCAATACATGAACCGTGAACTTACAGATGTTCAAGCTGGATTTAGAAAAGGCAGAGGAACCAGAGATCAAATTGCCAACATCTGCTGGATCATCAAAAAAACAAGAAGTTCCAGAAAAACATCTATTTCTGCTTTATTGATTATGCCAAAGCCATTGACTGTGTGGCTCACAATAAACTGTGGAAAATTCTGAAAGAGATGAGAATACCAGACCACCTGACCTGCCTCTTGAGAAACCTGTATGCAGGTCAGGAAGCAGCAGTTAGAACTGAACATGGAACAACAGACTGGTTCCAAATAGGAAAAGGAGTACATCAAGGCTGTATATTTTTACCCTGCTTATTTAACTTATATGCAGAGTACATCATGAGAAATGCTGGGCTGGAAGAAGCAAAAGCTGGAATCAAGATTCCCAGGAGAAATATCAATAACCTCAGATATGCAGATGACACCACCCTTATGGCAGAAAGTGAAGAGGAACTAAAAAGCCTCTGGATGAAAGTGAAAGAGGAGAGTGAAAAAGTTGACTTAAAGCTCAACATTCAAAAACGAAGATCATGGCATCTGTTCCCATCACTTCATGACAAATAGATGGGGAAACAGTGGAAATAGTGTCAGACTTTATTTTTGGGGGCTCCAAAATCACTGCATGTGGTGACTGCAGCCATGAAACTGAAAGACTCTTACTCCTTGTAAGGAAAGTTATGACCAACCTAGACATCATATTAAAAAGCAGAGACATTACTTTGCCAACAAAGATCCGTCTAGCCAAGGCTCTTGTTTTTCCAGTGGTCATGTATGGATGTGAGAGTTGGACTACAAAGAAAGTTGAGTGCCAAAGAATTGATGCTTTTGAACTGTGGTGCTGGAGAAGACTCTTGAGAGTCCCTTGGACTGCAAGGAGATCCAACCAGTCCTTCCTATAGTAGATCAGTCCTGGGTGTTTATTGGAAGGACTGATGTTGAAGCTGAGACTCCAATACTTTGGCCAACTGATGTGAAGAGATGACTCATTTGAAAAGACCCTGACGCAGGGAAAGATTGAGGCCAGGAGGAGAAGGGGATGACGGAGGATGAGATGGTTGGATGGCATCACCGACACAATGGACATGGGTTTGGGTGGACTCCAGGTGTTGGTGATAGACAGGGAGGCCTGGCGTGTTGTGATTCATGGGGTTGCAAAGAGTCAGACATGACTGAGCGACTGAACTGAACAGACTAACTGCACCATTCCCCTTGTCTATATACTGCCTTTCTCCCTGTTTACCTAGTGAACCAACACTCAGGGTCATATCATGTGTAAAACTTTCCCTTACCCTTTCAGTGAAATAAATCACTCTCTCCTCTCTTATTTCTTAGTATTTTTAAAACCTAAATCTTTTATAGAATCCATCATGTTGTATTAGGTTTATTCTGTTCAGATCCCAGCCTTGAGTTGTGTTTACCAGAGCATTTATTAGAGTTTGGCCCACCAGAGATCTATTTGTATGTAGGATTAATCTAGGGGAGAGCTTATTATAGAGGTAAAAAGAATAAAGTTAATATAGTGAATTCCTCAACCCAAGGAACTGAAGGGGTGATTCTAGGGATAGTCGGTTATTACTCAGACCTTCTTTATATTGCATGCCTGAAATATGTGTGACTGGCATTTTGAAGGGCTCTTTTCCTTTTTTGGGGGTAAACATATAAGCTACTGAGGGTTTAAAATATCAACAGTATTGGTGGCAATAGTGCCTTTAATGTATCTTCAGCATGGGACATAGGTGTTTGTGGTATAGACATTGGTGTCACACCCTTGGCACAGAGTTCAGTGCAACTGACTGTGGTATGTTTGGTGGGCATCGATCATGTGACTACCTCTTTTGCCTTTGGAAGCAATCATACATTGCTTTTGCTCTTTGAGGAGGACAGGAGAAACTAGTTAGATGCTGCATGGTGGTTGAGAAAACCAGATCTCAGAGTCATTTAAGATACCCACTAAGGTTCAGAACCTTTGAGGGGAATTTTTAGGAAAGGGAAGATCAGTCTGGAAGTCTGCACAGTAGATGAGATAGAGTTAAAAAAAAAAAAGATGGTAAAGGTGAGTTTTGGCTGACCCTACTCACCCTCACTCGAGTGGGAAATGGCAACCCACTCCAGTATTCTTGCCTGGAAAATTCCATGGGCAGAGGAACCTTTAGGGCTACAGTCTGTGGGGCTGCAAAGAGTTGGACATGACAGTGAGTGAGCGACTGAGCATTTCCCCTCATTATATCTCCCTTACTAGGCTGGAAGTTGTTTATGATATGGACCATGTGGATAGATTGTACTTTTAGCTCACAATGCTTCCTTTCATCTTTACCCTGGTTGTGGCTCACTGTGGGTGTAATATCTTCCCAGGTGCTGCTAGTGGTAAAGAACCTGCCTGCTAATGCAGGAGACATAAGAGACACATTTGATCCCTGGGTCAAGAAGATCCTCTGGAGGAGCAAATGGTAACCCACTCCAGTATTCTTGCCTGGAGAATCCCATGTACGGAGAAGCCTGGTGAGCTACAGTCCATAGGGTCACACAGAGTCAGACATGACTGAAGTGACTTAGCATGGCATGGCATGTGGGCACAATATACATTCATTTCCTATTGATTTGGGGCTTGGACATATGATTTTGGCCAGTGCAATATGAGTGGATATAACAGTCTGTCAATTCTAGACCAAGGACTTAAAGAGGCTTCACATGTTTCCACACACCCCTCTTGAGCTTCTGACTTATGCCATGAGAAGAACATGACTCAGGTATCTGTTCCTCCTACACCCTAGGTCCAGGGATGAAGACCAGAGCAGACCTGAACCTAACCTGACATCTAGAGTCCAGTCTAGCTTAGATGAGCCCAGCTGAGCCAGCCAAACCATAGCAATACCATAGAACCATGAATGTGCAAAATAAATGTGATAGTCCACTGAAATTTTGAAATTATTTGCCATACAGCATTACTGGATTGAGCTTCCCAGGTGGTGCTACTGGTAAAGAGCCACCCTGCCAATGCAGGAGATATAAGAGAGGCAGGTTTGATCCCTGGGTTGGGAAGATCCCCTGGAGGAGGAAACGGCAACCCACTCTAGTATTCTTGCCAGGATAATCCCATGGACAGAGGAGCTACAGTCCATAGGGTGACAAAGAGCCGGACATGACTGAAGCGACTGAGCATGCAAGCACATCCATTGTTGCATCAGAAACCTTACTAATATGAGATCATATCTTAGAGTTTTTATATCCACAGCACCCAGATCATTGCCTAGCAAATAGTTGCTGGATGAGTGAGCGAAGAACTTGACATAGGTTGAACTGATTATATTGCCCACCTACCTCAACGGTATTTCAGTTGTTAGAGCAGGGTACTCGAGGGAGTCAAATCCAGCATTTATGGACTACATTTCCTCTCTTCAAAGTCCAAGGAAGGTGTCTCAATAATACATAAGCCTTTCCATAGAGAGCGGTCTAGCCAGAGGGAAACAAAATGACTTAATACGCAGCCACAGTATAACTGGAAAAGCACTGCACATGTCTTGCTGCTGGTGGATCAGAAGGACTATATGTATGAAGCTTACTGTGAGCTAAGTCGATTCAGTTATGTCCGACTCTTTGTGACCCCATGGACACAGCTCACCAGGCTCCTCTGTCCATGGAATTTTCCAGGCAAGAATACTGCAGTGGATTGCCATGCCCTCCTCCAGGGACTCTCCCTGAGCAAGGGATGGAACCTGCATCCCTTACGTATCCTGCATTGCGGGCAGATTCTTTACCTCTAGTGCCACTTGGGAAGTCTATATATATGAAGGTCAGCTCAGAATAAAGCAATTGTTGTTAGTTTATCCTTTTTAGTGTGTGGTTTTAATTAGATCTTAGGCACACCAAGGGTTTGGAGTTTGGATACCTGAAGGGTTCTGAAGAAAACGGAATTGGTGTGGTTTGAGCAAAAACAGGTAGCAGAAGTGAGTGTTAATTGCTCAGTTGTGTCTGACTCTTTGCAATCCCATGGACTGTAGCCCACCAGGCTCCTCTGTCCATGGGATTCTCCAGGCAAGAATACTGGAGTGGGTTGCCATTTCCTTCTCCAGGGGATCTTTCTGACCCAGGGATCAAACCTTTGTCTCTCATATCTCTTGCATTACAGGTGGATTCTTCAGCCACTAGGGAAGCCCAAAAGTGAAAATGTTAGCAGAAATGAAGAGGTGCTTTAAAAGGAGTGGAAACCTTGGCAAAAAAAAAAAATTGTCAGAATAGAGGGGAAGGAATTACACGTGAGAACATGGGATACTGTAAGCAAGATGGTCTGGGGGTGGAAAAAGGGATGGGGTTTTTTGATAAGAGAGAGTGATACAGGCAAGCATATGGACTTGTTGCTGAGATAAAGGAGGTCCTAGATAAAGATGGAGGATCAAACTAGCATGGGTATCTTGGGTGAACTGTCAGTAAGTAATTTGGAGCATTTTTTGAGATTTTGTAACTTAAAGAACTATTTATTTTTAGGGGAAAATACTACATATTCTGATTTTTAAAAATTGAGTGGTAGTCTTAGAAAACAACACTTAGAATCTATTCTTCAATGCTGCTCCAATCCTAGCAGAAGTGTGGCTTTCCACAGTTTAAAGAGGATTTGGAACTCAGACAGATACTGATTTTCTCTGGGATAGAGATTGGATTTATGTCTGATTAGCCTTTTGATTACTTTAAAACTAGATACAACATTTTATTTTCCTTTTGTGTCTTTGAGACTAAGGAACAAGGAAAGAAAAAGTATGCCCTGGGTAATAGAAGTGATTACTAATCAGATTGTTTGGTGGTGGGGAGTAGGAGGGGCTCAAAAACAGGTTCTTTCAAGACTTTTCCTTTTTGCTTACTAGGTTTGGAACATGGCTATTTTTGTATGAAAAATAATTTTATTGGACTTAGTGATCAGTCACAAAGTGCTTATTAATGAGATTTTGATTCTTTGACATTTCTAATTGATAATACTTGAAACATAAGAAAGGACTCAGATGTTAGTTTTCTGTGCTTAGTTATTTCTTCAAAAGATAATTAGTGATGCTTTGTTGTGAATACATTTGACCAATGGGATGATATCTTATTGCTCAGAGGTAAATACTTTTAAGTTGGCAGCTACAGTTTGAGTATCCTGGCACAGTAAATGTTCCAGAACTGTTTGAACATTGTTTAAGTGGTAGGCAAGTATCCAGGATTTTTTTTCCAGTCAATTCTGTTATTTCAATTTGAAAGAGACCTTGTGTGGCTTGATGAACAGTTTCATTGGTACTCTTATTTAACAACTTTGTACAGGTGCCACCAACCAGGGCTGCTTGATTTCTTTCATTTTCTTTCCTCCTTTCTCCCTTCCTTTTCTGTCTTCCTTTCTTTTTAATTCTGGAGGTCATGTATACATATATTTGAATCTTCAGTTTAATTGTTCCCAAACTTCTTACCAGCTAGTCTTCTAAACCTTACCTCCTGCACTTGCCTTCTGATTATTTTAATCTCAATTTTGATCATAAAAAGAATGCATTTTTAAAGATAAGCCTGTGATTTCTCAAGAGTAAACGTTCATATCTATCTTATGAAAGAGAATAAAGACATCAGAAACAATTGTAGGTGTTTGCCATCTTTAAATAGACTCAACGTGTTAAAAGGTGGGTTTATAAAAATAATTAAGTATTTGCTGTGAAAAAAATGATCATTTTAGAAAATAGTTCATAGCAGCATTCACAGAGTCAAAGAATCATAAAATTTCAAGAACCTTAAAAGTTACTACTGAAGCTGAATCCATTCTCTGTACTCTGACACCAGATTAAATCTAAGAGAGAGTTTTGGGTGATGTATAAGACAACAGCTTTATTCCTTTGCTAGGCAAAGGAGGCCACAGAAGGCTAATGCCCTCAAAACTGTTACGTCCCAACTTTGAGAGGGTAGTGAGAAGTTTTATGATAGTGGTTCAAAGAGGGGATGCTCAGTTCAATGCTAAGTTCAGTGCTATTCTTCTGATTGGTTGGTGGTGAGATAAGTGGGAGTCAGCATCATCAACCTTTCTGTTCTAACCGGTCTGGAGTCTCTGTCCTTGTGGGCAGCACACAGTTAGCTTTTCCCACCTAGTGGGGGTTTTAGTATTTGCAAAAGCATTCTAAGATGATGTTATATATATTCTTTGTTGGGGAGCTAAGACTCTGCCCTAAGGCTGCATTATGATTTCTGGACTGCTCCTCCCTTGTCTCCATATCTCCTATCTTCCCTAAACAGTACCTGTTTGAACCTGTCCCTTGGAACTCAGGCAAGGTCATGGAGGCTGCATGAAGCCTATTTCCTGTAATCAAGAGGTGGAGGACACAGAAAGGCAAAGGCTTTTGTGCCCAGGAGCCTGATAGAGCCCTGCTCAGTATCACTGCTATACAGCCAATGAGTGAATTGTGTTACTAAATTCATGATAGGTGTTACTCTGCCTATCTTTGGATGTCTTTGGTAACAGGGAACTCACTACCATAAGGGGCAAGTTCCCCCTTCACTTTTTAAAGTAATACCATATTATTATTTTAAATGACCAGACCCATTCTTTATATCAGTTCTCTTACAAGTTTTACTTACTGCTTCCAGTTATAGTTATTGCTTTGGCTTAGCACTCATAATAAAAGGAGTTAGCTGAAGAATGTGTCATATTCAAAAATTTGAGAGTAAGACATTTGGAATCTGGGGAAAATACATGATTTGCCGTGATGAAAGATTAATGAATTCTGGATTCCCACATATTTCACTTTTTGTGATCTGAGTAACAAAATTCCATTTACATTCAACTGTTAGGGAAACATTTCTTGCAATGTAAAATATGACAGTGTATGACTGCAACCTAGACCATATGCATCTGAGGTCTGAGTGCAAAAACAAAAAGAAAGAAAGAAAGAAAACCCAGAAACTTTTAGGATCTTCCTTCACTTCCTCCAATATGTTTTCAAACTGTATTTGCAGTAATTGTTGCTTCAGCATAATTCTTTATATCTCTGTAGAGGAGTATTTTTATTCTTCTGTGAGAAGACATAAAGAGAGAGATGCCCACATATCTGGTGGTTTTTTTGGGTACTATTGATTTGGCATATTGATGGTCCATTATCTGAGAGTAAAAAGGACATCATTCTTTACTCCTTGCCCACTCCTTGTACAAGAGCCCTGAGGCTCTTTGGTTTTTATTTTTAAATTTCAGGTGTATAGTTAGCTGAGTGTGTTCCCTCTGGCTTTTTTAAAAATATAAATTTATTTATTTTAATTGGAGGTTAATTACTTTACAATGTTTGGAAAGATTTCCAAAGTGAATTGGAAAAAAAAAGGAATTCTAGCTAAGAGCATTGGACAAATGTCTCATGTTTGTCTGTGATGACATAAGCTTTGACTTTGAGTTGGTATCATTGTTAAAAGAGTAGTCACACTCACTCACTGCAGCTGGTTTTTGGTGTATAATTTGGTAATAATGATGCTAGCTTTGGGGGAAATATGAGTTTAGACCTGCTGTGATTTTTCATGTTTTGTGAGACAGCTGTACTTGAATTCTTCTTCATTATCCAGTGATTTCTTTATATTTCTATGACAGCCAAATGGTTAGCTTGTGTGTGTGTTTATTTTTGCCTGTGAAAAGGACTCCATGTAGCTTTATTAAACTCCTTTCAGGAACAAGTAATTTAACAATCAAATGGTAAAATTGTATGCTTGTTTTAACTGGTAAAATTGTATGCTTGTTTTAACTGTTAGAAGTGTTTTTTTGTTTTACTGAATTTTTACTTTCACTGTCATCTGAATGAAATTTAAATGCTTCTTTATTCAGGTATGTATGTCCTTGAATGGACTTTAAGAGCAAATGTGCTCAGAATGTCAAGAAACGTAGGAAAATACAGTATAATGATAAAGAATTTTTAGCTGATCAGATTGATCCTTAGTCATAGTTGAAAATGTGTTTTCTTTACTTCCTTCATGTGAGTGTATATGGGAGGCTGTGTGTATTGTGGGAAAGGCATTTTGCATTGGGGTGAGTAGTCCATAAAGATGAAGGTTCTTAGACCTTCAAAATGTCTTGTCTTTGCCTGTTTAACTGGCTTCTCGATGGTACTAGTTCTGCTGCTGCTGCTGCTGCTGCTAGGCATGTTTTAAGAAGTGCCTCCGCAGACAGGAATAGAGTCAAAACTATCTCCTATGTCACAAAGCAAACCTTTGTTTAGGCTTGTCACCCTATTAACTTGAACCTCAGTGTTCCAGAAGTTGTGTTATTTGCTTACATTTCCTAGGTTCAAACAGTGAGTATTTTTTTCTTTGAATTAAAGACCTTGAGGATGTTCATTTAGTCTTTACTTACCTATTTGGCTTCACAGGCCAACAGATCTAACTGTCAAGCTGTTGAGTCTAGCAGCTAGCTGGTAGAAATGCTGGGAATATGTGTTTTCTTCATATTTATGACAATTGGGAAATTATATATATTCATATCCAAAATATATATGTGTACTGAAATAATAGTATTCCCTCTTTATATCCCTGGAAAACAGAACATTAAAATCTATACCTTTTTGTTTTAGATTTTAGCTAGAAGATGAGTGGAGGAGAGAAGGGAGAAGAGAGTCATTTTATGGAAATGTCCACTAGTACTTATAAATGTTAAGATTCTTAATAGTCTTTACTCTCTCATTAGAGAGTAAAATAGCTTCTCAAAGTATGAATCCTTTCAGGCCTTAATCTTTCAGCAATAGCTGTATTTAGATTATATTTCTGTGCTGCAAGCATTTAATTTTTGCAACAGTTTGTTCTTTTCCTATTCCACACATCATGTTTTTTTTTTTTCAAGTCAAATTCCACCATTTGCTATGAATCATTTATTTTGGGATAAAGTCAATCTGCCTGCTGTAGGCCAGTCTGTGGACTGCTCTTATTTCCCTCCTGGAGTGGCCTGGGCTTACTGAGACTGAGATTAGTCAGTCATAGAGATTACCTCAGAGCCTATAGTTGATATCAGATATGGCAGACAGTCATATGAGGAAGAGAATTAGCATATACCAATTCTTATACTTCCTCCATAAACATCAACCCTTTGCAAACTCATTTCAGATTTTCCAGTCTTGATGTGATTAAATAGGCAGATAGCTTTGCAGCAAGTTCTTCTGGTGGAGGGAGGCTGAGTCATGGCAGTTTAAGAATAAAAATAGGGGGCACTAATATCCATAGAATTTTTATAGAATGTGTCTCCATGCTTGTCATTTTTTCTTCCCTCTGTTCCTTTTAAATCAAGAGCTTTTCTCTCTCTTGACTCTTCCCAGAAATGTTCATGCATTGAATAGGCAGATGGTGGGTTGAGCTTGGAGAGACCTAAAAGGGCACAGTCATGCCTAAGCATCTTTCCCTAGTACAGATGCCTGTTTGTACATTGGCATCCAGTAAACCTTTGCTGATTGCAGTCAGATCTTAATTCTTAGTGTGGTTCCATACATTTTTTTTTCTTTTTAAAAATTTTCCATTCTTGAGTTTTTATGTTGTTGGCCTCTCAGGCATGCATGTATGCTCAGATGTATCTGACTCTGCAACCCCATGGACTATGGCCTGCCAGGCTTCTCTGTCCATGGAATTCTCCAGGCGAGAATACTGGAGTGGGTTGCCATTTTCTCCACCAGGGGATCGTCCCACCCTAGGGATTGAACCCATGTCTCCAGAATTGGCAAGCAGGTTCTTAACCACTGAGCCACCAGGGAAGCCCAGATTTAAGGAAGGCTGCAGAAGCTGCAAGTCAACGAGGTTGACCTCTCATCTGATTGCAAAGTATTCATCTTCATTCCTTCTGCATATACTGATCAGTATGTAAAGGAGGAGGAGGTCACAGTATTCCCAGGCCAAATAAAGCAAGTGGACTGAGTTCTAGGTAGTTGGGAGTCATCTTGGTGATAGTAAACATAGAAATGGTAGACAGGATTTGAAGTGCAAAAAGATGGTCCGTGATTAATCCCGACACCTCTGGACCTTATACAAGGCTTTCCCAGAAGAAATTATGAAGGAAAGTGGAGTTCTGCATCCAAGGATTTCCTCCCCATTGTGGCAACTCAGTGCATTTTAACTTCACCTAGTCTGTTTGAGGGTCAGTCAACTTCAGAACTGTATTTACCTCTTCTTTCACTTATTCTTATATATATTTCTTTTTTCCATTTGGATTTTTGGACAAGTCAAAGAATTGAGGCAGAATAATCTAGAAAAGTTGACCAAAAATACCCAAAGTACCAAAACAATGCTCTCCTTTAAGTCCTGCCTACTCAAATGTTAGAAACAAACAAGATATCCTAAGATAGTTATATACTTAGGAAGTTTCCCAAATACCATCTTCTCTAAAGCCTCTTAATTTCCTGAGATTTCATTCTATAAGGTATTCCCTCTATAAATAATTTCAATCTCCATTGCTTTCTATGCCTTATCCTGTAACCATCCTTAAATAGCTTTGGTTAAAAATAAAATCTTCCCTTGGTGTAGTCTGTTTTCAGATAGACCATATTCTCTCTCTTTCAGTATGGCATATTGGTTATAAGCTCACATTTTGCAGCCAGATATCTTAGTTTGAATTTCAGCCATTCCAGTCACAAACTATGTGAACTTGGGCAACTTACTTTAGAAAATAACAGAAACTTCTCTGTGCCTCAGTTTCCTCATTTGTAAAGTGGGATAATAACTGTAGCTAACTTATAGTGTTGTAAGGATTAAATGACTAAATATATATAAAGCACATGGAACAGTATGTGGCTCTCATTAGTGCTATTTAAATGTTTGTTATTATAATTCCTTTGGAGATAAGCTTTATTACTCTAATTTTTGTCTGTAGTACTTATCACTTTCCAACATATTATATGATGGATTGCTTTGACCTTTTCTCCCCTCCCCTTCTCTCTTCTTCCTGCTAAATTATAAGCTCTATGAGAACAGGGATTTTTTTCTGTTCTCTTCATTGCTGTATATCCTCTGTGCTTAGCACATAGTTGGTATTCAATAAACATCTGCTGAATGGACTCATTGTAATCTGGCTTTCTTGCTTACCAATCTATTGAAGTTGCTCTGGCAGAAGTTATTAGTAACTGCAAACCTGTGAATCGCCTTTAACACGTCCCCCTCTCTTGCTCACAGTATCTAATCAAAGAAGACAGCAGGTTAATTGTACTGCCAAGTATCTCTCAGATCCATCTTTGTCCTCCCAGAGCCACTGCTACTACCTTCTCTAGTCCCAGCCACCATCTATTTCCAGAGTCTTGCAGTAGACCCCTAATTAATTTTCTTTTTTTCCACTTTTGCTTCTTTTGATCCATTCTCTATATAGTAGCCAAGGAAGATTTCAAAAATGTAAATCAAACAATACCATACTTTAACAACCCTTTGTTGTTGTTGTTCAGTTGCTAAGTCATGTCCAATTCTTTGTGACCACTAGCTTCCTATTGTCCTGTAGAGTAAAATGCAAAATTATTCAATGATCTACATGAAACTGTGATAGCTGACCTTTTAGTTTCTTAAAAAGTAAAATAGTTAGCATTTGACCCAATGGTTCTGTTCCTCAGTATATGTCAAAGAGATTGAAAACACTCAGACATAAACTTGTATGCAAATGTTCTAGCATTATTCATAATAGCTAAAAAGTAGAATCAGGCCAAATATCCATCAATTGATGAAAAGATAAACAAATGTTATATTATCCATATACAGGAATATTATTCCATTGTAAGCAGCGATGAAGTACTGATACATGCCACAACATGGATGTACCTTGAAAACCTTGTGCTAAGTGAAAGAAGCCAGAAACATATTGTATTATTCCATTTATATGAGATGTCCAGAATAGGCAAAAGTATAGAGATAGGAAGTAGATTTGTACTTGGTAGGGGTTGGGACTAGGGGAACATAAATGCTAATGGGTATTAAGCTTCTTTTGGGAGGTGCCAAATGACAAAAACAAAACAGTTTAGTAATGAGTTTGATGTCATATATTCAAGGGAAAACAATCTATGGATTGGGGGTGTTGACTGGAAAAAATGCACAACCTGAAAGTTGAGAGTTAGGGTTTATTTGGCATATGTTCTGAGGACTTCAAGTCAGGGACACAGAAGTCTCAGATCACTCTGAGGGACTACTCCAAAGAGGCAAGGGAGGGGGCAGAATATATAGGAGTTTTTGCAACAAAGACTGGGTAGTCGTAACATCGAAAGATTATTCTTAATTAAAGAAAACTAGGTATCTCAAGTTAACAATTTGAATGCTTTTATGCATGGGAAGTTGCAAAGTCTGGGCTACTTGAAATCATTTCTGTGATAGGCAGCTCAGCTGTGTGGAGCTAGTATCCTCTGTGAGTCTCCTCTCAGTGCTTCATTGTCGGGGGTGGCTACAGCACTTGACTGCTAGGTGCTGGGCATCCTGTTTCATCCTGAGTTCCCTCAGGGCTCGCTGTGGGGGAGGCTGTAATGTGATGTCTTGATGGTGGCAACATCCTTTGTTTACTGGTATGGCAGGCAATATTTTTCATTCACAGGGGAGTACCTAACAAGCAGTGGAGCACTCTTCCCAAGGAATTTTGGGCAAGAGTGAATTTTATGGAAAGTTAAAAGAGGCAACATGAAAAAGGGCATGATTTGCCAGGAGGCTGGGGATTTCCTTATGAGACTAACTTGTCCTGTTTTCTAGGGTAAGCTTTAACTCACTAAAGCTGAGTGTTGGTTGTTGTTCAGTTGCTAAGCCATGTCCGACTCTTTCCAACCCCATGGACTGCAGCATGCCAGGCTTCTCTGTCCTTCACTATCTCCTGGAGTTTGCTCAAACTCATGTCCATTGAGTTGGTGGTTCCATCCAACCATCTCATCCTTTGCCACCCCCTTCTTTTGCCTTCAGTCTTTCTTAGAATCAGGGTCTTTTCCAATGAGTCACCTCTTCGCATCAGGTGGCCAAAGTATTGGAGCTTCAGCTTCAGCATCAGTCCTTCCAGTGAATATTCAGGAATAATTTCCTTTAGGACTGACCGGTTTGATCTCTTTGCAGTCCAAGGGACTCTCAAGGGTCTTCTCCAGCACCACAGTTCAAAATCATCAATTCTTCGGCATTCAGCTTTCTTTATGGTCCAGCTCTGAGTTGAAGTATTATAATTGGTGTATGTTAGATTTCCCTGACAAGTATTTCCTATAAGTGTAGGCTTCAGTTCAGTTCAGTTCAGTTGCTCAGTCGTGTCCGACTCTTTGCAACCCCATGAATCACAGCACGGCAGGCCTCCCTGTCCATCATCAACTCCTGGAGTTCACTCAGACTCACATCCATTGAGTCAGTGATGCCATCCAGCCATCTCATCCTCTGTCGTCCCCTTCTCCTCCTGCCCTCAATCCCTCCCAGCATCAACTTAGGTTCAAATTTGTGATATAAGCCAGGCCGTTGACTGAGGCCTCCATTTTGTGGATCTGAAACCACGCAACTCAGATTGAGACTTGAACCCACAGTCTTTTTATTGAAATCATACACCTGGTCTCAGGATTTAATAAAGTTTGGTTTCTTTGTCTCATCACAGGAGTTCAATGAGAGACAAATTGACGGGTAAGAAATGGTTTAGAGAGATACAAATACACATTCTATAGAGAGAATGCAGTCCCTCTTAAAAGGCAAGAATGGCCTTGACACTCTACAGACAGAATAGGGTCCATATCAGAAGTTGAGAGACTCCAAATATGGGGTAGTTAGTTTCTATTGGCTGAGTAATTTCATAGGCTAATGAGTGAGAACAGTATTCCAACTGTTTTGGGGAAGGGACAGGGATTCCCAGGAATTGGTCCACTCCCACTTTTTGGCCTTTTATGGTTAGCCTCAGAATTGTCATGGCACCTGTATGTCACTTCACATGCTGATGTATTAAAATGAGCATAAAATGGAGGCCTACTTAAGGTCCACTGGAATTAGATCTTCTGCAATCTTGGATCTAGTTGGTTCTAACCAGTTTTTGTCATGTCCTATAGGCATGTCATTCTTTTGAATGTTATGCCCTGCCCCCTTCCCTCCTATTTCAGGTCCTGATATACGAATTAACTTTTTTAGGGGTGATGAAAATGTTCTGAGATTAGATAGTTTGCTGGTTTATAACTTTGTGAATATTTAAAAAACACAGTGAATGGTATACATTAAACTTTATAGTATTTTAATTATATCTCAATTTAAAAAGTTTTAGTCCTTGCCTACCCTCTAATCTCACCTCCTGACACTTTCTCTTTCACTTGCTATACTCCAGCCACAATCGTCTTCTCTGTTTCCCAAACATGACATGTTCTCTCTTATCTCAGGACGTTTCCATGTGGTAATGTGTGTTGTAAAACTCATTTCTCATCTTTCTTACATAACTCATTCTTATTAATGATTCAGGATAGAGGTGAAACTCTACTACTTTCCTTCTTCTGGAAGCCATCCTTGACTCCCTTCATATTTTTCTTGTCCCATTTTTATACAATCTGCATAGCATCCTGTGTGCCTCCATTAAAAATACTTGATTATATCTGCCTTTCAGATTGGCTCCATAGACCATAAGCTCCATAATATAGATACCATACCTATCTTGGTTTATTCTCTTTCCTTCAACCTTTATTCGAAACTAAAGACCTATTCCACTTTGTTGATATTTTGGATCCTAGCTATTATCAGCTTGTATTATCTCCTTTAAGTCTCAAGAGGGCAGGGATCCTGTCTACTTCAGTTGACCGTTATGTCATGGCAGTCCAGCCACATAGTGGATACTCAATAAATGCTTGTTGAATAAATGACTGTGATGGTTTCCCCTTTTAACCTCAGTTATCTGAGCAACAGCACACATGATTAAATGTAGGAAGTTTACGTGATTTTCTGGTTAAAACCGAACATTCTCAAATATGACCCTTTAGACATTCAGTCTTGAAACTTCTTTATAGTGTATCAATTTCTTGGCATTTCTAGTTTTCTTTTGGGGAGTGGGGGTAAATAAAAGCATCAATCACATTGCCCCGGGAGTACACATCAACTCATAACATATCCTTTTTTTGACATGTAAGCCTTCTCCCCCATCTTGTCCCCATGAGAATCAGTAATGAAGCATTTATGATTGTGTTGTTGTTGTTGTTGTTCAGTTGCTCAATTGTGTCCGACTCTTTCTTACCTCATGGACTACAGCACGCCCGGCATCCCTGTCCTTCACCATCTCCTGGAGCTTTCTCAGACTCATGCCCATTGACTCAGTGATGCCATCCAGCCATCTAGTCCTTTGTCAACTCTTTCTTCTCCTGCCTCAATCTTTCCCAGCATCAGGGTCTTTTCTAATGAGTCAGCTCTTCACATCAGGAGGCCAAAGCATTGGAGCTTCAGATTCAGCCCTTCAGGGATGATTTCCTTTCAAATTGACTGGTTGCAGTCCAAGGGACTCTCAGGAGTCTTCTCCAACACCAAAATTCAAAAGCATCAATTCTTTGGTGCTTAGCCTTCTTTATGGTCCAAGTCTTACATCCATACATGACTACTGGAAAAACCATAGCTTTGACTAGATGGACCTTTGTCAGCAGCATAATGACTCTGCTTTTTAATATGCTGTCTAGGTTTGTCATAGCTTTTCTTCCAAGGAGCAAGCATCTTTTAATTTCATGGCTGCAGTCACCATCTGCAGTGATTTTAGAGCCCAAGAAAATAAAGTCTGTCACCATTTCCTTGAAAAGATCTTTATAGTCTTTCCTGTTCTATTGTTTTCCTCTCCTTTTTTGTTTTATTCACTTAGGAAGGCTTTCATATCTCTCCTTGCTATTCTATGGAACTGTGCATTCAGATGGGTGTATCTTTCCTTTTCTCCTTTGCCTTTCACTTTTTGTCTTTTCTCAGCTCTCTGTAAGACCTCCTCAGACAACCACTTTGCCTTTTTGCATTTGTTTTTCTTGGGGATGGTTTTGATCACTGCCTCCTATACAATATTTCAAACCTCCCTCCATAGTTTTCCAGGCACTCTATCAGATCTAATCCCTTCAATCTATTTGTCACTTCCACTGCATGATCATAAATGATTTGATTTAGGTCATACCTGAATGTCCCGGTGGTTTTCCCTACTTTCTTTAATTTGAGTCTGAATTTTGCCATAAGGAGTTCATTATCTGAGCCATAGTCAGATCCTCATCTTGTTTTTGCTGACTGCACAGAGCTTCTCCATCTTTGGCTGCAAAGAATTTAATCAGTCTGATTTTGGTACTGACCATCTGGTGATGTCCATGTGTAGAGTCTTCTCTTGTGTTGTTAGAAGAGGGTGTTTGCTATGACCAGTGCATTCTCTTGGCAAAACTCTTAGCTTTTGCCCTGCTTCATTTTGTACTCCAAGGCCAAACTTGTCTGTCTGTCTCTTGACTTCCTACTTTTGCATTCTAGTCCTGTACGATGAAAAGGACATCTTTTCTGGGAGTTAGTTTTAGAAGATCTTGTAGGTCTTCATAGAACCATTGAACTTCAGCTTCTTTGGCATTGGTGGTTGGGGTTTAGACTTGGATTACTGTGCTATTGAATGGTTTGCCTTGGAAATGAACTGAGATCATTCTATCATTTTTGAGATTGCACCCAAGTACTGCATTTTGGACTCTTTTGTTGACTATAAGGGTTACTTCATTTCTTTTAAGGGATTCTTGCCCACAGTAGTAGATATAAATGGCCTTCTGAGTTAAATCGCCCAACCCGTCCATTTAGTTCATTCATTCCTAAAATGTCAATGTTTACTTTTGCCATCTCCTGTTTGACCACATTCAGTTTACCTTGATTCATGGACCTAACCTTCCAGATTCCTAAGCAATATTATTCTTTACAGCATCGGAGTTTACTTTCACCACAGACACATCCACAAACTGGGCATTGTTTCCACTTTGGCTCAGCCTCTTCATTCCTTCTGGAGCTATTTCTCTGTTTTTCTCCAGTAGCATATTGGGCACCTACTGACCTGGGTAATTCATCTTTCAGTGTCATATCTTTTTGCCTTTTCATAATTTTTTTAGAAAAGGCAGAAGATCTAGAGATAAAATTACCAACACCTGTTGGATCATAGAAAAAGCAAGAGAATACCAGAAAAACATCTACTTTTGCTTCATTGACTACACTAAAGCCTGTGACTGTGTGGATCACAACAAACTGTGGAAAACTCTTCAAGAGATGGGAATACCAGACCACTTTACCTGCCTCCTGAGAAACCTGTATGCAGGTCAAGAATCAGTAGTTAAAACTGGACATGGGATAATGGACTGGTTCAAAATTGGGAAGGGAGTACATCAAGTCTGTACATTGTCACCCTGCTTAGTCATCATATGAAATGTACTGGATGAAGAACAAGCTGGAATCAAGATTGCAGGGAGAATTATCAATAACCTCAGATATGCAGATGACACTACCCTTATTGCAGAAAGTGAAGAGGAACTAATGAGCCTGTTGATGAAACTGAAAGAGCAGAGTGAAAAAGCTGGCTTAAAACTCAACATTCATAAAACTAAGATCATGGCATCCTGTCCTATTACTTCATGGCAAATAGATGAGGAAACAATGGAAACAATGAAAGATTTTGCTTTCTTGGGCTCCAAAATCACTGCAAATGGTGACTACAGCCATAAAATTAAAAGATGCTTGTTTCTTGGAAGAAAAGCTATGAGAAATCAAGAAAATGCACTAAAAAGCAGAGACATTACTTTGACAACAAAGGTCTGTATAGTCAAAGTTATGGTTTTACCAGTAGTTATGTATGGATGTGAGATTTGGACCAAAAGAAGGCTGAGCACTGAAGAATTGATCCTTTTTACTGTGGTGTTGGAGAAGACTCTTGAGAGTCCTTGGACCACAAGGAGATCAAACCAGTCAATCCTAAAGGAAATCAACCCTGAATATTCACTGAAAGGACAGATGCTGAGGTTGAAGCTCCAATACTTTGTTTGGTCACCTGATGTGATGCTCTGACTCATTAGAAAAGATCCTGATGCTGGGAAAGATTGAAGGTAGGAGGAGAAGGGGGCAACAGAGGACACGATGTTTGGATGGCATCACCGTCAATGGACATGAGTTTGAGCAAGCTCCAGGAGATGGTGAAGGACAGGGGAGCCTGGCATGCTGCAGTCCATGGGGTCGGAAAGAGTCAGACATGACTGAGTGACTGAAGAACAACAACTGTTCATGGGGTTCTCAAGTCAAGCATGCTCGAGTGGCTGGCCATTCTTTTCTCCAGTGGACCACATTTTGTCAGAACTCTCCACAGTGACCAGTTCATATCGTGTGGCCCTACACAGCATGGCTTATAGTTTCATTGAGTTAGACAAGGCTGTGATCCATGTGATCAGTTTGGCTAGTTTTCTGTGATTTTTTTTTTCATTCTGTCTTCCCTCTGATGGATGAGGATAAGAGGCTTGTGGAAGCTTCCTGATGGAAGTGTAAAAGTGTAATTGTCATCCAGATACAAGCATTTAGTGTTATAACTCTCTTAAGTAAAAGGAATGTTTATGCTTTTTAGAAGGCATATATTAGAATCACCTTTCAAAATGTAGCTAGTATGTGAAACTTTAAGTAGGAGAACCAAAATGAAGTTGAAAAGAGAAGGTTGAGTGCTTCCGTGAGTTGCACGACAATAGTCTCCTTTCTTCCCTAGAGCTCAACATGAATGATTAAAAATCACCCCTCAGGGTCTTGGCTTGAATATCCTGCTTGTAACAGTAGGTTTGTGAGTACAAGAACAGCTGCCCATCTGCTAGGAAAATGAAAGGAAATAAATCAGACATCCATTTTATGCTGAAGATTCATGTTATCTGAGGTGGCTTTAAAAAATTTATTTTTACCTTTTGTTTAAACAAAATGGAAATCTTGTTTATTTCCTAGTCATAGGGGTGAAGAAAACCTTAGTTTCCTGAAATGAATCTACCTCAATGAGGACTTTAAATAATCAGTGACCTGGCTAATTTTTTCAAGGGGATTGTTTATTCTTTTCATTTTTGGCATACAAAAGCTATACATAATTATACATACATGTTCATGACTATACATAATTAGTGTATATGACTTGATGAATTTGGAGATAAGTCTACACTCATGAAACTATCACTGTAATCTATCCATGAGCCTCTCCATCACCTCCGAACGTATCCTCTTGCCTTCTATTAATAAGGTTTTTTTTTGTGATAAGAACACCTAAAATCTACCCTTTTAGCAAATTTTTCAGTATATAAGACAATGTTGTTAACTATAGTCAATATGTTGTATAGTAAGTCTCCAGGGTTTATCATCTTGTATAACTGAGACTTACATGCTGGCTGAATTTAAAAATTACTGTTGTTCTTATTACATAAGTAATGCATGTACAGTTAAAGAGCTCAGACAAGCAGAAATAGGAAGAAAAATCACTGTAAGTTCATCAGAGAATATTAACATTTTGATATGTGTACATAGAGTGTGTATATGTATAGCAACAAAATTGGATCAAACTGTGCATGTCTTTATAACCTACTTTTTTCACTCAGTGTTACATCAAGAATATCTTTCCTTGTCAATAAACATTGGGTCATTCAGGTTTTTTGTTGGATGTTATAGAAAAACACAGATGAACTTTTTGGCCAACCTGATATATGTATACAATCTCATTTTAAATGGTTACATAGTATTAATTATATGTAATTTAAAGACTCTATTTTATGGGGCTTTTCAATTGCTTCCAAATTTCTAGCATTATTTAAAAATTTTGTTTATGTACTTTAATACTTATTTTTTAGGACAAACTATCAGTTAAGATAGGCTTGGTTATTTTGTGATAACAAACACTTGAAAATCTCTCTAGCTTAAAAGAACAATGGTTTATTTCTTGCTTAGATTACATCTACATTAAAAGTTAACAGGAGAGTTCTGATTATTAAATAGAGACCCCAATTTACTGAGATTCCTTCATTTTCTGACACCCTCTCACCTTGTGCTCTCATGAATACCTTGGTAGGGAATGAGAATATTGTAAATTGCTTACTGGCTCTTAAGTACTTTTGCAAAGAAATGAAACAGTGCTCATGGTTCACTGGCCAGAACTAATCATGTGGAGACATTAACCTCAAAGATTGGGGAAAGTTGGTACTCCCATTTGCTTGAAAGTAGTGGAAAACCAAATATTGTCTCCCACAATAGCATTGCTGAATTAAATGCTGTGAAATGGCTAGTAAATATGTACATTTAGTAAATGTTTGTGTCACTTATTTAAAAATTACTCTCCAGGAGGATTATAACATCTTATGTTCAAACTGTTAGTGATTAAGGAAACTTCCCTACATTTTCCCTCTTCTAATCCGTAATATAATTTTAAAATATTTTTGACAATTTCATGAGCAAAAAGCAGCATATGTTTTAATTGATATTTCTCTTATTATTAAGAGGATAACCATTTTGATACAGTTATATAGCCTGGGTCATATTGATGGCTTTAAGGAAGGTTTTAAAAACATAACTTTGTGCATGATACAGGGATGCTGTTATATCTGAAGTGACTGCAGTTGTGGAATACATCTTAAAAGGTGTAAATTCCTATAGGTATTATGCTCTTTTGGCTGTATTTTCTTATCCTTCAAATTCAGGATGCAATTGAGTTCATGAATACAATTAAATATGAAATGATAGTTTTCTCAAAGACGGCATGATAGCACATTTGAAAATAATGCCTACATGTTTAGTTAAGAAATAGGAGATTCTCACCTTATACCTAGATTTTAGGAATATATTCATTCTATAATTATTTTGCACAAGTCTCATCTCCCTTACCATATAGGCAGCCTCTTATTGTTAAAGGCATTATCCTCTTTTGATTCCCCATGTGCCTAACAGAAGTGCTGGGTATATAAGTAGAATCTTGGTAAATATGTATTCAGCGAAATTAACTGAAAAGGAAAGGTAACTTATTTGCATATGTATTATTCATTCATCTTATGTCAAGCATTGGGGTTGGAAAGTGCTTCTTTGCAAAGAGAAATTCTAAGTATTTTGTAATACTTTCAAAGGGAAGACCAAAGACAGTGTTTTGTTCCTCTTTGTGTATGTAGGTGAGGAGCCATGCTGAAAGGAATTCTCCAAACCAGGAGACGTGTAGACGTTTTTGCTTCACAAAGTGCTTTGCTTCACAAAGTGCTTTTATAAACTATGTCTGTTGGGACCATGGAGGTTAAAGGCCTTCCATTTATGATTTAGCTTCTATTGAGATATTATGCTAAAATTCCCCTAGCCTTAGAGTCCATCCTGAGGAGCCAAGGTGGACTGTACCACTCTGGCCTGATTTTAGCAGGGCTCAAGTTTAAAAGGGATTAAAAAGCATTCTTATGACCTGAGTTGTAAGTTATTGAGATTTCATGTTAACACATTGTTGAACTTTGACAGGTCAACGTGTACTGAGATGGAGAGGATTTATTGTGAATTTCAATTTCTTTGTGGATGTGTTCGGTGCTTGACCAAAACTGCTGAGGACTGGAGGCTGAGCATAAAGAGAAGGGTTTAAGATTGTTCTCTTCTGAACTGGTGATCAGCATAAACCAATTCTCAGCAAGGTTACTTGATACCAAACTGAATCAGTCAATTTAAATGAAGGAAGAAATAATCACTGTGTGTTTGTTAGTATGTGTTAATGGAAGCTATTTCATTTAGAAAAATTAGGAATTTTTCACATGGGGGGAAATATTGGAATAGACATTTCAAGTAAGAATTGGATGCTTCTGTTTCTGGGCTCTTTATGAAGACAGGAGGCTGGACCAAATAACCTCTTGCTATTACTCCTGGCAGTAAGACCCCATATTCTAATTACAAGCTAATTTCAGCATTATTCTTATTTTGGCTTTTAATGCTTTCCAACTTGTAGAAGTTGAGCATACATCTTAAGGCGGACTAGTGAGTTACCCTTTGTCAATCAGTTAAGAACTATTTATTGGGTTTTACCAAACTGTACTGCTAGATATATTAATATATAAGAAATTGTTCTTGTCCTCAAGGACTATGCAGTATATTTGAACAGAGAGGTAAAAATCACACTGGAGACAGATCAACCCAATAAAATGTTGCACATTATTTCTCTACTTCAGTAGCAGTTTGTAGAAAACTTTTACCACTGTGAGTTAGAGTGAGTGAATTGTGGAGGAGGTAGACCTTGAGGAAGTCCCTGTGGATAAGCTGAGATCAGAGTAGAGGGGATCATAAGTAGGGGAACCAGGTATGGATCAGAGGCACCAGAGAGCCATCCCTTCAAGTTTTCCTTTCTTTAAATGAACACTGTCCCATTTGTTTGTTCAATAGCAACTTTCCTCTCCTTGGTATCTTTATTCTCTTCTGTTGAAGTAGTTTCTCCTACTAAATAGGAGAATCTATCATATCCTTATTAAAAAATAAGAATCTATCATATCCTTATTAAAAAAATACAACATGAGGAATCTTTGCAAAATTACTAGCTACTTCTGAGGATTGCTTCCTGTTTATCTGAATCTCTTTTATATTAGTTGGATCATCTCAGTTCTCTTTTCTGTTTCTAGTCCCATAAATGCTAGAATGTCAGGCTGATTATTTAGTACCTGAGATTCTTTAAATGCCTGTGTGTGAGTGTTCTTGGAAAACCATCTTTGCTTTGATGAACCTGTCAGATTTCTCATGTGACAGCATTCTTAGTTATTATTATTAGTAAGTAAGGGGACTTACTTAGAAGTTTGCTATTTTAGAAAGCTTTTCTTCATTCATGTACATATGTTATGCAACAGTGGCAGAATACATATAGCAGTTTGCCCAGATCACTAGCAATGAGGTTGATCCACAAGGCCATTCTGGAGGAATGCTAGCAAGTCATTGACAAGATTTATTTGTTCCATATTCAAAACCCTAAACCATGAGAGTGGTCTAACACCTGTCCATATGTCTGTCTCTCTCTTTCCATCCTTCTTCCATTTAAGCAGTAACATTTGAATCCTCTGCTTCTGACACATCTCTTATACTTCATTTCTGTCTGCATAAATTCATTTGGTATGAAATTGAACACAGAACTTCTAAGCATGTGTTTTTCTTGAGATTTTTCTGTCATTATTATTTGTGAGGAAGGATATTTTGGTGGAGTTTTCAAATGCAGCATGATTAAAAAACGTATATCAATACCTCATTATTTCTGAGAAAGCACTTCAATGGGAGGTGGCAGTAATTTCAAAATTAGTGGTACCTGAGGTGCTTGTGATACTCATCAACACAAAGCCATGTTTCCTTGGGCTTGGTTTTGAAATAGTTTCTCAGGTCGCCACTGAGCTTTATGTCTGGTTCTCTTTCAGAATCTGCCCTTCATGTTAGGGCAGCTGTTATATTGTTTTTGCTGTATTATGGTTTTTGTGAAATCACACAATACTTCTCAATGTGATAGTTTGATAAGTGAATTTCTTTATAAAGATGACCTCTTTGTCAAGTTTTGAAAGAAACTATTCTAAGATAACCAATAACCTAGAACATTTGTGTATCAAATAATAGAGTAATATAGTGGTTAGCTCCCAAAAGAATGATTTTGGTAGGGAAAATATGTACTTTGCATGTGTAAATGTACAAGGTTTGATGAAAAAATGTTTAAGCATTAAAGCTATCTCCAAGAAAGAGTGTGGACTAGGAGGGAATGGGAATTCCTGTAGTTAAAATTATCTCAGGTGTACCAACATCTAGGTGTACGTTGGTCCTACCCAAAATGAGGCTTCAAGATGAGTTCCTTTGATAGCCAGGATTCCTCTGGACCACCTTCATTCAGTCTCATTTAGATTCTGTGTAGAGGGAATGACATAATTCTTAACTTTACTCCATGCCAGATGAAAATTTCAAAAGACTTTGTGATCTGATACAATGTTTCAGATTCCTCATTATAAACCATTTTGGCATCCAGTACCTGATTGGGAAATTCTGTGCTCTTTTCTATACCCCAGGCCCTTATTTCCTCATTAGATGGATTTTCTGAAGGAAAATTAGCTGTTTGAACTAGTAACAGAGGGAGGTAGTATCAAGTTCTTGATAAAAAATAAGTGAAAGCTATTATGGATAATGGTGTTCATAAATATATATGAACAATAAAATCAACTGATACAAAAATAAGACATCATAAGTTTTGCTAGAAGGTCCAGTCATTTTAATTAGTAAACAGGATCCTCTATGCATAAGAAAAGCAGATCATCACCAACATATTGTGATTTGTTCCGTTGCTCAGTCATGCCCAACTCTTTACAACCCCATGAACTGCAGCACACCTGGCTTCCCTATCCTTCATTATCTACCAGAGTTTGCATAAACTCATGTCCATTGAGTCAGTGATGCCATCCAACCATCTCAGCCTCTGCTGCCTTCTTATCTTCCTGCCCTCAATCTTTGCCAGCATCAGGGTTTCAAGAATCCCATTGTGATTTGAGGGTTTTTGATGACCTACCTCTCTAAAATCATCTTCTCTACTAACAGTAGTTCCCCAAATCCTCACAATGGCAATATTATATTTAGTCTGTAAATACAGTAGTTGGATGGAGCAAGGCATTCATTAGTCAACAACATCCACTGTCATATTAGCAGGCAGTGTTCAAGCAAAGTTAATTATCATCAATCAGACAGTAGTTCCTAGAGGAACTATGACCTAGGACAAGGATATCTGGGGATAAAAGCGAGCTATGGGGAATGACTAGTTGTCTCTCGGGTAGATAGGCTCTAGCGAACCACCTCTGTTGGGATGAGATGAGGGGTGAGAAGCAGTGTGCTCTGGGCTGTCAGGTCCAAAGATGCCAAAAGGGAAGGTTGCTGCTAAGTCACTTCAGTTGTGTCTGACTCTGTGTGACCCCATAGACGGCAGCCCACCAGGCTCCCCCATCCCTGGGATTCTCCAGGCAAGAACACTGGAGTGGGTTGCCATTTCCTTCCCCAATGCATGAAAGTGAAAAGGGAAAGTGAAGTTGCTCAGTTGTGTCTGACCCTCAGCGACCCCATGGGCTGCAGCCTTCCAGGTTCCTCCATCCATGGGATTTTCCAGGCAAGAGCACTGGAGTGGGGTGCCATTGCCTCCTCCAGCAAGCAGTGTCAAATACTGACTTTCTGTCCTGTGCAGTCCTTCCTTTATGCAATTTCTGAGGAAATATGACAATCCATACACATAATGAATTTTGTCAAAATGTTTGCAGATTTGGGAGTTAGCATTTAGTCCAGACTGTTATTAAAATGTAAACCACATATAATTAATATGTATTGACAATCTTTTGAAGGTATTTCCTTAGAATGGGAGAAATTTAGAACCACAGGGGCCCTTAGAGAGCATCTAGGACTCTGTGGTTTTCAAATTGTGTTCCCTGGAACCCTGTGGTTCTGAAAAATTGTCTTAGGGCCACTGTAGGGGTAAAGAAAAAGAGTAACAGAGACAGCTTTAGATCCCCTGCCCATGGTATAGGTAGAACAGATAGACTTTAGTCTGTCTTCTCTATTATGTCTTTGAATAAGCTATTATTTTTTTTTATTGAAGGATAATTACTATATTGTGTTGGCATCTGCCATATATCAGCATGAATTAGCCACAGGCATACCCATGTCCTAATAATAACATATGAATAAGTTACTATTTTTTATTCTACTGATTTTAAAAAATGGTTTAAAAACCACAGATCTATTCGAATTCCTTTGTTTTACAGATGGGGAGTTTGAGTTAGAGACAAATGTTCCTACTTCAGAATCCTGCAGAAAGGCCAATGTGGCTTAAATTGGAATTTAGAAACATAGTTAACTTTTAAATATAGCACATGTTACAGATTAATATAAATGGGTGCTAATAAGCAGAATGAAGTAATGAAAATTTTAATTTCAGACTAACTCTACATCAAGTAATAAACTCCCAGAAACAAAAGATCCTATTAACATTCACAAATTACAGGACCCAGTTCAAAGCATATTGAAGGTATTCTAAATTTATTGATTTTGGTTTATGAAAGCTACTGACTTTAGACTTGAATTGTTTTTTGTAAATGTCACCTTGAACATTTACATAGGAAAGCATCATTTGCAAAGTTGTGCTTAGTTAAGATTTTTAATATTTGAATTACTAGAATTCACCACAGTCATATTTTCACTGTGCCTCATGAATGCCAAACATATTGACAGCGCTTGATTTTTCTCATGGCTCTTCCCCTCTTGACTACTATTACCCTCCCCTTTGTTTCTCTGAATCTTAACTATTCTTCCAGATTGCACTGGTTTCATCTGGTCCAGAAGTCTTCTCTGACCACCTTAGCCCTTAGTAGTCTTGCTTCCATTCATCAAGTAAAGCAGTTCCTCTCTGGGCCTGTCATTTGAAACTTAGCATCTGCTGACTTGTCTTGGTCTTTGATTTGGTGTGTTTGTCCTAATCACCTCTCAGTGCCCCAGCCACATGATGTACTTCTTGAAGTAGGTGCCATCTTAAACTCTTTGACTGCATCTCTGTCAGAAGATACCTTGTTTATAGTACCTGATCAGTAAATATTTGTTGGTTGATTGTCAACATCACTTTATTTTTTATTTTTTTAAAGATTTTTTTTGATGTGCACCATTTTGAAAGTCTTTACTGAATTTGTTACAATATTGCTTCTATGTTTTTGTTTTTTTGGATGTGAGGCCTGAAGGATCTTAGCACCCTGACCAGGGAGCAAACCTGTACTCCCTGCATTGGAAGGCAAAGTCTTAACCACCAGACCACCAGGGAAGTCCCCATCTCTTACTTTAAACAGTCTTAGAGAACTCAATTTGGCTTTTCCAGTGGCTCAGCCAGTAAATAGTCTGTCTGCAATACAGGAGATGTGCATTTGATACCTGGGTTGGGAAAATCCCCTGGAGGAGGGCATGACAACTCACTCTAGTATTCTTGCTTGAAAAAAATCTGTGAACAGAGGAGCCTGGTGGGCTACAGTCCGAAGGATTGCGAAGAGTCAGACACGACTGAACACACACGCACGTACACACAGAATTCAGTTAGACATATTGTCTCCATAAAAATTGGCTAAGGAGTTATACATTCTCAGTTCTCAGAAGCCTTTTAAGCTATTATATTTTTAAAAAACTTTAAAATACACAATTTAGCAGACAGTAAGATTAAATAGGGAATTGTACAAAAACCAGAATTACTTTTCTATTTCTTAGATCATGTCCAACATGCCCCTTAGCTTATTGTGAATTCATAATGCTTTTGTTTTTTTTTTAAGTAATAAAATAAGTGTTTTAATTAACTATAAGAAATATATGGCATCCTAAAGAAAGAAATTTCTAAAGTATATTTATGTCCATCTCTGGACATATTTTGTACCTAATTTGAACTGTAGATTATTGCAATAATCCAATAAAACCCTTTATCCTAGGTAGAAATATATATTCTTACCAAATTTTATCATAAGTAGAAATGTATGTTCTTACCAAAGTTTCATGTTAAGCCAATAGGAACAATTTCTTCTTTCCACTACAGTCCTGACCTTGGGGTAAATATTTGATCTTTCTGTCTGTTCAATGATGTGATTATGTTTATAGGATTTGTAGGCTGAGCACCAAAGAATTGATGCTTTTGAACTGTGGTGTTGGAGAAGACTCTTGAGAGTCCCTTGGACTGCAAGGAGATCCAACCAGTCCATTCTGAAGGCGATCAACCCTGGGATTTCTTTGGAAGGAATGATGCTAAAGCTGAAGCTCCAGTACTTTGGCCACCTCATGTGAAGAGTTGACTCATAGGAAAAGACTCATGCTGGGAGGGATTGGGGGCAGGAGGAGAAGGGGATGACAGAGGATGAGATGGCTGGATGGCATCATTGACTCTATGGATGTGAGTCTGAGTGAACTCCGGGAGATGGTGATGGACAGGGAGGCCTGGCATGCTGTGATTCATGGGGTCGCAAAGAGTTGGACATGACTGAGCAACTGAACTGAACTGAACAGAGTTGGAAAATTATCAGAATTATCTAGTGTTTTCAAAGTGAAAATAAATACCCTCATATCTAATGTGAACTAGCTTAAGAATTCAAAAAGGTAGCTTTGCATTCAAATGAGGTATAAAAGTGAAAATCGCTCAGTCATGTCCAACTCTTTGCAACCCCATGGACTATACAGTCCATGGAATTCTCCAGGCCAGAATATTGGAGTAGGTAGCCTTTCCCTTCTTCAGGGGATCTTCCCAACCCAGGGATTGAACCCAGGTCTCCCACATTACAGGCAGATTCTTTACCAGCTGAGCCACAAGAGAAGCCAAAAACGAGGTATATTGGGTGGTAAAAAAAGGACCATTCTTTTGTGCTTTTATAGACAAAGTACTGGATAATGACTGGATTGCTTAAATTGGAAGTCCCAGTAGGGAAGCAGTTTTATATTTTTAATTGAGCATCAGTTGTCTTTAACCTTTGGAATTTCAAAAATGTGTGTGGCTTGTGATGATTATTAAATAATAGCTTGGAGTTCACTGGGTGCTTACAGGCTCAAAGTAAACTCAGTTCTCTGTTGGCATTTTGGGAGGGGTCAAGATAAACTCTGTGTTTTTGGAGTCAGGCAGTCTCTTCATTGATCTACATTGGCTAAAATAGGAAAGGAACGCTCTATGCTTGAGGTAAGGCCACCCCTTACTTGGCCCCTTGTTGGGTGGAGTCACTAGGGAGCCTAGATGCCTTCTGACTACTCAGAGTAAAACTGTTCCTCTGTGGAACTTGATACGTTTGTGAACAAGACTCAAGTGTGTACCCCTAAACCCTCGATATTTCTGGTAAGAAGCCTGTTTTCCTTTATTTCCTCATATAAACTAACAGTTTACCACCACCAATACCAACCAGCCCCTCCCGAAGCCCCATCTGCATTGAGAACACTGGCACTGATCTAATTATGTTATCTCTTTTAATTATCACAAGATGACCAGGTGATCCTTTGTCTACCCAATTCTAATCTACACATTCTTTCACAAACCCCTTTTCTGAGCCTGTAGTCTATGCCTCCCCAGCTGCCTTTCACTGAGCCCTCTGGAATTCATGGTTAGTCATCAGAAAATCTCCTATATCTTCAACTGCTTTTCTGAAAGCTCTTTCCCCTTTTTGCTTGAATTGAAAGCTGGGTCTTTTCCTGATGATACAGCTTTTCCTGTAGTCCTTCTGTGTGATGGTTGGTTGCTTTCCAACATTATTCAGATAAATAGGCCTGGAAATGGGATAGATGACATCCTGTATCCCCATTGCTCTTTTCAGGCTTCTTTTTTTTAACCAACTCAAAACTGCCCTGCGTGGATCTTATGTCATTAGACTTTATCTCCTTGATACTTTCATCAGTTAATCTATAGGTCACTTTCTCCCATTTCTTGAAGATTTTAGTTCCTGGCTCACTATCATTCCCTCCAATGCTACTACCATCTTATTTTCTGAAAGTTTTATGAGTAAAGATGATCTTTCTAATACCAGTGACTTTTAAGTCCTTCCTCTCCACTCCTATAAATAATATCTGTCCTCCATCCTACCTTTAGACATTTACTTCCATTGTTACGTTCCTTGCCTTGTCATTAATAATTGCTGCAGCCCATGAGTAATCCTAGTTTTAGGCATCCTATTTTGATGATTGCTTTTTTTTTTATATCTGGAAATCAAAAAAAATCACTGCCCTCCTGATACTTAAATTTTAGAGGAAAAGACAGAAAATAAACAAATATGTAATATTGTTGATGGTGGTAAGTGGGTTATAGAGGAATAAAGCAGAGAAATGGAGTAGGGGGTGCCAGAGGATATGGTTTGCATTTTAAATAAAATGATTGGGTAAGCCTTTGCCAAGAAAATGGATTTGAGCAAAGTTCTGTAGCTACCTGTGGGGGAGGAGTGTTCCAGGCAGAGGTAACAACATTCAGCAAGGAAACAGTGTGACTGGAATAGAATAAGCAAGAGAAAAAGCTTAGGTCTTGAAGTCAGAGAAGTTACAGGTAAACTGAACGAGTAGTGTTTTGTAGGCCCTTTTAAGGATTTTGATTCTTTGAGATGAGGAGTTCTGGAGATGATTGAGCAAAGAAGTGAACTGATCTGACTTGAATTTTCACAAGAGTATTCTGGCTGTTGTAATAAGAATAGGCTAAAAATTGGCAAAGACTGGAAGCAGCGAGACCTGTTAGGAAGCTATTATAATAATCCAGGTGAAAAATAATTGTGGCTTGCCTTCAGTCAGGCTTCCCAGGTGGTGCTAGTGGTAAAGAGCCCACTCGCCAATTCAGGAGTTACAGAAAATGTGGGTTTGATCCCTGGGCTGGGAAGATCCCCTGGAGAAGGAAATGGCAACCCATTCCAGTATTCTTGTCTGGAGAATTCCATGGACAGAGGAGCCTGGTGGGCTATTGTCCATAGAGTCACAAAGAGTTGGACATGACTGAAGTGACTGAGCATACACATGAAATGAGACAAGCATCTCATTTCCTAATATGGCATAAATCTTACTAAGATGACCTTGCTAAACTGGGAGAAAAGAACCTGTAGAGAGGCGAAAGGGTGAGAAGATGTGCTCTAGTATGTCAGTTTACTCTCTCATGGGTCATTGTGGCAGGGATGCATGTATTTCCCATGGGTCAGTTGGTCACTGCAGAAGGTAGCTAGACCTGAGCTGTCTTGCTTATATACAGTCTGAGAGGGCTACTCATTAACAGGGCTGTAGGTTACTCTTAAGCTTCCCAGGTGGCACATGGGTAGAGTCCACCTGCAAATTCAGGAGATGCAAGAAATGTGGGTTTGATTCCTGGATTGGGAAGATCCCCTGGGATAGGGAATGGCTACCCACTCCAGTATTCTTGACTGGAAAATCCCATGGACAGAGGAGCCAAGCAGGCTACATACAGTCCCTAGGGTCACAAGAGTCAGATACAACCGAATGTCTAAACTTACACAGGTTACTCTACAGTGGGTGGGAGTGATTCACATTAGGGAACTGTGCAATAGTCTTCTGTACCATTTCCCCCAAATCTCATGCCTCACATTTGATGCCTGATAGAGAATCCATGGTCAGTAAGCATTAGCCAGAAAAATGGTAACAACTTGCAAAGGGGACTATAGTCATGGGCAGTTAAGAAAAGACATTTGTATTTCCTCCAGTATTTGCCTTTGAGTATTCCAACACCAGAGAATTGAGGCATTGAATAGAGAGAGGGAGGAGGAATCCCAGAACCAGACTTTTAATTCCCTTACCCCGTGATGCTGGAGAGGAACGGGGAGTATAAGTGAAGCCCATTCCTTATTCCCACTTCTCACTGTGAGTCCTGGGGCCATAAGCTGGCCAGCCTGTGGGGTAGAGGTTAGTGGCAGGGGTAAGGAAGGGATTAAATTAAATTAAATATGTATTAAAGTTTTAAACTGGATTGACATGTAATAGCTGAAAATGACTGAGTATTTTTGAAACATGCCCTGGAGGGAGTAAGGTACCAGAAAAGCTATTTCTATAGGGTTAAGGAAAGCAGTGATTGGAGAAAATTAGAATGACTCAGTTCAAAATGATTCATAAATCAATTACACACAGAGGATTTACTATATGTAGTTTATATGTTTTATCACATTTAATCTTCATGGACAACCTAGTTTTCACACATATACATTCCAAAAAACCTAAAACATGCTCAGAGAATTTAATGATATGTCTGATCTTACAAGGGTAACAAGTGACAGAGCAGAGATTCAAATCCAGGTAGTATGAATTTAGAACCTAAGTTCTTAACAATCATACTCAATAAAGTAGTGGAAAGGGAATTAAGGGCTCCACTGCTGACAAACGATGTAATCCTGGTCTAGTCACTTATCTGTTTGTTCCTTAGTTTCTTTATCTTTCTTATCTCTGTACATGTTGCAATAAAATGAGATGATAAATGGAATAGAATTTGCAAAGTAAGGCACTGTCATGTTATCATGTATGTATTTTTCAGTTCAGTTCAGTTGCTCAGTTGTGTCTGACTCTTTGCGACCCCATGAATAGCAGTATGCCAGGCCTCCCTGTCCATCACCAACTCCTGGAGTCCACTCAAACTCATGTCCATCAGGTCAGTGATGCCATCAAGCCATCTCATCCTCTGTTGTCCCCTTCTCCTCCTGCCCTCAATCCCTCCCAGCATCAGGGTCTTTTCCAATGAGTCAACTCTTCCCATGAGATGGCCAAAGTATTAGAGTTTCAGCCTCAGCATCAGTCCTTCCCATGAACACCCAGGACTGATCTCTCCCAGGATGGACTGGTTGGATCTCCTTGTAGTCCAAGGGACTGTCAATTTCTCCAACACCACAGTTCAAAAGCATCAATTCTTCACACTCATAGCTTTCCTTCCAAGGAGTAAGCATCTTTTAATCTCATGGTTGCAATCACCATCTGCAGTGATTTTGGAGCCAAAAAAAAATTAGGTCAGCCACTATTTCCACTGTTTCCCCATCTATTTGCCATGAATTGATGGGACCAGATGCCATGACCTTAGTTTTCTGAATGTTTAGCTTTAAGCCAACTTTTTCACTCTCCTCTTTCACTTTCATCAAGAGGCTCTTCAGTTCCTCTTCACTTTCTACCATAAGGGTGGTGTCATCTGCATATCTGAGGTTATTGATATTTCTCCCAGCAATCTTGATTCCAGCTTGTGTTTCCTCCAGCCCAGTGTTTCTCGTGATGTACTCTGCATATAAGTTAAATAAGCAGGGTGACAATTTACAGCCTTGATGTACTCCTTTTCCTAATTGGAACCAGTCTATTGTTCCATGTCCAGTTCTAATTTTGCTTACTCACCTGCATACAGATTTCTCAAGAGGTAGGTCAGGTAGTCTGATATTCCCATCTCTTGAAGAATTTTCCAAAGTTTGTTGTGATCCACGCAGTCAAAGGCTTTGGCATAGTCAATAAAGCAGAAATAGATGTGTTTCTGGAACTCTCTTGCTTCTTTGATGATCCAGTGGATGTTGGTAACTTGATCTCTGGTTCCTCTGCCTTTTCAAAACCAGCTTGAACATCTGGAAGTTCACAGTTCACGTATTGCTGAAGCCTGGCTTGGAGAATTTTGAGCATTACTTTACTAGTGTGTGAGATGAGTGCAATTGTGCAGTAGTTTGAGCATTCTTTGGCATTGCCTTTCTTTGAGATTGAAATGAAAACTGACCTTTTCCAGTCCCGTGGCCACTGCTGAGTTTTCCAAATTTGCTGGCATATTGAGTGCAGGACTTTCACAGCATCATCTTTCAGGATTTGAAACAGCTCCACTGGAATTCCATCACCTCCACTAGCTTTGTTCGTAGTGATGCTTCCTAAGGCCCACTTGACTTCACATTCCAGGATGTCTGGCTCTAGGTGAGTGATCACACCATCGTGATTATCTGAGTCATGAAGATCTTCTTTGTACAGTTCTTCTGTGTATTCTTGCCACCTCTGCTTAATATCTTCTGCTTCTGTTAGGTCCATACCATTTCTGTCCTTTATCGAGCCCATCTTTGCATGAAATGTTCCCTTGGTATCTCTAATTTTCTTGAAGAGATCTCTGGTCTTTCCCATTCTGTTTTCTTCCTCTATTTCTTTGCATTGATCGCCGAGGAAGGCTTTCTTGTCTCTCCTTCCTATTCTTTGGTACTCTGCATTCAAATGGGAATATCTTTCCTTTTCTCCTTTGCTTTTCACTTCTCTCCTTTTCACAGCTATTTGTAAGGCCTCCTCAGACAGTCATTTTGCTTTTTTGCATTTCTTTTCCATGGGGATGGTCTTGATCCCTGTACAATGTCACGAATCTGCATCCATAGTTCATCAGGCATTCTGTCTATCAGATCTAGTCCCTTAAATCTATTCCTCACTTCCAGTGTATAATCGTAAGGGATTTGATTTAGGTCATACCTGAATGATCTAGTGGTTTTCCTTACTTTCTTCAATTTAAGTCTGAATTTGGCAATAAGGAGTTCATGATCTGAGCCACAGTCAGCTCCCATTCTTGTTTATGCTGACTGTATAGAGCTTCTCCATTTTTGGCTGCAAAGAATATAATCAGTCTGATTTTGGTGTTGACTATCTGGTGATGTCCATGTGTAGAGTCTTCTCTTGTGTTGTTGGAAGAGGGTGTTTGCTATGACCAGTGCGTTCTCTTGGCAAAACTCTATTAGCTTTTGCCCTGCTTTATTCCATATTCCAAGGCCAAATTTGCCTGTTACTCCAGGTGTTTCTTGACTTCCTACTTTTGCATTCCAGTCCTCTATAATGAAAAGGACATCTTTTTTGGGTGTTAGTTCTAAAAGATCTTGTAGGTCTTCATAGAACCATTCAACTTCATCTTCTTCAGTGTTACTGATTGGGACATAGGCTTGCATTACCGTGATATTGAATGGTTTGCCTTAGAAACAAAGAGAGATCATTCTGTCATTTTTGAGATAGCATCCAAGCACTGCATTTCAGAGTCTTTTGTTGCCCATGATGGCTACTCCATTTCTTCTAAGGGATTCCTGCCCACAGTAGTAGATCATCTGAGTTAAATTCACCCATTCCAGTATCTGTAGTATTCTATAATAAGGCACAGAGGAAGAACAGGTATTTAAAGAAATGGAAAGGCTTTATAATATCCTTCTTAATTTTTTCTCAAGCTTCCCTGTCCCCCTACCCCAATCCTCACTCCCACTCTTGAAATCAGCTAAGAAATCTTCTTGACTTCCCTGGTGACTCGGACAGTAAAGCGTCTGTCTATAATGCGGGAAACCTGGGTTCAATCCCTTGATCGGGAAGATCTCCTGGAGAAGAAAATGGCAACCCACTCCAGTATTCTTGCCTGGAAAATCTCATGGATAGAGGATAGCTGGTAGGCTACAGTCCACGGGGTTGCAAAGGGTCAGACATGACTGAGTGACTTCACTTTCACTTTTACTTTCCCTGTAGATTTAAGTCAGCCAATTGGAGATAGTAAATGACATGGGATGAGAGTGCTGGCATGCTTCATGAAGCTAACAACATTCCTCCTCCCTTTGAGATTTCCTCAAGAGTGGCTATCTTTGAGCTCTCAATTTTTAATAGGTCCCAAGCTTCTCATTCTCCTTGTATGCAGCTAATTGGGTCATAAGTTGTCCACACTTATTGTCAATTAGTGATCTGTTCACCCTCAGTACTGGGCCGCTTGGCGTTTACAAGTTGATTGCATTAATTGAGCCAACTCATCAAGTAAGGATGAGGAAGAAAGATTTCCTGTATGTGTTTGCTTATTCTCTCTCATAGTTTTAGTCTGGTGTAATAATCTTCATTGTGCTTCAGGTCCTTTCAGTCAGCAGGCTGAAGTGGAATGCAGTCTCTCTGATAAAGGCAATCTGAAACTATAGTGGAGCTGTTGGAATTTCACCTAATTGAGCCAATTTTTCTTAGAGAATGCTTGGTTAGCTTTGCTTTGTTGCTCAGCCGGACACTGCAGCCCTCATTAGCACTAGTCATATTCCTTGTAAACGGGGGTCAATTGTCACCAGAGAGTATTGAATAAATGAGTATGGCGATCTCTATGCAAAGCCAATCTTCCATGTGAAATAACTGACAGGGCATGTTCTAGTATTGGTTGCGCAGGATGTCATTATTGTCTATACAAGGATATTCTGACAAAATGGTCTGTATGGGATGAACAATTCTTAAAAGTTGAAATGAATTAACCACATTTATTTTATAATGTCATAGCCTTGTTTTCAGACTGATGTTCTCCCCATTTTTTACTTCATTTTCTCCTTTAGTTTGATTTAAAATGTAATTATCTATAATGTTCATTATTTTCTTCACAAAAGTACTTATCTTTGGTATAAATCCATGGTTTGCCTCGTTCTGGAATTCATGGACTAAATATAATCATTATTATTTTTTGCTTCGATTCTAGGAACATTTTCTTTTTTCCTGGATTATATTCTGTGAAATTCTCATTAGTATGTATCTGTTGATCACCAAACTTTCAGCTTCCTTTGTCTGAAAATTTATAATTTGCCTGAAGATCAATTTCTGGATACATAACTCTAGGCTAACAGTTATTTGACCTCATTGCTTTTAAGATATTATCATATTATTTTCTAGTTATTACTATTACTCTTGTATAGTTCACTGTCCATTTACTTTTTAATTATTTTTGTGTGTGCATTCTGTCTTTTCCCCCTTGCAGCTTAATTATTTTCTTTGTCTCTGCTATTGTACAGTATCACTCTGATGAATTGTTAGATTTTATCTTACTTGAAATTATTGTGGTTTCTGTATCTGAGGATTCATTTATATAACAGTTTTGAAATATTCACAGCTATTATTTCTTTGAATATTGCCTTTTCCTCATCCTTTTTTCTTTCTGTAATATGGTAGATGTTTATAAGATGTCTCTATCTTCTTTGTTTCTTTTTTAAAAAAAAATTTATTTATTTGTCTGTACTGGGTCTTTCCCCGATAGCTCAGTTGGAAAAGAATCTACCTGCAATGCAGGAGACCCTGGTTCAATTCCCGAGTTGGGAAGATCTGCTAGAGAAGGGATAGGCTACCCACTCCAGTATTCTTGGGCTTCCCTTGTGGTTCAGCTGGTAAAGAATCTGCCTGTAATGTGGGAGATCTGGGTTTGATCCCTGGGTTGGGAAGATCCCCTGGAGAAAGGAAAGGCTACCCACTCCAGTATTCTGGCCTGGAGAATTCCATGGACTGTATAGTTCATGGGGTCACAAAGAGTCAGACTTGACTGAGAAACTTTCACTTTCACTTGGTCTTAGTTGTGACATGCAGGATCCCTAGCTGTAGCATGTAAACTGTTACTTGTGGCATGTGGGATCTAGTTCCCTGACCAGGAATCAAACCTGGCCCCCTGCATTGAGAGCCTGGAGTCTCAGACACTAGATCACCAAGGAAGTCCTTTTCGCATGTATCTTAACCTTTCATATTACCCATCTTTTGTTTCTGCTATATGCTATTCTACAATTTCAGCTATTTTCTAGTTTACTAATTTTATCTTCAGCTATACCTGTTCTGTTTTTACACTGTTCAGTTCAGTCGCTCAGTCATGTCAGACTCTGCGACCCCATGAACTGCAGCACACCAGGCCTTCCTATCCATCACCAACTGCCAGGGTCTACCCAAACCTGTGTCCATTGAGTCAGTGATGCCATCCAACCATCTCATCCTCCGTTGTCCCCTTCTCCTCAGGCCCTCAATCTTTCCCAGCATCAGGGTCTTTTCCAATGACTCAGCTCTTCACGTCAGGTGGCCAAAGTATTGGAGTTTCAGCTTCAACATCAGTCCTTCCAGTGAATGCCCAGGACTGATCTCCTTTAGGATGGACTGGTTGGATCTCCTTGCAGTCCAAGGAACTCTCAAGAGTCTTCTCCAACACCACAGTTCAAAAGCATCAATTCTTTGGCACTCAGCTTTCTTTATAGTCCAACTCTCACATCCATACATGACTACTGGAAAAACCATAGCCTTGACTAGATGGACCTTTTTTAGCAAAGTAATGTCTTTGCTTTTTAATATGCTGTCTAGGTTGGTCATAACTTTCCTTCTAAGGAGCAAGTGTCTTTTAATTTCATGGCTGCAATCACCATCTGCAGTGATTTTGGAGCCCCAAAAAATAAAGTCAGCCACTGTTTCCCCATCTATTTGCCATAAAGTGATGGGACCAGATGCCATGACCTTAGTTTTCTGAATGTTGAACTTTAAGCCAACTTTTTCACTCTCCTCTTTCACTTTCATCAAGAGGCTCTCTAGTTCTTCTTCACTTTCTGCCATGAGGGTATGTCATCTGCGTATCTGAGGTTATTGATATTTCTCCCAGCAATCTTGATTCCAGTCTGTGCTCCTTCCAGCCCAGCATGTCTCATGATGTACTCTGCATAGAAGTTAAATAAACAGGGTGACAATATACAGCCTTGACTTACTCCTTTTCCTATTTGGAATCAGTCTATTGTTCCATGTCCAGTTCTAACTTTTGCTTCCTCACCTGAATACAGGTTTCTCAAGAGGCAGGTCAGGTGGTCTGGTATTCCCATCTCTTGAAGAATTTTCCACAGTTTATTGTGATCCACACAATCAAAGGCTTTGGCATAGTCAATAAAGCAGAAATAGATGTTTTTCTGGAACTCTCTTGCTTTTTCCATGATCCACCGGATATTGGCAATTTGATCTCTGGTTCCTCTGCCTTTTCTAAAACCAGCTTGAGCATCTGGAAGTTCACGGTTCATGTACTGCTAAAGCCTGTCTTGGAGAATTTTGAGCATTTTTTTACTAGTGTGTGTGATGAGTGCAATTGTGTGGTAGTTTGAGCATTCTTTGGCATTGCCTTTCTTTGGGATTGAAATGAAAACTGACCTTTTCCAGTCCTGTGGCCACTGCTGAGTTTTCCAAATTTGCTGGCATATTGAGTGCAGCACTTTCACAGCATCATCTTTCAGGATTTCACTTCATCACCTCCACCAGCTTTTAGTGGAGCTAGTAGTTGATACACTGTTAGTTGATAATCATTTTTAAAATTTTAATGATATATTGTTTCTAGATTTTTTTTTCTGGTCATCAAAAAATCTCTTGTTTCTTACTGATACATTTGAGATAGTCTTAAATTTATTTTGTATTGTTTATCAAATAAGCACATTTCTGAAATTTTTGGGGGGATGATTTTGCAATGTTTGTGCATGTATGCATGTGTGTTTGTACTGCCTTTTGATTCTAGTTTCTTGTTTTCTTGTGTTTGTATAATTGTTAGTTGGGAGTCCATGTTAAATGGAAATGTATTTGGGAGAATTTCCTGACACCTGTGATCGAACTGCTTTTATCTGAAGAGGACTTTGATTAACTTTTATCAAATACTTGAGTTTTCTATTAACCCTGTAAAAGTTTAAAATAAACTTTCAAGTTTGGGTTTTTCACAGAAGAAATAGTAGAAATTCTGACTACACTTCGATTTAAGATCTTTGTTGTTAGATTCTCAGGGAAGATATGTTTGTTCCTCTGCCCTGCATTAAGATTGAGAGTGGAAGGTATCCAGGTTGTCTGTTTCTGTGGGATGGGCTTTTCTCTAGTTTTTCTTGTTTGCAGAGAAGGTAATCTTTTGCAGTTGTACTTTTGTTTGGGCTTCCCTGGTAGCTCAGCTGGTAAAGAGTCTGCCTGCAGGGTAGGAGACCCTGGTTCAATTCATGGGTCAGGAAGTTTCCCTGGAGAAGGGATAGGCTACCCACACTGGTATTCATGGGCTTCCCTGATGACTCAGATGTTAAAGAATCCATCTGCAATGCAGGAGACCTGGGTTTGATCTCTGAGTTGGGAAGATCCCCTGGAGGAGGGCATGGCAAACCACTCCAACATTCTTGTCTGGAGAATCCCCATGGTCTGTAGTCCATGGGGTCATGACGACGTCGGACATGACAGAGTGACTAAGAACAGCACAACTTTGTTCAGGAGTCCTAATCAGACTTCTGCCTTTGTGTGTGCACATTGCCTTCTAAGTCCTTTGCCATGTGTAGCCATGAAAATTATAGCCATTAAAATAGGATCAACAGCGATCAGCATATGTCTTGACAGCATTGGGGACGTCAGCATTTTCTTATTTACCACTTTTGTAAGGACTGTGAAGATTGTTTTACTTTATTTTCAAATCATATATTTTATATATATATATATATATATATATATATATATATATATAATGTATAATTTTACCAGAAATTTTAGTTGTTTAACAGCAAGAAGGCTTTTTCGGATTCATGGTATTAATTTTATAAATGAACATGCAAGCCAATATTTTCAAAAATACAAGTATATACTCTGTGAGGAATGAAAAATGAAACTAAATCTTCTTTCTATATGAAGGTTTCCAATTTAAGTGGGAAGGAATTAGAAATAGCAAATATTCATAAGTCATATGATAGAATACTGAGTTTGGCAGTAAATGCCAAGAGGAAGTTCATTGTGAGTTGAAAAATAACTTCTTGGAAAAACTAGATTTTAGAGAATTTGGATAGGCAGAAAAGCAGGAGCTTCCATCTTATAAAAATATAAATAAAGATAAATGTGTCAAATATGCCATATGAGACACCAGGAAATAACATCTTAGTGTTTTACTCAGAGGCTAGAGAGAACATAGAGTTGTATTAATTTTTATTCACTTTGAGACAGCATAGTTAGAAGGATTCTATGTCATTATTATAGAAATGCATCATCTTTTTAAATATATAAAGTACTGTCAAGAAATTAGATTGTTTATCTGTATATAAAGCAGAGTAATTACTTTGCTAACAAAGCTCCATCTAGTCAAGGCTATGGTTTTTCCAGTGGTCATGTATGGATGTGAGAGTTGGACTGTGAAGAAAGCTGAGTGCTGAAGAATTGATGCTTTTGGAACTGTGGTGCTGGAGAAGACTCTTGAGAGTCCCTTGGACTGCAAGGAGATCCAACCAGTCTATCCTAAAGGAGATCAGTCCTGGGTGTTCATTGGAAGGACTGATGCTGAAGCTGAAATTTCAATACTTTGGCCACCTCATGCGAAGAGTTGACTCATTGGAAGACCCTGATGCTGGAAGGAATTGGGGGCAGGAGGAGAAGTGGACGACAGAGGATGAGATGGCTGGATGGCATCACCGACTCGATGGACATGAGTTTGTGTAAACTCCGAGAGCTGATGATGGACAGGGAGGCCTGGCGTGTTGTGATTCATGGGGTCACAAAAAGTTGGACATGACTAAGCAACTGAACTGAACTGATGTGTTCATCTGATTAAATCTGGAGTCTTGAATAAAAAATAATTTAAAAAAATCCTTACTGTTTTATACAGTTGCCTCTATTAGTAGAGATAACTGGATAAGCCAAATTGCTTACCTTTAATAAAAAAAACTCAACATAGATATTTTAAAAACCATCCAAATATTTTAAGAAAACTTCTCAATATATGTATACTTGAATTTCCCACAATGTCCAAGCTGACTGACTTTTTTTTTTTTTTTTAAGCTTTGGTGTAGTCTATAAAGCAAAAGTGGATTTTTCTCTCGAACTGTTGCTTTTTTAAAAAATTTATTTATTTTTTTATTTTACTTTACAATTCTGTATTGGTTTTGCCATACATTGACATGAATCCACCATGGGTGTACATGCATTCCCAAACCTGAACCCCCTTCCCACCCCCCTCCCCACAAGGAAATCCAGTTAGCATTTATTTAGAAATATCATTTCAAAGTTAGTGGTTACAGTTAAGTATATTAGTTTTTAGAAAATACAGATATGCAAAAAGAGGAAATAATTCTGTCATGTAATTACATACATGTGATAATCAATGACATCATTTTGGTTAATATCCTTCTAGTTCATTTTCAAAAATTTATAACATTCATATTACATGTTTTTTATGTGACAGATTATTTCCAGTTTTGTACATGTATTTTACTCTTGCTCTGTTTTATCATCATTATTTATTATTAAGGTTTATAGTCTTTATATAGTCAAATATTGCATCATTTCCATTATAGTGTATGATTTTTAGATCATGTTTAGAACTGTGTTAAATTAACATATGTGTAATAAAATCATATTACACAATTAAAAATATTTGAAAGTTCAGTCGCTCAGTCATGTCCAACTCTTTGAGACCTCATGAAATGCAGCGTGCCAGGCCTCCCTGTCCATCATCAACTCCCAGAGTCCACCCAAACCCATGTCAATCAAGTCGGTGATGCCATCCAACCATCTCATCCTCTGTTGTCCCCTTCTCCTCCTGTCCCCAATCCCTCCTAGCATCAGGGTCTTTTCCAATGACTCAGCTCTTCGCATGAGGTGGCCAAAGTATTGGAGTTTCAGATTCAACATCAGTCCTTCCAATGAATACCCAGGACTGATCTCCTTTAGGATGGACTGGTTGGATCTCCTTGCAGTCCAAGGGACTCTCAAGAGTCTTCTCCAATACCACAGTTCAAAAGCATCAATTCTTTGGTGCTCAGCTTTCTTCACAGTCCAACTCTCACATCCAAAAATGACCACTGCAAAAACCATAGCCTTGACTACACAGACCTTTGTTGGCAAAGTAATGTCTCTGCTTTTTAATATGATGTCTAGGTTGGTCATAACTTTCCTTACAAGGAGCAAGCGTCTTTTAATTTCATGGCTGCAATACCATCTGCAGTGATTTTGGAGCCCAGAAAAAGAAAGTCAGCCACTGTTTCCACTGTTTCCCCATCTATCTTGCCATGAAGTGATGGGACCAGATGCCATGATCTTCGTTTTTGAATGTTGAACTTTAAGCCAACTTTTTCACTCTCCTCTTTCACTTTCATCAAGAGGCTCTTTAGTTCTTCTTCATTTTCTGCCATAAGAGTGGTGTCATCTGCATATCTGAGGTTATTGATATTTCTCCCAGCAATCTTGATTCCAATTTGTGCTCCTTCCAGCCCAGCGTTTCTCATAATGTCCTCTGCATATAAGTTAAATAAGCAAGGTGACAATATACAGCCTTGATGTTCTCCTTTTCCTATTTGGAACTAGTCTGTTGTTCCATGTCCAGTTCTAACTGTTGCTTCCTGACCTGCTTATAGGTTTCTCAAGAGGTAGGTCAGGTGATCTGGTATTCCCATCTCTTTCAGAATTTTCCACAGTTTATTGTGATCCACACAGTCAAATGCTTTGGCATAGTCAATAGAGCAGAATTAAGATGTTTAGTTTATTCTATACTTAATATATGGTGAATACTTTCCATTAAATTTAATATTTTTCACTAATATTTTTGTTTTTATAAAATAATTTTATAAAATAATTTATGCACCATAGTTCATACTTGTCTTTGGTTTCTGATTGTTAAATCATTTCTGGTTTTTGACTTATGGAGAATACTCCAGGGAATTTCCATATAGCTTGACCTTTGAACATATCAAAATAATTTCCTTAGAATCTCTGTAAAATATGATTAATATATCAAAGAATATGCACTTAAGGTTTTGATAACTATTGCCAAATTATCTTCAGGAAAGATTGTGCTGTTTATACACTCCCCACCAATGTCTAGGACTGCCCATTTTCTCATATATTCGAGAATACTGACAGTTTTAATAAGAAATACTTGAGTCATTTTAGAAGTAAAAGATTGTAACTTATTTTAAATTTGTCCTTCATATGACTTCTAATGGGTTATTTTAAAAGCTCATTGATTTTTTTGTAATTTTAAAACCTGTTTCATTCCTGGTGAAGAGAGTATTTTATTTTCTTTAGTCTTAAATTGGGAGGCTAATAATCAGGGATTGCTTCCTCGGTGTCTCAGTGGTAAAGAATCCTCCAGTCAAGCAGGAAACAGGTTCAATCCCTGGGTCGGGAAGATCCTCTGGAGAAGGAAATGGTAACCCACTCCAATATTCTTGCCTGGGAAATCCCATGGACAGAGCAGCCTGGTGCACTACAATTCATGGGGTCACAGCGTCAGTCATGACTTAGCAGCTAAATAGCAACAACACAATAATTGTGAAGACTCAAAGATTAGAATAAACTGTGTAGCTGAGTAATCTAAAAACTAATTTCCTGAATGTATGTATTTATTCAGTACATATTTACTGAGTACTATTTGCTTGACACTTTTCTAGGTATTTGGAAGACAAAATTTCTGCCCCCCCCCAAATATAATTAAATAAGTAATATAAGATCTCTTAATGATTAGGACTAAGAAGAAAAAGAAAGCAAATTAGAAGATTAAAAAAAAGATGAATACCATGGGTGTTTTATTTAGGATGGTCAGAGAAGATCCCTATCAGAAATTGACATCTGAGCACAGACTTGAGTGAATTTAGGAAAGAAGGCATGTGACTGTTTGGGGAAAGAGTATTCTAGGCAGAGAAAATAAATGCAAAAGTCCACTCTATTTTTAATAATTATTATAGTTTAGTTATTCACAAAGGTATAACCCTTTTCCCTTTTGAAACCATCTCAATAGATTTTCTTCCTAGTCAGCTTAGTTTTGAAACTAACCATACCTGCATGATAATCTCAAGTTTAAGAAAATACATAGGAAAATAACTGTTTTAAATTGAATTGATCGTTTTACTGACTTCATTTTGAGTACCATGTAATTACCAGGAAATGGTTTCTGTAAAAGTGCTGAGTAATCAAGAGCATATAAACTTATGGCTATATAAACTTACAAGTGATGGCAGTTATTTCTTTTAATAAAACCTGATAAATGGAGAATGTATAACAGGCTGTAAAAAGAGGCTAATAAGAGCTGGGTACAATTATAATTTATTCTTCAGAATAATTTTGTATGTAAGAAAATGGCTGACAGGTCGGCCATATGGCAGAGCAAGAACAGAAGCACATTGATTTCAGGGAAGATTTTATAGAAAATATCATCACTTGAATGAGTCAGAAAGTGTGCTATGGTGTTAAATTCACATTGGATGGCAGATGGAAGTGAGCTTCCATATAAAGTGAAATCTTGGGTTTGAATTTCAGAGTGTTAACTGGCTGCCCTTTCCCCATATGATTCTGTTCATAAGGAGATCCATGCTCAATATTTGTACCAATCCATCATTCTGTAATTTTTGCCCTTATATTCTTGCCTTGTTCCATTTTTTACCTGTGTGGTTTTGAAATGTTTTAGCTTTCTGCACATTTTCTCTGCATTAAATATGAAAAATCCTTAAGAGATAGGAAAATACATACTCAGATCAACAACTATAGCACTGTTTTGTTAGGCCCACTAAAATGTATAATGTAAAGCTGTTTCCTTAACAGGTAATACTCAAGCTAAATAGATGAACGAATGAATAGTTCAAAGAAATTATAGATGAAGATACAAAATTTAAAGTATATTTCTATAAACCTAAAACAGAGCTTGACTAATATTGATGAGATAAAGCTGTTACCACTGACCCCCATCTCTTGAAATGTCATTATTTTCGTGCTTTGG
Source organism: Oryx dammah (assembly GCF_014754425.2). NCBI lineage: Eukaryota > Metazoa > Chordata > Mammalia > Artiodactyla > Bovidae > Oryx > Oryx dammah. The sequence continues at coordinate 34,046,227 of NW_024070207.1, read as the reverse complement.
GAAATGTCTTTTCAGTGCTCATCCTCTCAAAAGTACATAGTGAAGTTTCCAGATCATGTGATAATGTGATGGCATCATCATTCTGTAAGCTAATAGGAAATGTGCATATGTATTCAAGTATTCTATTGTTTGTAAAATTTGTTATAATTTTAATACCATAAGTATTGATAGATATAGGCCATGTAAGCAAAAGCTCTTTGGAGTCTTCAATAATTCTAAGAGTATAAGGGGCTTCTTAACTAGAACATTTGAGAACTGTTGACATACAAATTGTAGTATCTCTACTTCTCCATTCTTCTCTATCCCTGCCCTCCTTAGGCTCTACTTTCCAGTTTTGCTGAAATATTAGAAATTATCTAAGCTTATCTTAATTTGTATTAAGTTACCAGTTGCATGTGTACATGGCTTTTCTTCTGCTTAGAATGTCCTTCTTTCCCTTTACTTGAAGAACTTCTAATGATTCTTAAAATTATAAAAATTATAGTGCAAGCTTTTGCTCTCCTATGAAGCTCTGTAAGAATTACCTTGATAGACATAGGTACACTATCCATTATGATAATATAGCACCATTTGCAGTCATCAATGATAGCATGTGTGATGCTTTGAAAATGATTTTTGATCAAAATGGCAGAATAGGAATTTTCTACTATTTCCCCCAAAGAACATCAATTTTGACAGTCACCTTATTCATGAGAGTGACTTTGTGGAAGTCTGAGACTTGAGGGGTGAAGTTCTAGCACACCACTGGAACAAAATCAATGAGACTGGACACATTGAAGAGGGTAAGAGGAACAATTTTTCTTTACCTGCATCATCTCTTCCCAGAGGCAGCACAGCCCAATGCCGAGAGACTTTCTTGATCCAAGAATTCTCCTATAGCGGAAAGTGAAAGCATATGAATGAGCATCCAGCTTGTCCAGCTGTGTAGGATGCTGCCAAAGAGACCTCCTTGTCCTCACCCAATCCAGATTAAAGTGTATGTGCTTCATGACTCAGGGATGGGGAGCAACTGGGAGAATAGCCAGAGATCTGGGAGGGCACCAACAGGATGTAGATCCACTAACCTCTTTGTAGATTCCACCAGCCTGTCTATTTTCCACTGGGTACACCTTGCCTATGTATCTCCTCAACTAACCCATGAGCATCCCCAGCGCTTCATGTAACTTACCCACACATCTCCTTTGCCTTATGGCTGGCTCCATGTGCGATTCCCTGAAAGTGGCAAGACTGAGCGTTTACTGATGGCTAGTGAATGCATCAGAAAGCTAGTGCAACTATGTGGAATGGGAGAAAGTGCAGAAACTTGAGCATCCAGCACTGTCCTAGGGAAAGCAAATAGGAAGCTGTCAGCCTCTGGTCTGACTTTGCAGAAATGATAGAAGGCATATAATCTTTAGAATTCCTTCAAGAAGGAACAAGACATATGGAGCACAAGTATCCATAGGAAAAGTCTGAGAAGGCCCCAGAATTCCTAACAGGGCTGACTTAAGGTACAGTGTCAAAACTTTATGTAGCCTAAGGAAAAGAAGAAGACTCAAATAATCAGAAATGAAAGTGGAAACATTACAACTGATGTCACAGAAATACAAAGAATCATAATAAACTACTATAAATAATTATATGCCAACAAATTGGATAACGTAGAAGAGATGAGTGCATTCCTAGAAATAGACAACCTGTTAAGACTGAATCATGAAGAAATAGAAAATCCGAGCAGACTAATAATGAGTAAGGAGGTAGAATCAGTAATCAAATAACATCCAACAAAGAAAAGACCAAGACCACTTGTTTCATTGGTGAATTTCAACAAACATTTAAAGAAGAATTAGCACCAAACCTTCTCACATGCTTCCCAAAATATTGAAGAGGAGAGAATACTCTGAAGCTCATTTTATAAGACCTACATTACCCTGATTCTATCTAGCTGAGGATACTACATAAAAAGAAAACTACAAGCCAATAATGTTGATGAATATAGATACAAAAAGTCTTAACCAAATATTGTCAAGCTAAATTCAACAGCACATTGGAAGATAATACAACATAATCAAGTGGGATTTATTTCAGGGATACAAGGATGGTTTAATAGATATAAATCAGCAAACATCACAATAGGATGAAAATAAAAAATCATGTAGTCTTCTAAATAGATACAGAAAGAGCATTTGATAAATACAACCTCCTTTCATGATAAAAAGTGTTGGGAAACTGGGTGTAGAAGTAATGTACATAGTAAAGTCCACATAAGACAAGCCAACAGCTAGCATCATGCTCAAATTTAAAAGATTGGAAGCTTTTCCTTTAATAACAGGAAGAAGACAAGGAAGCCCGCTCTTGCCACTTCTATTTAACACAGTACTGGAAGTCTTAGGTACAGTAATTAGGCAAGAGAAAAATGTAAAGCTTCCAAATCATAAGGGAAGAATCAAGTATTGCTGTTTGAAAATTATCTCTGTTTGCAGATGATATGAACTTGTGTATCAGTTCAGTGCAGTTCAGTTGCTCAGTCATGTCTTACTCTTTGCAACCCCATGAACTGCAGCACGCCAGGCCTCCCTGTCCATCACCAACTCCTGGAGTCCACCCAAACCCATGTCCATTGTGTCAGTGACGCCATCCAACCAACTCATCCTCTGTCGTCCCCTTCTCCTCCTGCCCTCAATCTTTCCCAGCATCAGGGTGTTTTATCAAATGAGTGAGCTCTCCACATCAGGGGGCCAAAGTATTGGAGTTTCAGCTTCAACATCAGTCCCTCCAATGAACACCCAGGACTGATCTTTAGGATGGACTGGTTGGATCTCCTTGCAGTCCAAGCGACTCTCAAGAGTCTTCTCCAACACCACAGTTCAAAAGCATCAATTCTTTGGCACTCAGCTTTCTTCACAGTCCAGCTCTCACATCCATACATGACCACTGCAAAAACCATAGCCTTGTCTAGACAGACCTTTATTGGCAAAGTAATGTCTCTGCTTTTTATTTATTAATTAATTTATTTTTTTACTTTATTTTACTTAATAATACTGTATTGGTTTTGCCAAACATCAACATGAATCCACCACGGGTGTACACATGTTCCCAATCCTGAACCGCCCTCCCACCTCCCTCCCCATACCATCTCTCTGGGTCATCCCAGTGCACCAGCCCCTAGTATCCTGTATCCTGCATTGAACCTAGATGGTGATTCATTTTTTATATGATATTATGCCTGTTTCAATGCCATTCTCCCAAATCATCCCATCCTCGCCCTCTCCCACACAGTCCAAAAGACTGTTCTATACATCTGTGTCTCTTTTGCTGTCTCGCATACAGGGTTATCGTTACCATCTTTCTATGCCAAACCCTTGTAGACTTTTGCATCACAGCCATTCTGACTGCATGAAATGGTACCTCATTGTGGTTTTGATTTGCATTTCTCTGATAATGAGTGATGTTGAGCATCTTTTCATGTGTTTGTTAGCCATCTGTATGTCTTCTTTGGAGAAATGTCTGTTTAGTTCTTTGGCCCATTTTTTGATTGGGTCATTTATTTTTCTGGAATTGAGCTGCAGAAGTTGCTTGTATATTTTTGAGATTAGTTGTTTGTCAGTTGCTTCATTTGCTATTATTTTTTCCCATTCTGAAGGCTGTCTTTTCACCTTGATTATAGTTTCTTTTGTTGTGCAGAAGCTTTTAATTTTAATTAGATCCCATTTGTTTATTTTTGCTTTTATTTCCAGTATTCTGGGAGGTGGATCATAGACGATCCTGCTTTGATTTGTGTCGGAGAGTGTTTTGCCTATGTTCTCCTCTAGGAGTTTTATAGTTTCTGGTCTTAGGTTTAGATCTTTAATCCATTTTGAGTTTATTTTTGTGTATAGTGTTAGAAAGTATTCTAGTTTCATTCTTTTACAAGTGGTTGACCAGTTTTCCCAGCACCACTTGTTAAAGAAATTGTCTTTAACCCATTGTATATTCTTGACTCCTCTGTCGAAGATAAGGTGTCCATAGGTGTGTGGATTTATCTCCGGGCTTTCTATTTTGTTCCATTGATCTATATTTCTGCTTTTTAATATGCTGTCTAGGCTGGTCATAACTTTCCTTCCAAGGAGCAAGTGCCTTTTAATTTCATGGCTGCAATCACCATCTGTAGTGATTTTGGAGCCAAAAAAAAAAAAAAAAAGCCACTATTTCCACTATTTCCCCATCTATTTGCCATGAAGTGATGGAACCAGATGCCATGATCTTCGTTTTCTGAATGTTGAGCTGTAAGCCAACTTTTTCACTCTCCTCTTTCACTTTCATCAAGAGACTCTTTAGTTCTTCTTCACTTTCTGCCATAAGGGTGGTGTTATCTGCATATCTGAGGTTATTGATATTTCTCCCAGCAAACTTGATTCCAGCTTGTGCTTCATCCAGCCCAGGATTTCTCATGATGTACTCTGCATATAAGTTAAATAAGCAGGGTGACAATATACAGCCTTGACATACTCCTTTTCCTATCTGGAACCAGTCTGTTGTTCCATGTCCAGTTCTAACTGTTGCTTCCTGACCTGCATATAGGTTTCTCAAGAGGCAGGGAAGGTGGTCTAGTATTCCCATCTCTTGAAGAATTTTCCAAAGTTTTTGTGATCCACACAATCAAAGGCTTTGGCATAGTCAATAAGGCAGAAGTAGATGTTTTTCTGGAACTCTCTTGCTTTTTCCATGAACCAGCGGATGTTGGTAATTTGATCTCTGGTTCCTCTGCCTTTTCTAAAACCAGCTTGAACATCTGGAAGTTCATGCTTCATGTACTGTTGGAGCCTGGCTTGGAGAATTTTGAGCAATACTTTACTAGCGTGTGAGATGAGTGCAGTTGTGCGGTCGTTTCATCATTCTTTGGCATTGCCATTCTTTGGGATTGGAATGAAAACTGCCCTTTTCCAGTCCTGTGGCCACTGCTGAATTTTCCTGATTTGCTGGCATATTGAGTGCAGCACTTTCACAGCATCATCTTTCAGGATTTGAAATAGCTCATCTGGAATTCCATCACCTCCACTAGCTTTGTTTGTAGTGATGCTTCCTAAGGCCCACTTGACTTCACATTCCAGGGTGTCTGGCTCTAGGTGAGTGTGAGTGATCACATCTTCATGATTATCTGGGTCATGAAGATCTTTTTTGCACAGTTTTTCTGTGTATTCTTGCCACCTCTTCTTAATATCTTCTGCTTCTATTAGGTCCAGACCATTTCTGTCCTTTATCGAGCCCATCTTTGCATGAAATGTTCCCTTTGTATCTCTAATTTTCTTGAAGAGATCTCTAGTCTTTCCCATTCTATTGTTTTCCTCTATTTCTTTGCATTGATTGCTGAGGAACTCTTTTTTTTTTTTTTTAAATCTCTCCTTGCTATTCTTTGGAACTCTGCATTCAAATGGGTATATCTTTCCTTTTCTCCTTTGCTTTTCGCTTCTCTTTTTTTCACAGCTATTGTAAGGCCTTCTCAGATAGCCATTTTGCTTTTTTGCATTTCTTTTCCATGGGGATGGTCTTGATCCCTGTCTCCTGTACAATGTCAGGAACCTCCATCCATAGTTCATTAGGCACTCTGAACTTGTGTATAGATAGAGACTCTATCAAAAATTATTATAATACATGAGTATAGTAAAGTTGCAAGACACAAAATCAACAGACAAAAATCAATTATTTCTATACACTAATAAGTATCTGAAAAAGAAAACATTTCCATTTAGAATAGCATCAAAAACAATAAAATACTTGAGTGAATTTAATGAAAGTAGTTAAAGACCATACACTGAAACTGTAAAACATTGATGCAAATAATTGAAGAAGATATAAATAAATGGAAAGATACCTGAGGTTATGGATCAAAAAAATTATTATTGTTAAAATATTAATACTACCCAAAGCCATCTATAGAGTCACTGCTGCTGCTGCTGCTAAGTTGCTTCAGTCGTGTCCGACTCTGTGCAACCCCATAGACGGCAGCCCACCATGCTCCTCCGTCCCTGGGATCCTCCAGGCAAGAACACTGGAGTGGGTTGCCATTTCCTTCTCCAATGCATGAAAGTGAAAAGTGGAAGTGAGGTTGCTCAGTCGTCTCCGACTCTTTGCGACTCCATGGACTGTAGCCTACCAGGCTTTTCCATCCATGCGATTTTCCAGGCAAGAGTACTGGAGTGGGATGCCATCGCCTTCTCCAATAGAGTCACTGCAATTCCTATCAAAATTCCAATAGCATTTTTCATAGGAATAGAAAACAATTCTAAAATTTTTGTGGAACCACAAAGGCCTGGAATAGACAAAGCAATTCTGAGAAAGAATGACAAAGCTTGAGGCAGCATATGTCCTGATTTTCAAGTACATTGCATAACTATTTGGATCAAAACAGCATGGCACTGCCACCTGTAAGGGTGGCACTAGTGGTAAAAAAAAAAAACCCCGCCTATGATGCAGGCGACACAGTGAGACATGGCTTTGATCCCTGGGTTGGGAAGATATCCTAGAGAAGAACCTGGCAACCCACTTTACTATTCTTGCCTGGAGAATTACTTGGATAGAGGAACCTCGTGGGCTATAGTTCATAGTATCCTAAAGAGTCGGACATGACTGAAGCAATTAGCATGCATGCATAAACCAATGGAGGAGCTTCCCAGGTGGTTCAAGGTGAAGAATTGGCCTGCCAATGCAGGAGATACAAGAGATACAGGTTTGATCCCTGGGACCATGAAGATGCCTAGAGTAGTAAATAGCAACCCACTCTCATATTATTGCCTGTAAAATTCTTTGGACAGAGATGCCTGGCTACAGTCAATGGGGTCACAAAGAGTCAGATATGACTTTGCACACATGCATAGACCAATGGAACAGAACTGAGAGCCCTCAAAATAAACACATGTATATACAGTCAATTAATAATTGACAAAGAGCTTCCCTGGTGGCTCAGTTGGTAAAGAATCTGCCTGCAAAGCAGGAGACTGTCTGCAAAGCAGGAGACTGTCTGCAAAGCAGGAGACCTTGGTTTGATCCCTGGATCAAGAAGATCCCCTGGAGCAGGAAATGGTAACCCACTCCAGAATTCTTGCCTGGGAAATCCCATGGACAGAGGAGCCTGGCGGGCTATAGTCTTTGGGGTCACAAGAGTCAGACATGACTTAGCAGCTAAACCAGCACTAATAATTGACAAGCCAAAAATATTCAGTGGATAAACTCTCTTCATTTAATAGTTGTGAGAAAACTGGTATCCACTTATAGAAGAATTGAATTAAATACCTATCTCACACCACTTATAAAGTAAACTCAAAATGGGCTTAAGTTAAGACCTAAAATCATAAAAATCCTAGAAAACATAGGGATAAAGCTTCTTAGCTTTGGTCTTGGCAGTGGTTTTTTAGATATTAAACCAAGAACATAATCTATGAAAGCAAAAATAAGTGGGACTAGATCATGCTCAAAAGGGCAAGGCAAATAAATAATTGAGAAAATGAAAAGGCAACCTATGGAATAGGAGAAAATATTTGTAAACCATGTATCTAATAAGTGGTTATACAACATATTTAAGGGACTTATATAATTCAAAAGCAAAATACCAAATAATCTTATTAAATAATGGGGAATGGAATTGAATAGATTTTTTTTCCCCAAAGATGGCATACAAACTGTCATCAGGTATGTAAAATATTGGTCAACATCAATGTGCTGTGCTTAGTCACTCAGCTGTATCTGACTCTTTGTGACCTTATGGACTGTAGCCCACCAGGCTTCTCTGTCCATGAGGATTCTCCAGGCAAGAAGCCTGGAGTGGGTTGCCATGCCCTTCTCCAGGGGATCTTCTCAACCCAGGGATCAAACCCAGGTCTCTCACATTGTGGGTGGATTCTTTACCATCTTAGCCACCAGGGAAGTCCAAGAATACTGGAGTGGGTAGCCTATCCCTTCTCCAGGGGATCTTCCCCACCCAGGAATTGAACCAGGGTCTCCTGCCTTGCAGGCAGATTCTTTACCAGCTGAGCCACCCAGGAAGCTTGGTCAAGATCACTAATCATCAGCAAATTAAAGTCAAAACCACCTCACACCTCTTAGAATGGCTATTAACAACGAAACCAGATGCAAAAATACTGATGTGGAGAAAATGGAATTCTTACAGTGTACTACTGGTAAAAATATAAATTGGTACAGCCACTATGGAAACAAACATGGAGAGCCCTAAAAAATTAAAAATAGAACTATCAAGCAATCTCAGAATCCTACTTTTTGAATACAGTCGCCTGTCTATGGTTCCACAGCCATAGGTGGAAAAAAAAAATTCAATGTACTCTAGAAGGCCAAACTTGCATTTGCCATGTGCTGGCAACTGATTACATACCTTTATATTGTATTTACAAGTACTTACACAGCACTCATATTGTCTTAGGTACTATAAGTTACCTAGGGATGATTTAAAGTATATGAGCAGATGTGTGTAGGTTATGTGGAACTGCATCATTTTATTTAAGAGATTTGAGCACTTCAGATTTTGGTATCCACAGGAGATCCTGGGATCAATACCCCGTGGATACCAAAGAAAAATTGTGTGCATCTGAAGAAGATGAAATTACTATTTTTAGGAGATTGCTGCACTCTTATGTTCATTGTAACATTATTGTAGCAGGACATGGAAAAAACGTGTATCCACTGACAGAGGAGTACATAAAGAAAACTTGGTATGCTCCTGTGTCACACAGGGTGGAATATCATTCAGCCATGAAAGTAAGAAGTCCTCCTATTTGCAACTACATGTATGGACCTTGAGGACATTGTGCTAAAAAGGCTAAAGCTAAAGACACAGAGAGCAGAATGACGTTCGCCACTGGGTCTAGGAGATGGGGAGATGTTGGTTAAAAGGTGCAAACTTCATTTATAACATGAATAACTTCTGGGGACTCTAATGTACGGCATGGTGGTGCTAGATTATAGTTAATAGTACTGTGTTATATACTTGAGAGTTACTCAGAGTACATCTTAAACATTCTCACCACAGAAAAATGTAAATGGTAAGTGTATAAACTGATGGATGTATTAACTAACCTTATTGTGGTGACCATACACAATATTTATGTGTATTGCATCATGTTGCATACCTTATAATTATATAGCATTATTTTAACTTAGGTTTCAATAAAGCTGGGATAAAAAGATGACTTTTGTGTGCATGTTGGTCTCCTAAACAAATTTATTAAGAGTGTGAATTCTGATTTTAAGGCATGTTTTCTCAAGAAATACACAGGAAACATTGCTTGAATTAATAATAATAAAATAATCATATATGATATTTATTAAGCACTTATATGCAAGTATTAGTCTATGACCTCTAATAGTATTGTTTTATTTAATCCTAGCCACAACTCTGTGGGATAAGTACCATTTTCAATGAAAATGATTTAAAAAATACCTGGCATATGACAAGGTCCAATTAAAGTTATCATAATTACCATAATCATTGCCAGACTCCATAAAGAAACTGAGATGCAGATTGGTTAACTAATTCCTCCAAAGTTACACAGATAAAGTGGCAGAACTAGTTTGAATCCTAGAACTGTAGCTCCAGTACCCGGTCACTGGATTACTACTCTTATACTGTGGATCTACAAACATGTTAGTTAATAATGGCAATGGAAATAGCTATGGAAATTACCTCCTGGTTCAACTGGTCCAAAATTAGCTAATTTATTTCTGGAGAAAGGGTCACAGCCTCTTTAACCAGAGAATGAAAGAAAAATTCTTTAAGATATGGCAAGAGTAGTTATGCACTATAGAGAAATAGCTTGACAGAACATTTACCACAGTAGTATCAGTTGAAATCTAATTCTGTGGCCATTTTCAATAAAATCCAATAAAAGTTTAGATAGGAAATAGATAGCCAGTCACTGGATTCTAGTAGACAGGGAAATATATATTGATAAGTTCTTTTCCCTACCTATTCCCCAATAAGCATGGGCAGCAGCTGGCTGTTATGGTAGACCAGACTAATAATCAAGGAGAGAAAATAAATTCAACAGTGGGGAGACTGAGTTTGGATTAAGCACTTCTCTTTAGACATTGCTTGACTCTATGCTTGGAAATGAACTTCAGAGATGCCTTATCATCATAGGATAGTCAAGTCATACAGTGCAGGAAAAGTATGTAAGTATAACAAATGAAGAGGGGATCAACAATTATATGTTCTATGTGTAGGTTTCAGTAGTTTTCAGACTCTGTTCTTCAGAGCTATAGAGGGTTTTGAAAACCCCTCTCAAAGGCTGTCGGAGTGCAGGAGGGGTGAGTAGGCAACATTTCAGGCCACCTACTTCCATATTAACTAAATTTTCCCCATTTTAATCCTCTTACATATTGGGCTTCTGCATGGCATTTCAGTTGACCAGAATGTTTGCTGCTGAAGTTATTTTCAAAATCATTTACCTTCAGTCATAAAATACTTTCACATAATTTCCCAGTAATTGTCTTAGCTATCCTGTTTTATAGTTGAAAAAGCAGAAGATGCAAGAAATGAGGTAATTTGCCTAGGATCACAAACTAGTAAATTGTGGAGCTGGAACTCAAATATATTGTTATTAATTCCAAGTCTGATTCTCTTTCCATTTCACCAGTGATGGCTACTTGTGGGTCAGTATATATACATTTTTGACAATAAGTATTTTTTATAAGTTTATTGTTAGCAAAATTGTTATATATATGTGTGTGTGTGTATAGTGTGATGATTTGATATCTGTATACATTTTGAAAGGATTCCCACCTTTCGTAGTTAATTAACACATTGTTTTTTGTGTGAGAATGGTGAAAGATATACCTAGTAAATTTCAGTTTATGATACAGTATTCTCAACTGTAACATGCTATACACTTGATTTCAAAAGTTATTAATCTTACAACTAAAAGTTTGTATCCTTTTACCATCCTGTCCACATTTCCCTTGCCTGTCAGCTCCTGACAACCACCATTCTCTCTGTTTCTATGAGTTTAGTTGTTTTCTTTTTTTGATTCTACATATCAGTTAAGTTCAGTTGCTCAGTCGTGTCCGACTCTTTGTGACCCCATGAATTGCAGCACGCCAGGCCTCCCTGGCCATCACCAGCTCCCGGAGTTCACTCAGACTCACGTCCATTGAGTCCGTGATGCCATCCAGCCATCTCATCCTCTGTCGTCCCCTTCTCCTCCTGCCCCCAATCCCTCCCAGCATCAGAGTCTTTTCCAATGAGTCAACTCTTCGCATGAGGTGGCCAAAGTACTGGAGTTTCAGCTTTAGCATCATTCCTTCCAAAGAAATCCCAGGGCTGATCTCCTTTAGTATTTGTCTTTCTCTGTCTGGCTTATGTAAACCCTCCAGGTTTGTACAGGATTTCACAAATGACAAGATTGTTTTTAAAGGTGAGTAATATTCCATTGTGTTATATACAAAAAATACATGTTTTTATCCTTTCATCCATAGGTAAACAGTTTGTTTCCATATTTTGGTTATTGTGGATTTACTACAAAAAACATGGAGTTTCAGATATCTCTATGATCTAGTGGTTTTGTTTCCTTCAGATATATACTCATAAGTGGGATTCCTGGATCATATGGTAGTTTAATTTAAAATTTCTTAAGGAACCTCCACAGAGGTTTTCATCGTGACTATACAGATTTATATGCCCATCAGCAGTGCACAATGTTCCCTTTTCTCCACATTCTCTCCAACACTTGTTATCTCTTGTCTTTTTGATAATAGGTATCTTTACAGATGTGAGGTGATATTTCATCTTTACAGATGTGAGGTGATATTTGGATTTTCATTTCCCTGGTGATTAGTGATGTTGAGCATCTTTTCATATACTTATTGACCATTTATATGTCTTCCTTGGAGACATATACGTCTATTCAGATCATTTGCCCATTTTTTATTTGGGTAACTGGTTTTGTTAATGAGTTGTATGAGTTCCTAATATATTTTGGATATTAACACTTTATATATTTTGGATATTAACTCCTTATCAGATATGTGGTTTGCAAGTATCTTTTACATTCTGTAGGTTTCCTTTTTATTCTGTTGATGATTACCTTTAAGCAAAAGATTTTTAGATTTGATATAGTTCCACTTGTTTATATTTTGTCTTTTTTGGTTTGCTTTTGATATCAAATATACAAAATCATTGCTAAGACAAGTGTCAAGGAACTTATCCCTTGTGTTTTCTTCTAGGAGCTTTATGGTTTCAGGTCTTACCTTCACATCTTCAATCATTTTGAGTTGATTTTGTGTATGGTTTATGATACCAGTTTCATTCATTTGCAAGTGAATATCCATTTTCGCTAGTACTATTTATTGTAGAAACTATCCTATAGTTTTGGTGCCTTTGTTGAAAATTAATTGACCATATATGTATGGATTTATTTCTGGACTTTTTATTTCACTGCATTTATCTAAATATCTGGTTTCATGCTAGTGCCATTTGACCTAATAGTGGAACATGGATGTAAATGCTTAGGGAAAGAACATAAAGTGTGGTCTTGGCCCCAGAGTAGATTCTGTTGTCTCCTATCACCATATCTATTCACTTACCAGTATCTGTATTCATTTTCTTTGCCTTCCTGCTAGTTAGAATAGATGAATTCCCTGTGCTCCTAAGAAAACCAATCTTTCCAATTTTGCGCTAGATCATAACCCTTTTCACCTTGTCAAGAACGTTATATTAGCTGTTCTCCTACATGATCAATTTTTCTTTCTCTGTGGTTATTCCCTTTAGCATACCAATGTGCCCTTTCTCCCATCTTAAAAGAAACCAATCTCTTAAATCTAGTCCCTTATGTTCTACCACCTTCCTCCTGATTTTTCTGTTCTTCTTTGTTGTGAAAGTCCTCAAAGTTTAATACACTTTAATCTCTAAATACTGTATTATGTTTGATTTTGATTGTTTCTCTCACCCAGAATGTCAGTTCTACATGGCATGATTTTTGTTTGTTTTGTTCCATGCTGTATTCCCAGCACCTAGAACAGTGCCTGGAACACAGTAGGGACTCAATAAATACTAGATGAATAGTAGTTAATTTTCTTTGAAATGTATTAGTCAGCATCTGTGTAAATAAGTGTTGGTCCATATTGTATCCACTGATAACAATGTGTTGAGAGTAAACGGCATTAATATAGAGTTCATGTTGTAAGGTGAGATCTCCTAGAGGAGTTTACAAAAACCTGAGACTTCTGATTTTTTCACATCTTGTTTGACTGGTGTTTTTCTATGATCTTTTTCTTCCAATTAGTGCTTCAGGTTCTCTGTATTTCTCTTGGGCATGGTTAATCCTGGAGACACAATTTTGGAGGTAGTTCTGTTTTGTGCCTCTTGCTGACAGAGCTGTGAACTCTAAATAGAACTGGAGAAAGTGAAGGTCTGCTTTTCATTCACTCATTTTCATCTTAGAGGCCTCTTAGCTCCTTTGTTAGTACCGGATAGGAAAGTGAAATTACATCTTCATTATATTTCTAATTTCTGTCTATGAATAACAAGGATATTAAAAGCTGTCTGATAAATAATAGGACATAAATTTGCCCAGGATTATTCTCGATGAAAGAACCTCCCGTGCTAAAAGGACTGTTCTAAAATAACATTCTTCCTCTTGATATAGTATAGGAGGATTTTTTAAAAATTTCTGTTTCTGGAGGGTCTCTGTGGTTCTGAGCCAAATGAAATTCTCAGCACTGTCAAAACGCCAAGGTTGGCCCTAAAAATATCACAGTCTTATGGGAGTGCTTAGTCTCTTGGGTTGTGTGGGATAGCAGAGATTATTGAGTTTACCTCACAGGGGAATTTTAAAAGTAAAGTTATATTGTTTGTTTTAATTCCTTAACATGTTATGGAAATGCAAATCAAGCAGGTCCAAAGTTTTAGCAGTAATTTACTCATGTCCATCCCATGTATAGGGTAATGGGAGTATTAGGGTGAGTAAACCTGACATCAGATACTCCTCCTTGTATGTGGGCAGGAAGAACTACCTCCAGGTAGTTTTCCAGATAATGATGCACAATGCACTAGGATGAAGTTCCTATTGTGTTCTAAAGTTGCAAACATTGATCATCAAACCTAGTAGGAAAGAGCTCTAGAAAGCTGAGACATGGACATTAGACCTATAATTGCTATATTCCTGTATCAGAAAATAGGGCTATTACAGTTGTGTAATGACAGGAAATATTAACACTAGATATGCTGACATTTGGCCTTGGAGTACAAACAAAGCAGGCCAAAGGCTAACAGAGTTTTGCCAAGAGAATGCACTGGTCATAGCAACACAACACAAGAGAAGACTCTACACATGGACATCACCAGATGGTCAATACCAAAATCAGATTGATTATATTCTTTGCAGCCAGAGATGGAGAAGCTCTATACAGTGAGCAAAAACAAGACTGGGAGCAGACTGTGGCTTAAAACATGAACTCCTTATTGCAAAATTCAGATTTAAATTGAAGAAAGTAGGGAAAACCACTAGACCATTCAGGTATGACCTAAATCAAATCCCTAATGATTATACAGTGGAAGTGAGAAATAGATTCGAGGGATTGGATTTGATAAACAGAGTGCCTGAAGAACTATGGAGGGAGATTTGTGACATTGAGCAGGAGGCAGTGATCAAGACCATCCCCAAGAAAGAGAAATATAAAAAAGCAAAATGTTTGTCTGAGGAGGCCTTAGAAAAGCTGAGAAAAGAAAAGAAGCTTAAGGCAGAGGAGAAAAGGAAAGATATACCCATTTGAATGCAGAGTTCCAAAGAATAGCAAGGAGAGATAAGAAAGCCTTCCTCAATCATCATTGCAAAGAAATAGAGGAAAACAGAATGGGAAAGACTAGAGATCTCTTCAAGAAAATTAGAGATACCAAGGGAACATTTCATGCAAAGATAGTCACAATAAAGGACAGAAATGGTATGGGCCTAACAGAAGCAGTAGATACTAAGAAGAGGTGGCAAAAATACACAGCAGAATGATACAAAAAAGATCTTCATTACCCAGATAACCATGATGGTGTGATCACTCACCTAGAGGCAGACATCCTCAGTGGGCCTTAGGAAGGATCACTAGGAACAAAAGTAATGGAGGCGATGGAATTCCAGTTGAGCTATTTCAAATCCTAAAAGATAATGCTGTGAAAGTGCTACACTCAATATGCCAGCACATTTGGAAAACTCAGCAGTGGCCACATTACTGGAAGAGGTCAGTTTTCATTCCAGTCCCAAAGAAAGTCAATGCCACAGAATGTTCAAACTACCACACAATTGCACTCATCTTACACGCTACCAAGGTAATGCTCAAAATTATTCAAGCTAGGCTTCAACAGTACGTGAACTGTGAACTTCCAGATTATTCAAGCTGGTTTTAGAAAAGGCAGAGGAACCGGAGACCAAATTGCCAACATCCATTGGATCATCAAAAAAGCAAGAGAGTTCCAGAAAAACATCTACTTCTGCTTTAATGACTACGCCAAAGCCTTTGACTGTGTGGATCACCACAAACTGTGGAAAATTCTTAAAGAGATGGGAATACCAGACCACCTTACTGCCTCCTGAGAAATCTGTATGCAGGTCAAGAAGCAGCAGTTAGAACTGGACATGGAACAACAGACTGGTTCCAAATAGGAAAAGGAGTACATCAAGGCTATATATTGTCACCCTGCTTATTTAACTTAAATGCCAGCTGAAATCAAGATTGCTTGGAGAAGTATCGATAACCTCAGATATGCAGATGACACACCCTTATGGCACAAAGTGAAGAAGAACTAAAGAGCCTCTTGATGAAAGCAAAAGAGAGTGAAAAAGTTGGCTTAAAACTCAACATTCAGAAAACTAAGATCATGGCATCTGGTCCCATCACTTCATTGCAAATAGATGGGGAAACAGTGGAAATAGTGTCAGAGTTTATTTTTGGGGGCTCCAAAATCACTGCAGATGGTGACTGCAGCCATGAAATTAAAAGACCCTTGCTCCTTGGAAGAAAAGCTATGATCAACCTTGACAGCATATTAAAAAGCAGAGACATTACTTTGCCAACAAATGTCCGTCTAGTCAAAGATACGGTTTTTCCAGTGGTCATGTATGGATGTAAGAGTTGGACTGTGAAGAAGGCTGAGCGCCAAAGAATTGATGCTTTTGAACTGTAATGTTAGAGTAAACCCTTGAGAGTCCCTTGGGCTGTAAAGAGATACAACCAGTCCATTCTAAAGGAAGTCATTCCTGAATATTCATTGGAAGGACTGATGCAGAAGCTGAAACTCCAATATATTGGCCACCTGTTGCAAAGAACTGACTCATTTGAAAGACCCTGATGCTGGGAATGATTGAAGGTGGAAGGAGAAGGGGATGACAGAGGATAAGATGATTGGATATCATTACTGAGTCAATGGAAAAGAGTTTGAGTAGGTTCCAGGAGTTGGTGATGGACAGGGAAGTCTGGCATGCTGTAGTCCATGGGGTCACAAAGAATCGAACACGAATCAGTGAGTGAACTGAATGTTGACAGTTGGATTATTGCCATATTCCTGTTTATTGAGATACATAAATTGAAGATATACTTGCTTTGAAATCATAGCAGATTGCATTGCTTGCTATGCTAAGTAATCACCTCAGGAAATGCACAGTCTTTTTACTTGAATCAAAACACTTAACCTCCCTGGAAGTGATTGGCATAAAGCTTCTGCTGCTTTTCCTAGGAAGAATGTGATTTTATGTTTATTTCCCTATTTTAAGAACTGGAATCCAGTTTTTACTAACTGGCTCCATTCTAGGTACCACTTATTCTCTGAGTGTACCAAGATTATTTTACAAATAGAGCATTTCTAATCCTGATCAGGGCAATAGTGCAGGCACTGGGAAAAGTTCCTGTGTTGTCAGAATTTAGACTATTTGTGTGTGTGTGTGTGTGTTTATATATATGGGTAAGTTGATATTTATTTTGTGACTGTCAATAGTTGTGGTAAATTTCTCCTACTATGGTATTATCCAAGATCCCATGCTGTGTCATTTGGTACTTTGTACCCTGGAATTAGAGGATCTATAAAATGTGGACAGTTTTTTCTTCCTCTGATAGACCATGAGAGTAATATGTCATAAAATTAGACCCAGTGACAGGCGTGAAGGTTTCCTAAAACAGTACAACAGAAAGGAAGCAGTGCTTACTATAGTAGTTGATCACGTGCATGCATGCATTGTGCTCAGATGGGTCCAACTCTTTAGCCTGCCAGCCCCTCTGTCCATGGAGTTTTCCAGGCAGGAATACTGGAGTGCATTGCTATTTCCTCCTCCAGGGGATCTTCCACCACCCAGGGTTCGGACCCATGTCTCCTGCGTCTGCTGCATTGGTAGGCAGATTTTTTTTTACCACTGCGCCACCTAGCATTCAGTAAGTTCTCATTGAATAAATGAATGAAGTAATATGGTTATGGTTAAATCCAACACTTACTGAATTCCTGGTAGTGCCTACTAATATATAGTTGGTTCTTCATTTACCAGAAAAGAACTGCACATTGAGACTTTTTCCCTTTGATTGGGAAAGCAAAGGATTAAAAACAATTATAAAACAGACTAGTACGAATTTAGCCATCTGGCTAATTCAAGGCCTGTACATGTCAACCTGAATATTTCGGATCCTGCAGAGAATTCATCTACCTATCTATAGGATTTGGAAGCTTAGTAGCTGAATGTTTTGGCTTAAGATTTTTATAATATCATTTGCTGAATCTCTATTCTTAGATCTGACATAGGAAAATGGTATGGTGGTAGTCTTGGTTCTTGATAGTGTTGCATAATTATTCTTCTCAATCCCAACACATTGATAGGTATTTAAATATGTGTATGCATATATACCTATCAATGTGTTGGGATTGAGAAGAATAATTATGCATATATTGGACATTGTGCCCTAAACAAGACCTACATAAACAACTCTTCAACTGGCATTTTCCTCCTCTATTACCAGTGCTATATTTGAATGCACTGTTGTATGACTTTGTGCATAAGTGAGTTTAAAATACTTATAACCTGCCACATTTGATGTCTTGTTCCAACCAAATGTTTTTAGTTGTGCTTTTTTGGCAATTCCAGTGATTTGGAAATGGACTGATACATGTAGATCCTTACTAGTGGACATTTTGATTGTTTCCAAACCTTTATTTTTCCCAAAATTTCTACAATGAGCATTTCTATGCATGCTCAGAAATAGTTTCTCTAGGGTATTTTCCTAGAAATGGAATCGCTGGGTCATCATATATACATGTCTTTAATTTTATTAGATATTGTTCTGTATATCTATCTGTCTATATATATATCAGTATCAGTTTACCTCTACCTGAGGTCTATAAGCATTTACCTTTCTCTCTATCAAATGCTTGTATTATCTTTTTGTATGTTATCAATATGAATTTTTGTTTGTCTTATTTAAGAAATTTTTATTTGCCATAATGTTACAATTATTCTGCTATAATTGTATTCATGATGTATGCTAGGGCTCAGGTTTTATATCTTTTATATGTGTAACCACTAGTCTTACTTTAATAAGTAGCTCATCATTTTTCCACTGATTTGTGATGCCTTCTTTATCATAAACCATATTTACATATGTACTTGAGTCTACTATTCTCTTTTTTCAGTCCCATTAGTTTATTTGTCTTCCTGGGGTCAATGTCACATTGACTTATGAAGCATTATAATAAATCATGATGTATTACAATAGCTTTGTATTTACTTCTTGTTCTTCCTCAAAATTATGTCTTAGCTATCTCTTACAAATTGTGAAGTCAGCTTCTCAAGTTCCAGAAGAAATTCTATTGATGATTTTACATTGAGATAGCATTAATTTTACAGATTAACTTGGAAAGGTGATATAACTTCATGGTGTTCAATATTCCTATCTATGATATAACTTTCAGTATATTAAGTATTCTAAAAACATATTTACTTTCCTCCCCAACATTTCAAGGAGTTTATAGCAGTTTAACTCCAATCAACTCCTCATATTGTATGGGCTATGTGGTGTATAGTCGCTCAGTCGTGTCTGACTCTTTGTGGCCCCATGGACTGTAGCCCAACAGGCTCCTCTGTCCGTGGGATTCTCTGGGCAAGAACACTGGAGTAGATTGCAGTGCCCTCCTCCAGGGGATCTTCCCAACCCAGATCCCCCGCATTGCAGGCTGATTCTTTACTATCTGAGCCACCAGGGAAGCCCAGGAATACTGGAGTCGGTAGCATATCCCTTCTCCATGGAATCTTCCCTACCCAGGAATCGAACCAGTGTCTCTTGCATTGTAGGCAAATTCTTTACCAGCTGAGCTCCTAGGGGAGCCCCTCACACTGCATATGTAATAGCTATTTGATATATTAATTTCACTTTCTTTTAAACTATAGTTGATTCTTATTATGTATGTTGCTTGTAGCTAATTTTATTTACATTTAATCTTATTTTTCATCTCTTTCTTTATTACTGTTTTTTGTATTTTAATACTTCCCTTTGGGCCACATTTCCTTTCTTCCTGAATTGTGTTATTTAGTATTGTCCAGGGAGTATCTATGGGTAACAGAATTAGTATTTCCTTGTCTGTAAATACTTTTAATGTCTAGGTGTGTATTTTTTAAAAAATTCTCTTTGTACCTTTCAATTTGATTTTGGAAAATTTGCCACCAAAATCTGTTCAAATATTGCCTGACAGTGTTTCTAATATCTGTTTCTATGATTCATATTCAGTTCAGTTGCTCATTGTGTCTGACTCTTTGTGACCCCATGGACTGCAGCATGCTAGGCCTTCCTGTCCATCACCAACTCCCAGAGTTTACTCAAACTCATGTCCATCGAGTTAGTGATGCCATCCAACCATCTCATACTCTGTCATCCCCTTCTCCTCCTGCCCCCAATCCCTCCCTGTCCTTTTCATCTCTCAAACTCTCTTTCAAAATTTCTATCTTTCCATTTCTGTGTGTTGTATTTTGGATAATTTTTTCAGATCTAACTTTCATACTACAAATTTTTCTTCACTTACGTCTTTCTCATTTGGTGTTTGACTTGCTCCTGGAGTTTTTAGGGCAACTTTTTTTGTTTATTTTTATGTGAAGAATTCTATTTGGTTGTTTTTTTAAATGAAAAGTTCTTTAACTGATGTCCTATTGACTCCTTGTGGTTTTTATTCCCTCATTTATTTCTTCAATCATTTTAAATATACTTATTTTATGGTTTATCTCAGATTGCTCTGTTTCAAGTTCTTAGAGGTACTAATCTTTCTGTGTGTTTTGACTGATGTACTTCTCCTAATAGATTGTTTCTTCATGTGGTTTTAATTCTTTTATTAGAAGCTTATCTTTAGTTTACTTGGAGGAGTAGGAGATGGGAACATTGAGTTTCCATGTGTCCCTGATTGTAGAAGTGTTATATCAAAAGTAATTTTATACATGCTTCTGTCCAGAGCCCAGGAGTTTCTCTGTTTTAAAAACTTCATCATGTTAATTTCATTCTTCAAGGTTTCCCCTACTATGTGTGTATCACATCTGACACTTGCATGGCACATGTGTGGCAACTTTGATTTCTTATGAGAGACCTTTGCCCCCCTCTGAACCATGGTTAATCAAAATTTGAATTTTCTCCCCATTGCTGATGGGTGGAGGCTTTCTAGTCCATCTTTGACTCAAAGGGCATTGCTACAGTTTTTCTGTCTTCATGGCCCTCAATAGGCGTTACAGCCCTAAAATCTAGGACCTATAATTAGTCAACTAACACCCTGGGCTTCCTAAACTTCTGCTCAAGGATTAATTGCTCTTGTTTTTTTGAAGTTGTACATACTTTTTTTTACAACTAGGATTTTTACTTTCTTTTTTCATACTTGAGCATTTAATTTTTTAAAACATATATTTTACCCAATAGTTACATGTATTTTTAGCTGAGGTGGGGTGTCCATGTTCACTCAGTTTTCCATGTTACCATAACCATCTCATTGTACATTTATTTCACTGCACTTTGTGTGCCCAAGGGCCAACACCACCGGGTAGGGTACTGATGTTGCTGTGTATGCATGGATGTGATCACGAACATGGGATTTCTTTGTTGCAAATTTGCTTTATCTACTAGATTCTGTATCTCAATGCTTCTCATTCCATTTCTCACATGAGGTAGTATACTTTACTGGATTTTTTTTTACATTAGTATTGTTACTCTCTGTTTGTTTTTTTTTTCCTTTCTTTTTTTTTGTGAGGGTTGGATAGGTATTATACATATGCACTTCTCTTCATGTATTTTTTTCTCAGTCCTTTAATGTGTAACATGGGAAAGTATTCATATGTATGATTTCTAAAGCCTGTTAAACATCTGAAATTTAGTAAACTGTTGTGTGCAGTACGGTTCCCCTTTAAGAAAGAGCTAGATTTTAATTTTCATATGATTGAGGTTCATCTTGCCATTTGCTTATTCTGATCTGTCTTATTGGAGCTGATGGAGTTGCAAATCAAGTTTCCTTTGAGAAATAGAAATGACCTCATTTAATTTAGATAGTTTTTTCTGTTAATGTGCGTTATTTATAAAGGATTCACTTTGAGGAATTCAATTTGCAGCATGAATAGTTCAATTTCCAGGTATAGTATGATTTGGGACACAGTGAAGCATTTGGATTACAAAATCCAACAAATATTTGTAAAAACATCTGGAGTCGCACCCCCCGAAAATCCATTAAAATTTTGTCTGAAAATAGAAGGTAAAAGTGGCATTTAAATATCTCAGAATTGAAAGTTGAAGTGATAGACAGATTTTGCATTTGTCTTATTGATTTTGGAGGTTTGTAGTTATCTTGGAAGATAAAAAGGTATCCAGAAATAACATATTTTATGTAAAAGTACATTTAACTGTACCTTAATTTTATGATTTTTATTATGGTACTTGCTTATAAGTCATACATAAAAGGGAATGCTATTAGCTGTAGGTTCTGTGCTTTGAATCATGCAGTGTGGTATTCTTTGTTATTCTTTCTTTAGGCTTAGGATTGCATTTATGATTCCAGATGGCAGTTGTTATAAGAGGCAATTTGCCAAAAGTATACCAAATTAATATTCATTTAATGTGCACAAAAGTCAAAGAACTTCATCTTTTACTTCCATTTAATATTGCCTTTTCAGATGCTCCCCATGCATACTTTGTAGTCATTCATTTTTCCTGGCATGCACACTCTTCTGTCAGATTTTCCTCATTCAGACATCTCCTTACATGAGTTCCTGGCTTTTAGTGAAGTCTGGAGATGCATCAATCAGTGAAAATCACCAAATTGTTCCCTATGCACAAAAGCAAGTTGCCAGTTACAGTTACCTCGGTTGGGAACCTTAGAGGTTTTGAGGCTTTTTATGCAGCATTAAGGTTACTTGCCTGCACATAATATTGCAATTATTAAATCCTAGCAGTGCTACTTGGAATAAGAGACAAATGTATATGTCTTTGAGGAGCTCATGTTCCACATCCACAAGGCAGGTGTAATCCACACAACCTATTTATATAAAGATAATTTGGCACACTAGAGTTTACTAATTATTAAGGCACTGACTAACTCAGTAGCATACTAAAAACAAAGGTCTGAAGCACACTCTTCTCTGGGTACCACGGCACGGACAAAGGTTGAGAGGCTTATCTTGAAAGTATCACTGAGCGTATCTAACCTTTTGGGTCCCTTGCCATGGGAGCCACTTTAACATTGTTCTCTAGTGTTGTTTCAACAAGGGTGAAAATAACAAAAGAGTTACCTGGGAGTGGGAATAGAATTGCAGGAAACCATGACATAAAAAATCAACCGCCCTTCCTTATTTTTATACAATGAAGCAGCTTAAAATGTCTCTGCTTACTAATAAAGCTGGAGTCCTCAGATATTTCTGATGAGATATGGTCCGAGTATTAGAAGTAATCTTCCATGTAGTGAATATGTTTTACTGTGGTAGGTATTTTCAGCAAGAGGTCCCATGAAATCCTCCAGCCCATGGGATAATTGACCTAGAGGCTTCAGGTTATCCCCACCCTCCATCTTTGTCCCTTAAACTGATTCTTTTTTGGTATCCATGGGCATCTCTTGCTTGTTTTTCTTATAAAGGCAGTCACTCAGTTGTGTACGACTCTTTGCAACCCCATGGACTGTAGCCTGCCAGGCTCCTCTGTCCACGGAATTCTCCAGGCAAGAATACTGGAGTGGGTTTGGTTGCCATTTCCTTCTCCAGGGGATCTTTCCAACCCAGGAATTGAACTCATGTCTCTTGCATTACAGGCAGATTCTTTACCATTTGAGCTACCAGGGAAGCCCCTTATCAAGGAAGAGCACTGACAAAGTGATTTTCAAGCCTTCTTAAAAGCCAATCAGTTCAGCTCACTCACTCAGTTGTGTTTGACTCTGCACTCCTATGGACCGCAGCATGTGAGGTCTCCCTGTCCATCATCAACTCCCGGAGTCTACTCAGACTCATGTCCATTGAGTCGGTCATGCCATCCAACCATCTCATCCTCTGTCATCCCCTTCTCCTCTCACCTTCAATCTTTCCCAGCATCAGGATCTTTTCAAATGAGTCAGTTCTTCACATCAGGTGGCCAAAGTACTGGAGTTTCAGCTTCAGCATCAGTCCTTCCAAAACATATTCAGGGTTGATTTCCTTTAGGATGAACTGGTTGGATCTCTTTGCTGTCCAAGGGACTCTCAAGGGTCTTCTCCAACACCACAGTTCAAAAGCATCAATTCTTCAGCACTCAGGTTTCTTTATAGTCCAACTCTCACATCCATACATGACTACTGGAAAAACCATAGCTTTGACTAGATGGACCTTTGTTGGCAAAGTAATGTCTCTGCTTTTTAATATGCTGTTTAGGTTGGTCATAACTTTTCTTCCAAGGAGCAAACATCTTTTAATTTCCTGACTGCAATTACCATCTGCATTTTTTGCAGAACCCCCCAAAATAAACTCTGTCACTGTTTTCCCATCTATTTGCCATGAAGTGATTGGACCAGATGCCACGATATTAGTTTTCTGAATGTTGAATTTTAAGCTAGCTTTTTCACTCTCCTCTTTCACTTTCAGCAAGAGACTCTTCAGCTCTTCTTTGCTTTCTGCCATAAGGGAGGTGTCATCTGCGTTTCTGAAGTTATTGATATTCCTCCCAGCTATCTTGATTCCAGCTTGTGCTTTATCCAGTCCAGCATTTAAAAGCCTATATCTCATTATTAAGACAAAATCTTCACATTTTTTGAATAATACAATGATAAGGATTTATTCTCTGTCACAGCATACTCTCTGAATCTGTCAGGATATCAACAGTAAATAAATGGAATATTTATATTATAACTTGAGGTGGGTTTATTTAAAAAGGGTCTGTTTACAAATTGCCAACGTTCATTGGATCATCAAAAAAGCAAGAGAGTTCCAGAAAAACATCTACTTCTGCTTTATTGACTACACCAAAGCCTTTGACTGTGTGGATCACCACAAACTGTGGAAAATTCTTAAAGAGATGGGAATACCAGACCACCTTACCTGCCTCCTGAGAAATCTGTATGCAGGTCAAGAAGCAACAGTTAGAACCCGACATGGAACAACAGACTGGTTCCAAACTGGGAAAGGAGAACGTCAAGGCTGTATATTGTCACACTGCTTATTTAACTTCTATGCAGAGTATATCATGTGAAATGCCTGGCTTGATGAAGCACAAGCTGGAATCAAGATTGCCGGGAGAAATATCAATAACCTCAGATATGCAGATGACACAACCCTTATGCAGAAAGTGAAGAGGGACTGAAGAGCCTCTTGATGAAAGTGAAAGAGGAGAGTAAAAATACTGGCTTAAAACTCAACAAAGATCATGACAACTGGTCCCATCACTTCATGGCAAATAGATAGGGAAACAATGGAAATAGTGAGAGGCTATTTTTGAGGGCTCCAAAATCACTGCAGATGGTGATTGCAGCCATGAAATTAAAAGACACTTGCTCCTTGAAAGAAAAGCTGTGATCAACCTTGACAGTATATTAAAAAGCAGAGACATTATTTTGCTGACAAAGGTCCATCTAGTCAAGGCAATGGTTTTTCCAGTAGTCATGTATGGATGTGAGTGTTGGACCATAAGGAAAACTGAGTGCAAAAGCATTGATGCTTTTGAACTGTGGTGTTAGAGAAGACTTTTGAGAGTCCCTTGGACTGCAAGGAGATCAAATCAGTCAATCCTAAAGGAAATCAGTCCTGAGTGTTCATTGGAAGGACTGATGCATAAGCTGAAACTCCAATATTTTGGCCACCTAATGTGATGAACTGACTCATTTGAAAAGACCCTGATGCTGGGAAAACTTGAAGGGTAGGAGAAGGGGACGACAAAGGATGAAATGGTTGGATGGCATCACTGACTCGATGGACATGAATTTGAGCAAGCTCTGGGAGTTGGTTATGGATAGGGAAGTCTGGCATGTTGCAGTCCATGGTGTTGCAAAGAGCTGAACATGACTGAGCAACTGAGCTGTTCACAAAGCTGTGGACAGGGTATATGGAACCAGAAGAGATAGTGCCCAAACCAGGGAAAGTTGACATTGTCACCACCCCTAGTCCTGAGAGACGAGAGTGGTTACTGGAACCCAGATGGAGAGAGTTCATGGAACAATGGCTTTAAGGCCAGTGACTTTCTTTTGCGATGCAGCTATCCAGAGTAAAACCTCATAAGAAGAGAACCAAGGGAATGAATATGCTGACATAACTCTCCTCTTTCCTGCTGGTCTTCTGCTGATACTTCCCATTGTCTGAACCTCACTGAAAGCCAGAGGGCAGGTGATTTCAGTGATCAGGCTCTGAGGCATGAAGCCAGATAATGAATACTAGAGCGTGAATCTGGGCCTGCAGTTTTATTTATGTCTATGATGTAACAGACTCCTTCTTTAGATTATTTCATTTAATTTTTATAATAACTCCATAAGGGAATATTTTATTTGTCCCATTTTACTGATGAGAAGTTGAAGCATAATGAGTCTAATTAATTTGACCTGGGTCACACAGATAATTAAACTCAAATTTGGGCTCATATATATGATACTATATTTCTTCTCTTTACAAAGCTCATTATTGTTAGCTTACAGTTATTGAGAGGTTATTGAGTCTAATTCTCTTAAGAAATAGCTACTACTATTATCTCCATTTGTCTGAGGCACAGAAGTTAAATAAATTACCAAGGTTATAGACCTAATAAGATATAATAGCTGCGTTTAGACCCAGTTGTTGTTCAGTCATCCAGTCGTGTCCAACTCTTTGCAATCCCATGGACTGCAGCACACCAGGCTTTCCTGTCCTTCCATGTAGCATGTTCTGGAAGGGATTGTTCCCTGACCAGGGATGGAACCTGGTCCCCCTGCATTGGGAACACAGAGTCTTAGCCACCTGGGCTACCAGGGAAGTCCCTTAGACTCAGAAAGTCATGTTAAATGACTTTACTATGTGTTGACCTCTCATTTGTTTTCCAAAGTATATTATTATATTTGTTCATCCTTTCCTCCACATGATGAAATTCAGATGAGAATAGCTTATATGATCCTTTCCCTTCTAACTCAAGTCTTGTCCCAGGCTTTAAATGAAAAAAGTGTTTGTAAATACATTGCCCCACCTCTTCATACCTTTCCCAAAGAAGGAAGCAATTCTTTCCTTTACCTTGGTATTCATAGGCTTTTGTTCTTCTCTGCACCAGCATTTCATCTCTAGGAGTAGGGAATTGAATTTGTGTACTGCACAATTAGGACAGCAAAGTAGCCTTATACCTGAGCTGGTTGTGAAAAATATCTCACTTAAACATTTTAAAAATCTGATGCAAGATACACCTTTCTCTTTTTTATATAGAAATAAACCCTAAGCCACCACCATCACCACCACAACAAAATATTGGAGAGTGAAAGTCACTCAGTTGTGTCCGACTCTTTGGGACCCCATGGACTGGGATTCTCCAGGCCAGAATACTGGCGTGGGTAGCCGTTTTCTTCTCCAGGGGATCTTCCCAACCCAGGAATCAAACCCAGGTCTCCTGCATTGCAGGCACATTTCTTTACCAGCTGAGCTGCCAGAGAAGCCCAAGAATGCTGGAGTTGGTACCCTATCCCTTTTCTAGCAGATCTTCCCGACCCAGGAATTGAACTGGGATCTCCTGCATTGCAAGCAGATTCTTTACTAACTGAGGTACTAGGGAAGCCCCAAATATTGGAGAGGGAGCTTCTAAATCTGTTTTAATAGCATTAAGAATCTGAAATATTATTGTCAGAGTTCCCAGAGTAAATTAACATTTTAATAATTTTTATTATTTTAAATACCTGAATAACACATAGTAATTTTAGAAAATACAGATAAATGGCAAGAAGAATGTAAAAAGTGATCCATAATCTCACAATCTAGAGATAAATGCTGTTTACATTTTGTAACATTTCTTGGGATACTATCTTTGTATATATGAACTTATTTTAATAGATGTTTATATACTTATAAAATAATTGTTAAAATATACAAATTATTCATGCTCCTTAGAAATAAATGTAAATAATGCAATTAAAAAAATCAAAATACAAATTAACACAGAACTAACCAAGATTAATGTTTTGGTGATTATCTTTCCATATTATTTTTTATGCATATGCCTGTGCATATATACACCTGAGCACATTTTACAAAAGTAGCGTCATGCTGTATATGTTGTTTGTGGCCTGATTCATGAATACATACTATTGTCCTATTTGGAGGTACTACCTTAATTTCTTTTAAATTTTTTTTCTTAAAAATTGAATTATAGTTGATTACAGTATTGTGTTTTGGGTGTACATGAAAGTGGAGAAGACTCTTGAGAGTCCCTTGGACTGCAAGGAGATCCAACCAGTCCATCCTAAAGGAGACCAATCCTGGGTGTTTATTGGAAGGACTGATGCTGAGGCTGAAACTCCAATACTTTGGTCACCTCATGCAAAGTGTTAACTCATTGGAAAAGACTCTGATGCTGGGAGGGATTGGGGGCAGGAGGAAAAGGGCACAACAGAGGATGAGATGGCTGGATGGCATCACCGACTCGATGGACATGAGTTTGAGTGAACTCCGGGAGTTGGTGATGGACAGGGAGGCCTGGCGTGCTGTGATTCATGGGGTCGCAAAGAGTCTGACACGACTGAGCGACTGAACTGAACTGAACTGATGTGTGTGTGTGTATGTGAGTGCATGTGTTTATATTGGAAGATATTGGATGCAGTTTCCTGTGCTATACAGTAAATCCTTGTTGTTCTTCATTGTTCAGTCACCCAGTCATTTCCAACTCTTTGGGTCCCCATGGACTATAGCATGCCAGGCTTCTCTGTCCCTCACCATCTCCCGAAATTTGCCCAAGTTCATGTCCATTGCATCAGTGATGCCATCCAGCCATCTCATCCTCTGATGCCCTCTTCTCCTTCTGACCTCAATCCTTCCCAGCATAGGGGACTTTTCCAAGAGTCAGCTGTTTGCAGTAGGTGAGCAAAATAGTGGGGTTTCAGCCTCAGTATCAGTCCTTCCAATGAATATTCAGAGTTGATTTCCCCTAAGATTGACTGGTTCAATCTCCTTGCTGTCCAAGGGACTCTCAGGAGTCTTCTTCAACACCATAGTTTTAAGGCATCAATTCTTCAAGAAGCACTCCACCTTCTTTACGTTCTAGCTCTCACAACTGTACATGACTACTGGGAAGACCATAGCCTTGACTGTATGGACTTTTGTTGGCAAAGTAATGTCTCTGCTTTTCAACACACTGTCGAAGTTTGTCATAGCTTTCCTGCCGACAAGCAAACATCTTCTGATTTCATGGCTGCACTCACCGTCCACAGTGATTTTAGAGCCCATGAAGAGGAAATCTGTCACTACTTCCACCTTTTCCCCTTCTATTTGCCATGAAGTAATGGGGGTGAATGCCATGATCTTAGTTTTTTTAATATTTAGTTTTAAGCCAGCTCTTTCACTCTCCTCCTTCACTCTCCTCAAAGGCTCTTTAGTTCTTCTTTGATTTCTGCCACTAGGTTGGTATCATCCACATATCTGAGGTTGTTGATGTTTCTCCCACCTGTCTTGATTCCAGCTTGTAACTCATCCAACTCAGTATTTCTCATGGTGTGCTCAGCATATAGATTAAACAAACAGGGTGACAGCAGATAGCTGTGTCATACTCCTATCTCAGTCTTGAACCAATCTGTTTTTCCAACAAGAGTCTTACTGTTGCTTCTTGACCCACATACAGGTTTCTCAGGAGGCAGGTAAGATGGTTTGGTTTTTCCCATCTCTTTAAGTGCTTTCCTCAGTTTATTATGATCCACAGAGTCAAAGGCTTTGGCATAGTCCATGAAACAGAGGTAGATGCTTTTTTTTGAGTTTCCTAGGTTTCTCTGTGATCCAGTGAAAGTTGGTAATTTGATCTTTGGTTCCTCTTTCTTTTTAAATCCAGCTTGGACATCTGGAAGTTCTTGGTTCACATAATGTCGAAGCCCAGCATGCAAGATTTTAAGCATGACCTTACTAGCGTGTGAGATGAGTGCAACTGTCCGATGGTTAGAATATTCTTTGATACTATGCTTCTTGGGGATTGGGATAAGGATTGACCTTTTTCCAGTCCTGTGGTCACTGTTGTATCTTCCAGATTTGCTGACATAATGAACTGAACATCTTGATGGCATCATCCTTTTGGGTTTTGAATAGTTCCATTGGAATTCCATCACATCCACTAGCTTTATTAACAGCAGTGTTTCCTAAGGCCCACTTGACTCTCCCGAATATTCATCTGGATCTTTTTTATACAGTTCTTCTGTGTATTCTTTCCAGGCCTTCTTGTCTCTTCAGAGTCTACCAGGTCTCTTCTGTTTATGTCCTTTATTGTGCCCATATTTGGACAAAATGTTCCTTGATATCTCCAGTTTCCTTGAAGAGATCTCTAGTCTTTCCCCTTCTGTTTTTTTTTTTTTCTTCTTCTAGTTTTATACATTGTTCATTGAAGAAGGCCTTCTTGTCTCTCCAGGCTGTTCTTTGGAAATCTGTGTTTAGTTGGATATACCTTTCCATTTCTCCCTTGCTTTTAATTTCTCTTCTTTCTTTAGCTATTTGTAAGGCCTCCTCAGACAACCACTTTGCTTTCTTGCTTTTCTTTTTATTTGGGATGGTTTTGTTCACTGTCTCCTGTACAGTTTTATGGACCTCTGTCCATAGTTCTTCAGGCACACTGTTTACAAGTTCTAATCCCTTGAATCTGTTTGTTACCTCCACTGCATATTCATAGGGGATTTTATTTAAGTTGTACCTGGCTTGCCTAGTGGTTTTCCACTTTCATTAGCTTAAACCTAAATTTTGCTATGAGAAGCTGATGGTCTGGGCCATAGTCAGCTCCAAGTCTTATTTTTGCTGACTGTATACTTATTGCTTATCTATTTTATGTATAGTAGTTTGCATCGGTTAATTTTATATTTCTGTTTTATCCTTCCTATTCCTCATTTCCTCCTTGGTGGCCATAAGTTTGTCTATGTCTGTGACTCTATTTCTGTTTTTTAAATAAATTCCTTTGTAACATTATTTTCTTAAGATTCCACATATAAGCAATATTATATTTGTCTTCCTCTGTTTGACATACTACACTCAGTATGAAAATTTTGGGTCCATTCATGTCACTGCAAATAGCATTATTTCATTCTTTTTATGGCTGAGTAATATTCCATTGTATATATGTACCACACTTTGTTTATCTATTCATTTGTCAACTGTTATTTAGGTTGCTTCCATTACCTGGCTATTGTAAATAGTACTGCAGTAAACATTGGGTATATGTATGTTTTTGAATTAGATTTTCTCTGGATATGTGCCCAGTAGTGGGATTGCTGGATCATATGGTAGCTCTGTTTCTAGTTTTTTTGAGAAACCTCCATGTTTTCCATCATAGCTGTACCAATTTTCATTCCTACCAACAGTGTAGGAGGGTTCCCTTTTCTCCACATCCTCTCCAGCATTTATTGTTTGTAAATTTTTTGATGATTGCCTTTCTGACCATTGTGAGGTGATACCTAATTGTCGTATTGATTTGCATTTCTCTAATAATTAGTGATACTGAACATCTTTTCATGTTCCTGCTGACCATCTGTATTTCTTTGAAGAAATGTCTATTTAGGTCTTCTGCCCATTTTTTGATTAGGTTGCTGATCATCTATAATACTGTGGTAAAATATGTATATGAATTTAATT
This sequence comes from Oryx dammah, assembly GCF_014754425.2. Classification (NCBI taxonomy): domain Eukaryota; kingdom Metazoa; phylum Chordata; class Mammalia; order Artiodactyla; family Bovidae; genus Oryx; species Oryx dammah. The sequence goes on along the minus strand of NW_024070207.1, from coordinate 34,015,016 downwards.
TTTTCCTCTATAAAGTTCTTTTGAAGTTTTTGTACTGGAATGAGCTATCTTTACAAATTTTTAGAGCACAGTTGATCAAAACAACTTAGGTATATCAATGTTTTGACAAATAATTAAAAGATAAAATGCTATTTGAAATGCATTTCTTAATGAAATGATAGCTGCTTTTCAATTAGCTTTTTTCAATTTGTAGATGAGTTTTATTATTTTTTCTAAGTTTAAAAAATTTTTGGAGTATGTAAATATAGATGAATTTGTTCCCATACACAATTAAATGTGAATGGAAAGAATTTTGTTGCAAAAGTGTCTCTTAATCCTTTGAATTCCTTTTTAATTATATGTCAAAAATCACATACTAACTTATCATCAAAACTTATTTTTAATGATCCGTCAGCTGACAGTTCAATTAGATTCTCCTTCAATTTATTAAAAACAAGGAATTACAAATTACCTAACTTGGGATATTACTCAGCCATTAGTCATTCTTTTTATCATCTTCATTAACATAATTTCACCCTGTCCCTTTGTTTGACACACCACAGCTTTTTCATCCTGTGGTAATATACTATAGTAAAATTAGTGATGACTGAGAGCTATCCTTTATTTTTTCTGTATGAGAGAAGGGTTTTGTAAGTGAGGAGCTGGAAAAAGAATATGCAGGTTGCAGGTGCCATCTCAGGCAGATAACTGTTAGCAAAGTATTCATATGGAAGTTGCAAATCTGAAATTGATTATCTTAAAACTCTCCATTTTCCCACAAACTCATCGGAAAGTTTTCCATGTACCTTGAGAGGTATATGTGCCATGTTTTATGATCTTTGATTTCGAATGTGATATACCATTGCTTCATCTCCATTAGTCTTTTTCCCGTCAATAAAATTGTAAAGTCCTTGATGGCATAGATTGCATGTTTATTTCTTCCCACCTGATATGATTCTGGGCATGCAATAGGAGCTCAATAAGTATTGTATTAATCTGAATATGTACTTGAGGCTATTCTTTCTATAAAATGAGAATTGAGCTAAAATATAAGCATAGTGAAGGAAAGTGGAGGCAGTTCCAGGAGACAGCAGGTTTGCAGAATACAGGGACAACAAAAGAAGCAAATGAACAATAGAATGCAATCGACCAGAAGCATTTTCTGGATCACAATCATGGTTAAACATCTCCTATTTTCACAGGAAAATCAGTAGTAATTTTAGATCCCTTTTGTTTTTTTTTCAGTGGTTTTGGTGATTTGAGCCAACTTTCTGCCTATCTGAATGCTACTCATGCTTCAGGAACCATTGCCTATTCCTTAAATCAATCCTGACTTCTGAGCTTTTTTTTCAATATCTCTGAACAACTATTTATAACCTGTAGCATATAATTTTGAATTTACTTATGTATTATACTGTATTGTTTGAAGTTCTATCCTAACTTTGCCTGGTTTCCTTGATTAGTTTGAAGGCAGGGATTAAGTTTTATTTTGTGTGGTAAATACTTTGTAAATATTTGAAGTTTGAAAGTCCTCCTCAAGTGTACTATAGCATGACTTTGAATGTCAGAAACATTTGAGGCCCTTAGAAATACTGATCCTAATCTAAATAACTTGGTTGAGAATCAGATAAACACCTCCCCTCATTTTGTATTATCTGTAAGGTTTTTCATAAACTGTTCATTTTATTACCAATTTTATAGAGAATATCCTATTCCTTATGATAAGAGGCATCAACAGTACCCTTGCTTACAGTCATTTAGCAGCTGTGTAATTACCAAACATAGGCCTAAGTGTGCTGCAGATTTTGGTCATTGTAGCTGAAGATCCATTAGTTTGTGGGTACTATTAAGCTTTCAGTGTTTATTATAAAGACTTCTATTTTAATGTAAGATCTAATCACTTTGAAGCCATTTCCTGCCATTGTTTCCCCTAAATATGATCATTTCTATTTATTAGCAAGGAAACATTTCCCCACGTTGTATCTTCTTGCTTGTATAATAACTGAGACATCCCATGGAGTTATAGCCAGACAGGGAGATGGGCAAACTTTGAAGTCATTAAGACTTTCTTGAAGTATAAGTTTATGTATAAGCACTTTCTGATAACTATTTTCTCTTTTCCATTAGATCAGTGTTTCACAATATATAGGTTTGAGTTTTAAAAGTTAATGAATTTTCTTTAACTTTTATGGTAACATTGAGTTAATCAAAGATAAAACAAGCATAAAAGAAAGACAGTAGCTCTGAAAGGAATGAGAGTAGGAATTGATTTACTTATGATCCTACCCTTGAAAATTATTGCTCTGGTTTGTAAACTTCCTGAGATAATGTGTCTCCCAAAGATGTAACATTGTCTGGTACAATACAGGCATTGGGCAAATGTTTTTGAGTGACTAAATTAAAAGGACAATGAATGTAGATTGCTATAATACTTTCTATAACTTGATAATAGAACATATGCAGCTATTAATAATGATAATTTAGAGCTATGTTTGGAATGATAAAATGCTCCTGACATATTATTGAGTGAACAAAGAAAATTAAAATCTTAAATCTTAAATTAAATCTTATCAGTGAGATTTTGTTTACATGTATCTATATACACATATTTATCTGTGGGTTTATAGGGGTCAAACTATCAGGCTACAGCTTTAGATGTGTTTAACTAGTTCTGTTCTCTTGTAACTAAATCAAAATACCAAAGCTGAATTTGGGATATTATTAGCTGCCATTGTCATTTTGTGACTTGGAGAAATATTGCTCCTTGACTAATGAATAAACTTTCATATCCTGTGAAGAAAAGTATCCTTTGCAAAATTCCCGAGAATTTCTCAGTCATATGTTCTCATGGTTACTCCTGCCATGATTTTCCTGCTTGCTCTGAATTTTGTCTTCCTCTTATGTCACCTGTGATTGATATTGGGCTCACTTAATGAACAGGAAGTCTTCTTTGTAGCAGTGCTAATAACTTAAATTTGCATATGAGTCCTCATGCCAGTCAGCCAGTTGTATATCTCACCTTGTACATTTTGTCCTCAGGCTCTGTCCTTCTATCTTCTTGACAACTCCCTCACTCTCTTCACATCCCCATGGTCCTCCATCTTAGAAAACAAAACTAACCCAATTCCCTTTACCTTATTATGCAGAACAGTGTATAGTTTATTGATTAGTGGATATCTTTTTGAATTCCAAGATTCATTAATGTGCTCTGCTAAAAGGGACATTCACTAGGGATCTTATCTGCCTCAGAACTGGCAAGGCTTTGAAATTATTTTCCCTTACTGTTTTCCTCATCAATCTCCAAAAGTTGGAGAGTGTCACAAAACCTCAAAGATAGGAATTAGGCAGAAGTAGCTATATGAAGTTTCATTTAAAAGCACCATTTAAAAACCGTAAATACAGATGGCTAATTTCATTCATTTCTTGTAAATCGTTCTGACTTCCCTTCCCAGAAAGCAGGTTTAATTTTGTTTTCATGACACCTTGCTCTCACTCCCGTGTTTCACTTACAGTTACTATTGTTTTTATAATTAAAGCAAGGCAGCAAGTAAAAGGGTAAATAGGTGATGATATGTTCTCATCTGTCTAACCTTTCCTTCTGAAAAATATGGCTTGAATTTATTTCTTCTAAGAATGCAGATACATTTTTAAATGAATTTGAATTATGATATAGGATGATATTGGTATGATAGGTTGTCATTTTCAAATGCTTTGGTAATCAAGGTTCTCATTTGTTTAAATAATGATATAGTATAAATGTAGATCATAGTTGCTTGCATGTTTTTTCTCTTCAGTGTTAATAAATTGATTCAAGCTCGAGGTAACACTCCCCATGCTGACTTAGTTAGCAATAGGAATCCTCCCCCTTCATGGACCACAGCCTTGTCATGGCAAAAGGGGCTTGCATAACTCAATGAAGCTATGAGCCATGCCATTCAGGGCCACCCAAGATGGAAAGGTCATAGTGAAGAATTCTGAGAAAACATGGTCCAATGGAGGAGGAAATGGAAACTCACTCCAGTATTCTTGCTTGGAGAACTCCATGAACAGTATGTAAAGGCAAAAAGATATGACACTGGAAGATGAGCCCCCTAGGTCAGAAGGCGTCCAGTATGCTACTGGGGAAGAGTTAAGGGCAATTACTAATAGCTCCAGACAGAATGAAGTGGCTGGGCCAAAGCGGAATGATGCTCAGTTGTGGATGTGTCTGGTGGTGAAAATAAAGTCTAATGCTATAAAGAACAACATTGCATAGGAACCTGGAATGTTAGGTCCATGAATCAAGGTAAATTGGATTTAGTAGGGAAAAAAAACACACACACACAGAAGAACTATCTGAGAAAGGTCTTAATGACTCAGATAATTGTGTGGTCACTTATCTAGAGCCGGATATCCTGAAGTGTGAAGTTAAGTGGGCCTTAGGATGCATTGCTACCAGTAAAGCTAGTAGAGGTGACGAAATATTCGGCCTTGTCACACTCATTTTCCAATTTTGAACCAGTCCATTGTTCCATGTCTGGTTCAAAGATTAACTGCAGCTTTGACTATCATTGGCACTGATCATCTGTCTCTCAAAGGAGAAAAAAGAGCTAAAACTGAGATGTAAACTAGAATATCATCCTCTACTATCACTTGTAATCAATGGTAGGATGCACCACCATTTCCTTAAGTAGACCTATACTTGTGAAACATTAAAACCCCCATGGTAGAACTTCCCTGGTGGCCTAGTGGTTAAGACTCTGTGCTTCTACTGCGGGGGGTAGGGGGTATAAGTTTGATCCCTGGTCAGGGAACTAAGATCTTGCATGCCATGTGATATAGAAAAATAATAATTACAAAATTTAAAATTAGAAAATGAAAAGCAGACTACACTGATAGTATTGATGAACCCATAAATTGATAAAATATGTTTGGCACATTACTCTCAAGTCAGAGCTTTCTACAGTTATTCTTAGTGTATTGACGGATTTGGGGGAGGAAGGAGAAACACAGAGGGGAGAGGTCAAGACTAGACATGGAAATGGTAGGCAACCCCATCCTTGGAGGCTGAGTGAGTCTGGGGACCTAGTATTTCCATTTCCTGGTTCAGAACATGCATAACAAGCTCTTCTAATCAAAGACTTATGGATTTACGTCAAAGATTTACGTCATAGTTTCTTTCAGATTTCTGGGATATCATTTCTTTTAGACCCTTTCAGCTAACAGAACAAAGAAATAAATGTATGTATACTCATGTGCCATCGATTTACTTGTTCAATTCAAGTATACATGTATAACAGTATCAGGATTGTTAACTTATACCCCTATGAGAAAGAACACTATCAACTAGATTACAGTGCCTTTTTCTTTTGCTTTTAGTCTTGCAAATTCTGTTCATTTCCAAAGTTACTTAAGTCAGGGGATCTTAGTGAGGTGGTTTCATACATTTGCAATATAATTAGGTTGCTTAGTCAAAATATGTATTCCATTCTTGATGTCAACAAGTTTTTCTTTTAATATGCATACATTGATTCACTTTTGTTTTGTGATGTTCTATGGCTTTTGACAAATATAGTATCATGCATTTACTATAACATCAGACCAGAATAGTTCACTGCCCTAAAACATCCTCAATGCCTGGAGAAGGAAATGGCAACCCACTCGAGTATTCTGGCCTGGGAAATCCCAGGGACAGAGGAGCCTGGTGGGCTATAGTCCATGGGGTCTCAAAGAGTCAGACATGACTTAGGGACTGAGCACAGTCATTTTTAGAAACAGGGTAGGCCGCACAAAACACATCAGTGGCTCCTAGTTTGTGGCCTCTGGTTTAATATCCTTCTTTCCAACTTGACTGTCTACTCCACAGGGGTACATGCCCACAGGTCTGTTCTGCTCACCTAGTGTCTGGATTCAACAAATGGAAAAATAAAAATAAAGCACGAACCCACCTTCCCTGTAGAGCATCAAGTTCAAAAAGAATACACTGGCAAGGAGATGGCATTCTGTCACTCCCCACCTCTTTTTTCATTGCCCACTGGAAATGTCACCATTTCCCTTTAAGCCCTACTCCCAGTTGACTCCCACAAGCCTCCTTATCCTCTGTCCTGAAGTCATTACAATGGCCACATGGGTTCTGGCCATGGTGGGGCCCTCTGTGACATCACCAAGGGCCCAACCTGGACTGGTCCTCAGTCTCCAGGTGCAAGGGCAGACCAGCACACCAGAAGCCATTTCTTCTCGGTTCATCATGTGTTTGCTGAAATGGTTCCTGTTCTTATCCATGGGTGTCTCTTGTTTCTATGCCTTAATGTTTTCTTCTCTGAGTGATAAAGCCAAAGAACTCTAGGGGAAGGTGCTCTGAGGAGGGCACTTTCTAATTCAGCAGAATCTACCAGAGCATGCCCAAGACTGGCTTGAGATCATGTTGCTCTGGCTTTTCTTCATTGTTGTGATTGCATTCTGTCATTCCCCATCTCTCTTTCGATTGCCCACTGGAAATTTCATCATTTCCCTTTAAACCCTACTCCTAGTTGACTCTCTCAAAACTCCTTATCCTCTGCCCTGAAGTCATCACAATGGCCACATGGATTCTGGCCATTTCCTGTTTTCATTGAGATTCAGTTTGTTTTCTTGAACAAATTGTCCTCAATTACTGCAGGTCTTTGTTCAGTTTCCATAATTCTGAACAAGTTTACTCTGACAGTTTTTGCCAGGGTTATTTTTATTTTATTTAGGTGAAATTTTTTAGAGGCCCTGGGGCTTCCCTGGTGGCTCAGAGGTTAAAGCGTCCGCCTGCAATGCAGGAGACCTGGGTTCGATCCCTGGATTGGGAAGATCCCCTGGAGAAGGAAATGGCCACCCACTCCAGTATTCTTGCCTGGAGAACCCCATGGACAGAGGAGCCTGGTGGGCTACAGTCCACGGGGTCGCAAAGAGTCAGACATGACTGAGCCACTTCACTTCACTTTATTCTACTATTTCCACTGTCATGTAAAAATAATTATATATGTATATGTGTTAGTGTATGTGTGAATTAGAATATTTTCTTACTTTATCCCAATTGATCATTTTGTACATGCATTGGAATGTGGTCACCCTACTTTCAGAATTACAGTTTCTCCATGAACAGCACAGGTTTGAACTACATGGTTTGTCTTCTACATGGGTTTAAAAAAAATAGTAAATACTACAGTACTACATGCTCCATGGGCTTCCCTGGTGGCTCAGAGGGTAAAGCATCTGCCTGCAATGCGGGAGACCTGGGTTCGATCCCTGGGTCGGGAAGATTCCCTGGAGAAGGAAATGGAAACCCACTCCAGTATTCTTGCCTGGAGAATCCCATGGACAGAGGAGCCTGGTGGACTACAGTCCATGGGGTCACAAAGAGTTGGCAGACACGAATGAGCGACTTTATTTTCACATGCTCCATGGTTGATTGAATCAGCAGTTGTGGAACTGTGGATACAGAGGAACTGAACCATGTATATGGAGGGATGACTGTAAGTTATTTGCAGATTTTTGACTGTGTGGAGGTCAACCCCTGTGTTGTTCAAGGGTTAATTGTACTGTTATATTAATAAAAGGAGGAAACAAAATGCATAGATGGAATTTACAGCGAAGAAGCTCTTGTCCTGAAATTCAAAAATTAGAATTGCTTCAAAGGCAGGAGAGGCCACTGTGTCAAGTGAAAAGCTTCCTAGATTATCTTTTAAGGATTCCTCAGAGGATATCCTTCAAGGCCACTGATGCAGTTATAAAGCAAATGAATTATAAAATCTGTTTCAATTGTTTCTCATTGGAATCTGTTTGTTATTTCAGTATATTTAATATACTGATCAAGTTCCATTTATAAAACCATGCATTTTTGTGTTTGTGTAAGTGTGCAAACAATATATTTTAGAAAAATTATAAGGTGAGTATATGCAGATATTTACACAGAAAGTCTGTCACATGCACATATACATTTGAAGATTGAGACTAATACCAAAACATTGTAATAGAAATATGCTACTTGAAGAGATAAAATAAACCTAGATTAAATGTCACTTTTTTTCCTGCTTGTAACCTTTGTGTTAAGAATGAGCTATCAAGTATTTTAATGATCGACCTTTCCTCAGGGTTATATATTACCCTGTTAATTATTCTTAAAGATATAGAAATTGCTATAAAACATGTCCAATTCTGTGAACCCTCAATCATTCCAATAAAAATAGAAAATATCATAAAACTAAATGTGATGTTCTGACATTTTTAAAAATAAGAATATGAAATATTACAACATAAGTTCATTTTCTTGGTAATTTAACCACTGCACTTCTGTTATGTTCTCTATGTTTCAGTTATGTTCCTCACGACTTCTTTGGTGTTTATATACTTACTCTGGCCAATGTCTTCCTAGCACAGTTTTACTTGTACCCTTATTTGTGTAGGATGGCTCCTAGATGGATTTGCCTGTGTCATTTAGAGGGCAGAATTCAATCACTCTGTCAATACTAAAGCCAGCTTGTCAACCAGAAGCCAGTTGATATTTTGTAATGGAAAAAGTAAAGAGCATTTGCTTCTGTGTCTATAAACTAATTACACTAAAGCCCCAAGTTGGTGCTTTCATGTACAAAGCTACTCTAGCTAAGCTCATATGTTACTCAAAGTGTCCTGCACATTTTAAAAAAATTGGCATGGGGAAGATCCAGAGAGATGATATGGGGTGAGAGGTGGGAGAGGGGTTCAGGATTGGGAACTCATGTACACCCATGGTGCATTCATGTCAATGTATGGCAAAACCAATACAGTATTGTAAAGCAAAATGAAGTAAAAATAAAAATTAAAAAAAAATTTGGCTGCATCAGGTCTCAGTTGCAGCATGTGGGATCTTTAGTTGTGGCTTGTGGAATCTAGTTCCCTGACTAGGGAGCGAACCCTGGACCTCTGCACTGGGGGCATGGCATCTTAAGTACTGGACCACCCTGCATTTTAATGTATCCATAAAACATAAATTTTTGTGAAATTCCACTTCAAGATGCAATTTGAGTTGTTGTCTATCACAGAAATGAAAAAAACTTCAAATTGTCATTATGCTGAGGTGTGAAAGCATACTTTCAAGATTAGGATAATTTAGTCTGGGAAAATTTAGTCTGAGAAGAGAAAAAATTGATTTTGTAAAATCCTGGAGAAAGAAAATGTGACACTGCTTGTGTGGTGTGTGTTCAGTCACTCAATTGTGTCCAATTCTTTGCTACCCCATAAACTGTTGCCTGTGAGGCTCCTCTGCCTGGATTCTCCAGGCAAGAATATTGGAGTGGGTTACCATTTTTTTCTCCAGGGGATCTTCCTGACCCAGGGATCAAACCTAAATCTCCTGTATCTCCTGCATTGGCAGGCAGATTCTTTACCACAGAGCCACCTTTGAAACTGTGTATCCTTTTAAATATGTGAATATATTTTGCTCATAAAAATTAAAAACACAAAGTAGAAAGGGAAAGTCCCGCCTCTCAAGTTTCCTCAGTTCCCTTCTCTTGCCCATAGGAATGTATCCCTCAAGTTATTTTCCATGATTTTTTGTATATAGTTATTTGCACATACAGACACATACACTTAGTTTTTGTTCTGTGGCTTGATTTATCTGGTGATATCTCCATGTTATTAATAAGATCTGGTTTATTCTTTACAACTACTGCAGTGTATATACAATAATGCATTTATTTACATTTCTACTACTAGAGGCACATCTAGGTTTTAAAACTCGCTACTATAAATAATCATGTATTGGACATGATGTTCTCAGTTGTGTTCTCAGTTCTTTAATCCTATCTCATAAACTGTGCTTTTTATAGACATCTTTAATCCATTGTCTTCTGTTGTGATCTTTAATATATTTGGGGTTATTTTTTACATCATGTTTTATGTTTTTTCTTTTATACATGAAATACATAGTTTATTTTATACACCAATGTGGTGAGCACATTCTTTAGCTGAAATAATAGTGTCTGGATTCACTCATGCATCTTTGCCTTGCTTCTGATCTTAGATGAAAGGTTTTTATTTTTTATTTTAATTTTTTTACCATTAATTAGATGTTTGCGACCCCATGGCCTGTAGCCTACCAGGCTTCTCCATCCATGGGATTTTCCATGCAAGAATACTGGAGCGGGTTGTTATTTCCTTCTCCAGGGGATCTTCCTGATTCAGGAATCGAACCCCGGGTTTCCTGCATTGCAGGCAGACGGTTTACTCTCTGAGCCACCAGGGAAGCCCAATTAGATGTTAGCAGTGGGTTTGTCATATATGGCCTTTATTTTATTGAGCTACATTCCTTCTATGCATAGTTTGTTGAACATTTTGAAAGAGTGTTGAATTTTTTCAGATGCCTTATCTGCATGTATTGGGATCATCATGTGATTTTCATCCTTCATTCTGTTAATGTGGTGTGTCACAGTTATTTACTTGCATATATTGAAGCATCCTTGAATTCCAGGGATAAATTCCACTTGGTCATGGCATCTGATCCTTTTGACATACTTTTGAATTTGGTTTGCTAGTATTTTGCTTAGGAATTTTTCATTTATATTCATAAGAAAGGTTGGCCTATAGTTTTTATGGTTTGTTTGTTTGTTTTTCAGAGTCCTTATTTGACTTTGGTATTAATCTCATAAAATGAGTTTGGCACTGGTCCCTCCTTTTCAGTTTTTGGAAAAGTTTGAGGACAAGTGTTAATTCTTCTTCAAATGCTTGCTAGAATTAACTGGTATAACCATCTGTTCTTAGAATTGTCTGTATTGGAATGTGTTTGATTATTGACTCATTTTCAATAGCCTTACATGTTTTCAGTGTATTAAGATTTCTACTTCTTGATTCAGGCACGGTATGTCCTATTTATAAGGAATTTTCCATTTATTTCTAGATTATCCAATTTGTGTGTAATTATTTATAGTAGTCTCTTATGATTGTTATTTGATGGAGTCAGTTGTCTTTTTCATTCTGATTTTGTTGAGTTTTTATTGTAATTTTTAGTCTAGTTAAAATTTTGTTACTTTCATTCAGTTCAGTTCAGTTCAGTTGCTCAGTCGTGTCCGACTCTTTGCAACCCCATGAATCGCAGCACGCCAAGCCTCCCTGTCCATCACCATCTCCCGGAGTTCACTCAGATTCACGTCCATCGAGTCCGTGATGCCATCCAGCCATCTCATCCTCGGTCGTCCCCTTCTTCTCCTGCCCCCAATCCCTCCCAGCATCACAGTCTTTTCCAATGAGTCAACTCTTTGCATGAGGTGGCCAAAGTACTGGAGTTTCAGTTTTAGCATAGTTCCTTCCAAAGAAATCCCAGGGTTGATCTTCAGAATGGACTGGTTGGATCTGCTTGCAGTCCAAGGGACTCTCAAGAGTCTTTTCCAACACCACAGGTCAAAAGCATCAATTCTTCAGCGCTCAGCCTTTTTCACAGTCCAACTCTCACATCCATACATGACTACTGGAAAACCATAGCCTTGACTAGACGGACCTTAGTTGGCAAAGTAATGTCTCTGCTTTTGAATATGCTATCTAGGTTGGTCATAACTTTTCTTCCAAAGAGTAAGTGTCTTTTAATTTCATGGCTGCAATCACCATCTGCAGTGATTTTGGAGCCCAAAAAAATAAAGTCTGACACTGTTTCCACTTTCCACTGTTTCTGAAAATCAGCTCTTGTTTTAGTAATATTTTCAATTGTTTTTCTGGTCTCTGTTTTGTTTATAGAGATTCTTTAATATTTATTATTTCTTTCTTTCTGCGAAATTTGGGGTTAGTTTTTTCTTTTATAATTTTTGAGTTTAAAGTTAGGTTTTGTTGCTTAAGATATTTCTTATTTTTTGTTTGTGTTTACTGCTATAAAATTTCTTCTTAGTATTGCTTTTACTGTATCTCATAAGTTGTGGAAAGTTGTGTTTTCATTTTAATAAACATGTTTTCTATTTTTTCTTTTGACTTCATCTTTGATCCATTGGTTGCTTAGGAGTATGTTATTTAATTTCTACATATTTGACAATTTTTCTAAGAAAGGGCATTTTTTAAAAAAGGCTATAACCCTTAGGTTATAATAAAGAATTATTACCATTATGCATATCTGTGTACCAAGTGACACAACCACCTTTACAAAATACAACTATAAGAGGTGAATGGACCCATAGGTAGATACATAGTAATAACTAGAAATTTAACCCAGTTAAGATGTAGGCAAGACATGACAAGTAGACTAGAAAACATGGGAGTAGAGGAGGGTAATGAAATATCTAAGCAACATAAACAGTATGGTAGATCTTATGGGTATATATCAAACTTTACCCTGATAATGGCAAGAGTAGTTTCTTCTTCAGAGCACATGGAAGATTTAGAAGTATTTTTCAGTATTATCTTATAATGTGAATATCAGTAAATCTCATAAAGTAAAATTATTAAGAGAACACTTTCTGAACACAATACAATAAGTTAATTAATAAAATAAATAGATAATTCCATGGTGAATGAAGAAGGAATTAACTCTTAAGCAACTCATTTGTGATAGGAGAAACACCAATCAAAATTCTGAAATTTCTAAAAATTAACAACATTTAAAATACTCCATAGTAAAACTGATGGGGCATATTTACACAACTGATCAGAAGAATTTTCATGGTCTTTAATACCTTAACAATAAAGATGAAAAAAATGAAAATAAATGAATTAAAATCAAAAGTCTGGAGTGGGAAAGATGCTCAGTCATTTCTGAAATGGATAGCCTTTCCCTTCTCCAGGAGATCTTCCCAACCCAGAAATCTAACCAAGGTCTCCTGCATTGTGGGCAGAATCTTTACCAACCGAGCTATGAGGGAAGCCCAAAGTTTGGAAATAAAACAACAAATAAACTGCAATAAAGTACGAGTAATGGAGTAATACCAAAAATATCAGAAATAAATAAAACAATGAAGAGAAAAACAATAGATTCAAATAGTAAAATCTTGCTTTTAAAATATAATAATCAATATAGACAAATTACTAAGTAACGTAATCCAAGAAAAAATGTGGGGTTGAGAGAGAAATCGCAAATGTGGGAAAAGGATACGGGGGAAGGAAGCACTGAAATAAATACTGTAAAGAAGTCACAACAGACTACTTTGCAGACTTCTATGTAATAAATTTGGAAATTTAGATAAACTGGATACTATCCCTAGATAAATTGAATTTAACAAATTGATCCCTTTAGAGAGAAAATTGATAGATCAAGTAGGAAAAATTGTATGCTCATTTTCACTGTTGCTCTAAATCTCATTAAAATACAGCCATGCTTGGTTGTAACACATTATCATTGGGGGTTATTTCTTGATTTTCTTTGCTTTGAGTAAGTTAAGGACTTTTGTCTCCATGTAATTTTCTTTTCTTATATGTAATGCTGGATTTAGAATCAACGTTTTGCTTGTCTCATAGAGTGAATTAGGAAATAACACATTTTCTAATCTGTGGAATATTTTTTTGGGTAAGATTTTCATTTTTTCTCTCACATATATTTAGAGGAATTTCCTTGTTGGAACACTGTGTCTTGAAGTGTTTTTTCCTGAAAGGCTTTAACATACAGATTATTCCTCAAAAGTAAGGTTGTTTTAAAATTTAAAATAATGGGGAGGCGGTCCTAAGATGGTGGAGAAATAGGACAGGGAGACCACTTTCTCCCCCACAAATTCATTTAAAAATTCATTTGAATGCTGATCAACTTCTACAAAACAACTTCTGAACACTAGCAGAGGACACCAGGCACCCAGAAAGGCAGCCCATTCTCTTTGAAAGGAGGTAGGGCAAAATATAAAAGACAAAAAGAGAGACATAGAGTTAGGGATGGAGACCCGTCCTCCTAATGGAGGGAACTGTGAAGGAGGAGAAGTTTCCATATCCCTGGTGGCTCAGAGGTTAAAGCGTCTGCCTCCAATGCAGGAAACCCAGGTTCGATCCCTGGGTCGGGAAGATCCCCTGGAGAAGGAAATGGCAACCCACTCTAGTACTCTTGCCTGGAGAATCCCAAGGACAGATGAGCTTGGTAGGCTACAGTCCATGGGGTCACAAAGAGTCAGACACGTCTGAGTGACTTCACTTTCACTTTCAAGAACTCTCTCACAGGTGGGTCTATGGGGAGTTCTGGAACCTCATAGGGCAACATAACTGGGAGGAAACAAAACAAAACAAAACCATAGAATACACGCCTAACCACAAGTGCCCATGGAGAAGTAGCCCAGATGCTTGCGTCCCCCACCAGAGAGCAGGGGCTGGGCAGAGAGGTGTGGGCTGCATCATCGGTGCTTAGAGTAAGAACTTGGGGGCATTCAGGCCCAGTTTTGTATTTTTAATATTGTATTTTTGAGAGTCTAACCTCTACTCTAGATTTTTAATCTTTGCTTTTCGGTATTTGTTATCAATTTTGTACATTTAAGAATCTAGTCTTCAGTATCCATTTTCACTAAGGGGTGTGATTACTAGCTTGATTGCCCCTTTTCCTTTTGATACTCCCTTTTCTTCCCCAGGTCACCTCTATCTCTCACTCCCCCTTCTCTTCTCTACTTAACTCTGTGAATCTCTCTGGGTGTTCCAGGCTGTGGAGAACACTTAGGGAATTTATTACTGGCTAGATTGCTCTTTCCCCTTTTGACTCCCCCTTTTCTCCTCCTGGTCACCTCTATCTTCCTCCTCACTCTTCTCTTCTCTGTGTAACTCTGTGAATCTCTCTGGATGTCCCTCATTGTAGAGAAAATTTTCACCATTAATCTAGATGTTTTATCATCTGTGCTGTAAGGATGGAGAAGTCTTGAGGCTACTGTAAGAGAAGGACTGAAAGCCAGAGGCAGGAGGCTTAACTCCAAAACTTGAGAACATCAGAGAATGCCTGATTCAAGGGAACATCAATAGACAAGAGCTCACCCAAAAGACTCCATACCTACACTGAAACCAAGCCCCCCTCAAGAGCCAATAAGTTTCAGTGGAAGACATACCACACTAATTCTCCAGCAAAGCAGGATCACAGTCCTGAGCACTAAAAAACAGACTTCCCAAAGCCATGCCAAACCCATAGACACCCCAAAATGCACTACTGGACAAATCATTGCACTCCAGAGAGAAGAAATCCAGCTCCACCCACCAGAACACAGACACAAGTTCCCCCAACCAGGAAACCTTGACAAACCACTAGTCTAACCCCACTCACATGGAGCAGGCTCCACAATAAAGAGGAACCATGAACTTCCAGCCTACAGAAAGGGCACCCCAAACACAGCAATCAAAACAAAATGAAAAGGCAGAGAATATTCAGCAGGTAAAGGAACATGATAAATACCCACTAAACCAAATAAAAGAGGAGGAGATAGGGAGTCTACCTGAAAAATAATTCAAGATAATAATAGTAAAAATGAACCAAAATCTTGAAAACAAAATGCAGTTACAGATAAATAGATTAGAGATAAGTATTGAGAAGATGCAAGAAATGTTTAACAAGGACCTAGAAGAAATAGAGTCAATCAGTAATGAATAATGCAATAATAACAGAAAGAAAAACACCAATACAGTATACTAACACATATATATGGAATTTAGGAAGATGGCAATGATGACCCTGTATGCAGGACAGCAAAAAAGACACAGATGTGTATAGCGGACTTTTGGACTCAGAGGGAGAGGGAGAGGGTGTGATGATTTGGGAGAATGGCATTGAAACATGTATAATATCATGTAAGAATCGAAATGCCAGTCTATGTCTGATGCAGGATATGACACGCTTGGGGCTGACGCACGGGGATGACCCAGAGAGATGTTGTGGGGAGGGGGGTGGGAGGGGGGTTCATGTTTGGGAACGCTTGTACACCTGTGGTGGATTCATGTCAATCTATGCCAAAACCAATACAGAATTGTAAAGTAAAAATTAAAAATAAATAAATAAATAAATTAAAAAAAATAAATTATTTAACTCAAAAAAAATAATAACAGTAGAATAACTTAAGCAGCAGAGAAGATAAAGTGAGGTGGAAAATAGAATGGTGGAAATAGATGAAGCAGAGAGGAAAAAAGAAAAAATAATTTTAAAAAAAGAACAACCTCAGAGACCACTGGAACAATGTTAAACACACCAACATTTGAATCATAGGTGTTCCAGAAGAAGAAGACAAAAAGAAAGGGGATGATAAAATACTTGAGGAGATAACAGTTGAAAATTTCCCTAAAATGGGGAAGGAAATAGCTACCCAAGTCCAAGAAACCCAGAGAGTCCCAAATAGGATAAACCCAAGGTGAAACACCCCAAGACACATATTAATCAAATAAATGAAGATCAAAAACAAAGAGCAAATATTAAAAGCAGCAAAGGAAAAGCAATAAATAATACACAAGGGGATCCCCAGTAGCATAACAGCTAATCTTTCAATAGAAACTCTTCAGGCCAGAAGGGAATGACAGGACATACTTAAAGTGATGAAAGAGAAAAACCTACAACCCAGATTACTGTACCCAGCAAGGATCTCATTCAAATATGAAGGAGAAATCAAAAGCTTTACAGACAAGCAAAAGCTGACAGAATTCAGCACCACCAAACCAGCTCTCCAACAAATGCTAAAGGATCTTCTCTAGACAGGAAACACAGAAAAGATTTTTAAAATCGAACAAAAAACAATAAAGTAAATGGTAACTGGATCATACTCATCAATAATTATTTTAAATGTAAATGGGTTGAATGGCCCAACCAAAAGACAAAGACTGGCTGAATGGATACAAAAACAAGACCCCTATATATGCTGTCAACAAGAGACTCACCTTAAACCTAGGGACATATACAGACTGAAAGTGACGGGCTGGAAAAAGATATTTCAAGCAAATGGAGACCAAAAGAAAGCAGGAGTAGCAGTACACATATCAGATAAAATAGACTTTGAAATAAAGACTGTGAAAAGAGACAAAGAAGGACACTACATAATGATCAAAGGATCAATCCAAGAAGAAGATATAACAATTATAAATATATATGTACCCCACATAGGAGCACTTCAATACATAAGGCAAATGCTAATAAGTATGAAAGGCAAAATCAAGAGTAACACAGTAATAGTGGGAGATTTTAATACTACATTCACAGCTATGGATATATCAACCAAACTGAAAATTAGCAAGGAAACACAACGTTTAAATTATACACTGGATCAGTTAGACCTAATTGATACCTATAGGACATTTCACCCCAAAACAATGAATTTCACCTTTTTCTCAAGTGCACACGGAACCTTCTCTAGGATATATCATATCCTGGGCCATAAATCTAGCCTTGGTAAATTAAAAAAAAAACTGAAATCACTTCAAGCATCTTTTCTGATCGCAATGCGGTAAGATTAGATGTCAACTACAAGGAAAAAGCTATTAAAATACAAACATATGGAGGTTAAACAACACACTTCTGAACAACCAACAAATCACAGAAGAAATTGAAAAGGAAATCAAAATACGCATGGAAATAAATGACAATGAAAACACTACAACCCAAAACATGGGATTCAGTAAAAGCAGTGCTAAGAGGAAGGTTCATAGCAATACTACTTATCTCAAGAAACAAGAGAAAAATCAAATAAATAACCTAACTTTACACCTAAAGCAACTAGAAAATGAAGAATTGAAGAACCCCAAAGTTAGTAGAAGGAAAGAAATCATAAAAATCAGAATAGAAATAAATGATAAAGAAACAAAGGAGAACTATAGCAAGAATCAACAAAACTAAAAGCTTATTCTTTGAGAAAATAAATAGACAAACCATTAGCCAGACTCATCAAGAAAAAAAGGGAGAAGTATCAAATCACCAAATTAGAAATGAAAACGGAGAATTCAGACAACACAGAAATACAAAGGATCATAAGAGACTACTATCAGCAACTATATGCCAATAAAATGGACAACTTGGAAGAAATGGAGGAATTCTTAGAAAAGTGTAACCTTCCAAAAATGAGCTAGGAAGAAATAGAAAATCTAAACAGAACCATCTCAAGCATGAAAATTGAAACTGTAATCAAAAATTTTCCAACAATCAAAAGTCCAGGTCCAGATGGCCACACAGGTGAATTCTACCAAAAATTTAGAGAAGAGCTAACACCAGTCCTACTCAAACTCTTCCAGAAAATTGCAGAGGAAGGTAAACTCCCAAACTCATTCTTTGAGGCCACCATCACCCTAATACCAAAACCGGACAGAGATGCCACAAAAAAGCAAACTACAGGCCAATATCACTGATGAACATAGATGCAAAAATCCTCAACAAAGTTCTTGCAAACAGAATCCAACAACATATTAAAAAGATGATACATCATGACCAAGTGGGCTTTATCCCAGCGATGCAAGAATTTTTCAGTATTTGCAAATCAGTAAATGTAATACACCACATTAACAAACTGAAAAGTAAAAGTTATATGATTATCTCAATAGATAAGGGAAAGCCTTAGACAAAATCTAACACCCATTTGTGATCAAAACTCCAGAAAGCGGGCATAGAAAGACCATACCTCAACATAATAAAAGCCGTATATGATAAACCCACAGCAAAGATTATCCTCATGGCAAAAATTGAAAGCATTTCCCCTAAAGTTAGGAACAAGACAAGGGTGCCCACTCTCACACTACTATTCAACATAGTTTTGGAAGTTTTAGCCACAGCAATTAGAGAAGAAAAATGAATAAAAGGAATCCATATTGGAAAAGAAGTAAAACTCTCACTGTTTACAGATGACATGATCATCTACATAGAAAACCCTAAAGACTCCACCAGAAAATTACTAGAGCTAATCAATGAATTTAGTAAAGTTGCAGCATTATAAAATTAATACACAGAAATCCTTTGCATTCCTATACATTAACAATGAGAAGACAGAAATTAAGGAAACAATTCCATTCACCATTGCGACAAAAGAATAAAATAGTTAATAAATCTACCTAAATAAACAAAAGACTTATATATAGAAAACTATCAAATACTGATGAAAGAAATCAAAGATGACACAAATAGATGGAGAAACACACCATGTTCATGGATCAGAAGAATCAATGTAGTGAAAATGAATATACTACCCAAAGCAATCTATAGATTCAATGCAATCCCTGTCAAGCTACCAATGGTATTTTTCACAGAACTAGAACAAATAATTTCACAGTTTGTATGGAAACACAGAATACACACACACACACACACACACAACTACCTTGACTAGCCAAAGGAATCTTGAGAAAGAAGGGAACTGGAAGAATCAACCTGCCTGACATCAGACTATACTATAAAGCTAGTCCTCAAGACAGTATGGTACTGGCACAAAACAGAAATACAGATCAATGGAACAAAATAAAAAGCTCAGAGATAAATCCATGCACCTATGGACACCTTATCTTTGACAAAGGCAAAATATACAATGGAAAAAAGACAATCTCTTTAACAAGTGGTGCTGGGAAAACTGGTCAGCCACCTGTAAAAGAATGAAACTAGAACACTTTCTAACACCATACACAAAAGTGAACTCAAACTGGATTAAAGATCTAAATGTAAGACCAGAAACTATAAAACTCCTAGAGGAAAACATGGGCAGAACACACTCTGACATAAATCACAGAAAGATCCTCTATGACACACCTCCCAAAGTAATGGACATAAAACCAAAAATAAACAAATGGGAGCTAATTAAACTTAAAAGCTTTTGCACAATGAAAGAAGCTATAAGCAAGGTGAAAAGACAGCCTTCAGAATGGGAGAAAATAATAGCAAAAAATGCAACTGACAAAGAATTAATCTTAAAAAAAGAATTAATCTTAAAAATATACAAGCAGCTCCTGCAGCTCAATTCCAGAAAAATAAATGACCCAATCAAAAAATGGGCCAAAGAACTAAACAGATATTTCTCCAAAGGAGAGATACAGATGGCTAACAAACACATAAAATGATGCTCGTCATCACTCATTATCGGAGAAATGCAAATCAAAGCCACAGTGAGGTACCATCTCATGCCAGTCAGAATAGCTGCTATCAAAATGTCTAAACAATATATCCTGGAGAGGTTGTGGAGAAAAGGGAACCCTTTTACACTGCTGGTGGAAAGGCAAACTAGTATAGCAACTATAGATAACAGTGTGTAGATTCCTTAAAAAACTGTAAATAGAACTGCCATATGCCCAACTGCTGGGCATACACACTGAGGAAACCAGAACTGAAAGAGACACGTGTACCCCAATGTTCATCGCAGCACTGTTTATAATAGCCAGGACATGGAAGCAATCTAGATGTCCATCAGCAGAGGAATGGATCAGAAAGCATATGTGTATATAGATATACACAGTGGAATATTCAATTCAGTTCAGTTGATCAGTCGTTTCTGACTCTTTGCAACCCAATGAATCACAGCACGCCAGGCCTCCCTGTCCATCACCAACTGCCAGAGTCTACCCAAACCCATGTCCATTGAGTCAGTAATGCCATCCAACCATCTCATCCTCTGTCATCCCCTTCTCCTCCTGCCCTCAATCTTTCCCAGCATCAGGGTCTTTTCCAATGAGTCAGCTCTTTGCATCAGGTGGCCGAAGTATTAGAGTTTCAGCTTTAGCATCAATCCTTCCAATGAATATTCAGGACTGATCTCCTTTAGAATGGACTAGTTGGATCTGCTTGCAGTCCAAGGGACTCTTAAGAGTCTTCTCCAACACCACAGTTCAAAGGCATCAATTCTTCGACGCTCAGCTTTCTTTACAGTCCATCTCTCACATCCGTACATGACTACTGGAAAAACCATAGCCTTGACTAGACAGACCCTTGTTGGCACAGTAATGTCTCTGCTTTTCAATATGCTATCTAGGTTGGTAATAACTTTCTTTCCAAGGAGTAAGTGTCTTTTAATTTCATGGCTGCAATCACCATCTGCAGTGATTTTGGAGCCCAGAAAAATAAAGTCTGACACTGTTTCTACTGTTTCCCCATCTATTTCCCATAAAGTGACGGGACTAGATGTCATGATCTTCATTTTCTGAATGTTGAGCTTTAAGCCAACTTTTTCCATTCTCCTCTTTCACTCTCATCAAGAGGCTTTTTAGTTCCTCTTCACTTTCTGCCATAAGGGTGGTGTCATCTGCATATCTGAGGTTATTGATGTTTCTCCCAGCAATCTTGATTCCAGCTTGTGCTTCTTCCAGCCCAGCGTTTCTCATGATGTACTCTGCATATATGTTTAATAAGCAAGGTGAATTACTCAGCTATTAAAAAAACACATTTGAGTTAGTTGTAATGAGGTGGATGAAAGTGGAGCCTATTATATAGAGTGAAGTAACTCAGAAAGAAAAACACCAATACAGTATATTAACACATATATACAAATCTGGAATGATGGTAATGACAACCCTATATGCAAGACAGCAAAAGAGACACAGATATAAAAGACCGACTTTTGGACTCCGTGGGAAAAGGCGAGGGTGGGATGATTTGAGAGAATAGCATTGAAACATCTATATTAGCATATGTGAAATAGATGACCAGTCAAAATTCGATGTAGCAAACAGGGCACTCAAAGTCAGTGCACTGGTACAACCCAGAGAAATGGGATGGAGAAGGAGGTGGGAGGTGTGTTTGGGATGGAGGGATACATATACACCTGTGGCTGATTCATGTCAATGTTTAGGCAAAAATTACCACAATATTTTAAAGTAGTTAGCCTCCAACTGAAATAAATTGATTAATTAAAAAATTTAAAATGTAATTCATTACATTAGATAAAGGAAGAAAAAACATATGACCAATAGATATGCAACTTATTTTACAAAATTCAGCAGTCATCAGGATGAACTTCAGGAATCAGTTAATAGTTTGTAGAACTCCTTCACCCCATACCATGATTCACAGTGGTATAGAAACAAACACATACACAGACAACACCTCCCCCACACACACACCCTCCACTTCCCATCTGTAATTATTAGCAATTTAGCTCATGACTGTTACTGTGTTTACAGTAAGCATCCTAGTGAATGAATCTTACCAATAAGTTTTATATGTTTATTTGCTCACTACTGTTTCTTCTACCTCTTGATAGTTTGTCTTTTGCCCTAGTATACTAAAAAAAATTATTATAGCAAGTATGTGTCAATATTATATTTTGATAGCTTCATGTCCCTAACATTATTTTTTCTTTACACAGAAAATTTCATTTTGAAAACCATGTTACCCTTACATCAGGCACTTTAGAGTGAGACTTTCTCCTTTTGACATAAAATATTTCTTAAATTATCTGAAGTCTGTAGGTCTTAAATGTAAAATAAGTGGATGCAATATTATTAAAATTCCACCATTTTGGTATAACTGCAAAGGTGATTATTGAAATATAAGAATGTGATTGGTTTTTATTAGAACATATTTTAATATCTTTGCTAGTGAATCAGCCTCAGTTGCCAATAGCTAGGACCACACTTGGAAATGCTCTAAAAAGCAATTCATACTTCTGCTTTCAATCATCTCAGGAACTAATCCTACGAATAGAGGAGCCTGGCGAGATACCGTCCATGGGGCTGTTAAGTGACTTCACAACTTCACCACCACCACCACGACCACATTCAGCAACCCCCTAAAAAGCAATTCATACTTCTGCTTTTTTTCAGTCTCAGAAACTACTATTATGCTGTTCCTCCTTTGATCAGAAAACATATTACTCAGTTTCTACGCACCCTCTTCACCTAAACATCTATAAGAATTATCAACGGCCTTTTTCACCACTGGCATTTTCTTCATAGTCTGCCTGGAGAGATAAGTGAAGCTGTGGCCATATTTTTTTTTTTTCCTTTTGAGTCCAGGTCCTTATCCTTCCATCAGAATTAAATGTAGGATGGTCAATTAGGAGTCACTCTTAAACAGTTTGCTTCTGTTTTGTCCTCTTCCACAGTAGGTCTGTTTGTGTTGCATTTAAAGGCCAACTCAGAGTTATGAATAATGTTCTTCATCACATTTTTGAAAGGGGAGTTATCATTTAATGAGGCTAATGGAGGAGTAAGATAAAAAGCCAGAGGCAGAATTTAAGGACATAATAGTCTAGTTTTCCAAAACTAATTAAAGATACTAATAAAAAAATAAGACTTAAGAAACCTTAGAAATCCCAAGAAAGAGAAAAATTAGACACTCAGTATAGTATAATGAAAGTATAGATCACAAAAGATAAAAAGTATAGGAAACCTTTAAAGGCAAAATATATTCATGAAAAAAGGCAATGTTTGAATTAACAGTTGACTTCTCAATAGCAGCAATGGAAGCCAAAAGCCAGTGGAGTGATATTTTCAATGTGGTAAAATAAATTAATACACAGCCTAGAAGAGTATGCTCAATGAATGTATTTTTCACAACTGAAGGAGAAATACAAACTGAGTGGATGACAAAGTAATTAATGTGTTCTGCATCTTTCATATCTAGAAGAAGGGAAGGTATATTGATCCCCTTTAGAACTGAATCAGTTAAATATGCACACAATAATTTCTAGATAAGCCACTAGAAGAATGGAAATGGAGTATGTATTATTTAAACTAATGGAAAGAATAATGTAGCAACAAGTAAAAAAAATTTCAAAGAAAATAAAAAAGGAAAAAAGAAAATAAGC
Source organism: Oryx dammah (assembly GCF_014754425.2). Taxonomy (NCBI): domain Eukaryota; kingdom Metazoa; phylum Chordata; class Mammalia; order Artiodactyla; family Bovidae; genus Oryx; species Oryx dammah. Next base: position 33,991,440 of record NW_024070207.1, on the reverse strand, counting down.
TGAAGCAGTATAAAATAAATGTTATATATGAGTCCAATATGTGCTAAAATGTAAATTAAATATATATTAAATGTAAATAGGCTAAGCATCCCTGTTAAAAGACTAAATTTCTTAGAATGGATTGAAAAGTTCAACTATATGTAGTTTATACCAGGAATAGTTTTAAACATAAGTATATAAAAAGGTTAAATTAAAAGGGTGAAATAGGTTATATCACTGAATACTAATCAAAAGAGTAAGTATAACGTTATACTGCTATCAAAAGTAATCTGTAAAGGGACAGAAAGAATTACTGTAATGAAAGTGTTGCTTTCACTAGGAAACCAACACTGTGGTATTATGTAACACAATTACATAGCCTCAAAATATATAATGCACAAATTTACAGAACAGTATGCAGATGAAACCCACAGTCATGATAGGATATTATAGCGTATTTCTCTAAATTGATAGGTCAAAAAGTTAAACAAGTCATAAAGAATATAGAAAAAGTTTTGTATAGCACAATTAATAACTTTGATCTAGTAGACATCTATGTAACACTATGTCCAACTAATAAATAGTACAACCTTTTAAATCATAAAATATTAAAAACCAATACAGAATTGTAAAGTAAAAATTAAAAATAAATAAATTAATTAAAAAAAAAATTGACCATATAATGAGCTATATTGCAAGTTTCAATTTAAAAAAAAAGCGTGTTCTCTGACCTCAGTGAAATTGAACTAAAAATAAATAGCATAAAGATAGCTAGAAAAACCTCATATGTATGGAAATTAAAAAAAAAAATCTAAATCCACATTTAAAAGAAGAAATCACAGTGGATACCAGAGAGTAGTCTGCACAGAATGAAAACAAGCTATATTAAAGATTATGACAATCAGTTCAATTGGAATTTAAAAGGAAAATTTTCACCTTAAGTGTATATATTACAGAAGCAATTTCATTGCAAAATTATAATATATGGATATATGTTTAAAACTAGATAAATACCATTAGAATTATACCAAATAAAGTAGAAAGCAAATAATAAAATTAAGAGAAGTATCTGTTGTGACCGACTCTTTGAGACCCCATGTACTGTAGCCCTCCAGGCTCCTTTGTCCATGGAATTCTCAAGGCAAGAATACTAGAGTGGATTGCCATTCTCTTCTCCAGGAGATCTTCCCAACCCAGGATCAAACCCAGGTCTCCTGCATTTCAGGCAGATTCTTTACTGTCTGAGACACCAAGGAAGCCATTTAATGAAAAGGAAAATAACCATTCAATAGAGAAGATCAGCAAGGTCAGAATTTGGTCTTCAAAATGACTAATAAAATTGACAAAATGTTTTTTATTGAGAAAAAAATAGTTAAAGGAAAATACCCATTATCTGGAACAAAACCTGAGACACAATCAAAGATGCTGCCTTTACAACCTTATATATTTGGAATCAATATAAGATCACAACACCTACAATGTAATACAGCACATTAGCAGAATGAAAGACAAAACCAACATGAATGTCTCAACTGATGCAGAAAAACATTATACAAATTTAAGACCTTTTCATTATTCAAAGTCTCAATGAACTAGGAGTACAAGGCCAAACTACCTCAACATAATAATTTTCATATGTAAGAAGCCTATGGCTAACATCATAATCAGTGCTTAAAAATTGAAAGCTTTTTTCTTTCAGTAAGGCAAGAACTCTTGGTCTCACCACTTCTATTTAACACAGTATTGGAAGTCCTAGCCAGTTTTTAGGCAAGAAAAACAAAAATAGCATCCACATTGGGAATGAAGAAGTACACTCATCTTTGTTTGCAGGTGACATGGCTTTATATGTAGAAAAACCTGAAGATTTCATAAATACCCGTTAGTACTAATAAACAGTAATTAAACTGCAGAATATGTCAACTCAAAAATTAATTGTGTTTCTATATTCTAATATTTAACCATGTAAGAGAGAAATTAAGAAAATGATCATATTCCCAATAGAATAAAAAAGAATAAAACATCTGGGAATAAACTTAACCAAGAAAGTGAAACACTTGTATAACTAAAAATGATAAAACATTGCTTAGATAAATTAAAGAAGATAGAAACAAATGGTGAGTTATCCTGTGTTCATAGACTGGAGGACCTGATATTCTTAAAATGTTTGTACTACCCAATGCAATCTCTGAATTAAATGTGACCCCTATCAAAATCCCACTAGTATTTTTTTTTTTTTGCATAAGTAGAAAATTCCATCCTAAAATTCATATGGCTTCTCAAGGGACCTGGAATAGTCAGAAAAATCTTGAAAAAAGAACAGGGTTGGAGACTTCACAATTCCTGGTTTCAAACCATGCTACAAAGCTATAGTAATCAAATCAGTGTGGTACTTGCATAAAGACAGAATTATAGACCAACGGAAGAGAACAGAGAGACCAGAATAAACCTTCCTGTATGTGGTAAAATGGTCTTGTACAAGGGTGCCAAAATCACACAATGAAGACAATGTCCTTTGCCCAAAAATTTGTATTAGGGAAACTGGATATGCATATGGAAAAAAGATGAAATTGGGTTCTTTTCTTCATGCATTGAAAAATGCATTAAAGACCTAAATAAGACTTATAAAATGTATAAAATAAACATTAGGTGGAAAACCGACTCTTTGTGGCCCTGTGGACTATAGTGCATCAGGTTTCTCTGTCCATGGGATTCTCCAGGCAAGAATACTGGAGTGGGTTGCCATGCCCTCCTAATAATACTCTATAGGAAAAAAATGGAGAACTACTCTTACCTACAGCAATGAGAATATATTTCCCTGGTATAATACTGGGCAAGCAAGTCATTGAAAATGTATACAGTATTATCCCATTTATATAAATTTCAGAAACTAAAAACACTAAACTGTAGTTTTTAGGAATGAATGGATATATGGTAAATTATACAGAAAGTAAAGCATGATAATTATATGAATGAAGATATTAGTTGCCTCTCCAAGGAGGGACAGGAAGAGGATATTGGGAGGGAGATTTCTAGTGTACCAGCAATACTTGACTACTTGATTCAGATGGTGGTAACACAAGCATTTGCTTTTTAATGACTTTTAAGCTGTACATGTTTTTTCTCTTTTGTATAAATTATATTAATTGATATCTTGTAATAGGAAAAAAACCCTTTTTCTGAACTGCCTATTTCCTTCTGAGTTATTCTTTTTGTTTATTTTTGTCCTCTTTTATGGTGTTGGTTAGGAAAAGTTATGACCAACCTAGACAGCATATTAAAAAGCAGAGATATTACTTTGTCCACAAAGGCCCATCTAGTCAAGGCTATGGTTTCTCCAGTAGTCATGTATGGATGTGAGAGTTGGACTATAAAGAAAGCTGAGCACCAAAGAACTGATGCTTTTGAACTGTGGTGTTGGCAAAGACTCTTGAGAGTCCCTTGGACTGCAAGCAGATCCAACCAGTCCATCCTAAAGCAGGTCAGTCCTGGGTGTTCATTGGAAGGACTGATGTTGAAGCTGAAACTCCAATAGTTTGGCCACCTGAGGCGAAAAACTGACTCATTGGAAAAGACCCTGATGCTGGGAAAGATTGAGGGCAGGAGGAGAAGGGGACAACAGAGGATGAGATGGTTGGATGGCATCATTGACTCAATGGACATGGGTGTGGGTGGACTCCAGGAGTTGGTGATGGACAGGGAGGCCTGGCGTGCTGCGGTTCATGGAGTCTCAAAGAGTTGGACATGATTGAGCAACTGAATTGAACTGAACTGATGGTGTTGGTTTTTGTCATGTTCTAATGAATGTGTTTGATCATTCATGTTTATACATATCTAGATTCAGTTGTTTCGGAAAAGGCAATGGTAACCCACTCTAGTACTCTTGTCTGGAAAATCCCATGGTCAGAGGAGCCTGGTAGGCTGCAGTCCATGTGGTCGCTAAGAGTCGAACATGACTGAGCGACTTCACTTTCACTTTTCACTTTCATGCACTGAAGAAGGAAAGGGCAACCCACTCCAGTGTTATTGCCTGGAGAATCCCAGGAATGGTGGAGCCTGATGGGCTGCCATCTATGGCGTCGCACAGAGTCGGACACGACTGAAGCGACTTAGCAGCAGCAGCAGCAGATTCAGTTGTTTAAGTAACCACTATTAAGTTTCCTCTACAGTTTGATTTCCTCAAAAGGCTTGCTTTTTGACTGGAATGGCCGACCGCAAGTTTTATATAAGGGTATACTCTATTTAGTATCTCATGTTACTAACCTCTTCCTTTTCCTCTGTCTTCCCCTTTTTCCCCATATACATCCTCTTCCTTTCCCTGACCTCTTCCTTCTCTTTCTTCCTCTTCTACTCCTCTGATGTCTGGCTTCCATAACAGTACACTCTCCTGCTTTTCTTTCTTCTCCTCTCTCCATTCTTTTCTTTCCTTTTTCTTTCTCGTCTTACTGTCATGGGAGTATAGATATTTTTGAATTTTTAATCTTGACTCTTTGTTCTTTATTCAGTCTTCAAACATTTAGTTAAGACTTAAAAACAGTTGGACTCCAATACCTTTATCTCTACCAATTTCAGTCTGAATTCTGGGGAACCAGAGGACTAACATGCTGACACTATTTGTGGACCGTTTATGTAAACATTTACTGAGCATAGATTAGGTTCTGGGTACTGTGTAAGCACTATTTGGGAAGAGAAAGATTTAAGCCAGTAAATACTGTCAAGTGCTGTAGGTTCTCAGTTACTGCTTTGTGTTGAAATTTAGACTACAAAGGAGGTAGGGGTTCCTCCTGGACAGGTGAGAAATCAGGAAGACATAAAGTTATGCATGATCTGAGTGTTGAAAGTTGAGTGTTATTATGAAAAAAAGAAAACAGTGGAGAAGTGAAGAAAGAAAATGGGGGAAAACATCAAATGAGCAAACCTGAATGCCCATAAAAAATGTGAAAATCTTTTGTATGAGTTACTGAGCAAGATTGTAATTAATTAAAGCAACAATATCATGTTAAACCCCTCTGACGGACAAATATTAAAGAGTCTGATGAGCCAAATATATTCAGTTTATCCCATCTGAATGCATTTCCTTCTTGCTTCATGAAACTGACATGTATGGACTACCACAATGGGTTCCTTTGTCCTACATCTTTTGGTTGGATTTAGCAGAATATCAGAGAATAGGAGGAAACACACCCAAAATAAGATTCTGGAATAGAAATTATTCTTATATTTGAGGAATGAAGTAATAATTTCTTTGCTGAAGAAAAAGGATACCTGGGTAATCATTGGTATTTAGTGGCACACAGATATGGAAATCATCTCTAGTACCTGTATCAATCACATAGATGGCAGCCAAAATTTCCACTTCTAGATCAAAGTATAACCATATTTATATCATGCCATGAATAGTAATATAGGTGATGGGATTTTATGTTTTCCCTGTGTTTGGAAACATACATTTTTCATCTGTATGAAGGACAAGAACATAAAATATGTTTATTATGATTATTAAAATAATATTTATGTTTTTCAGTTTTAACTTCTAATATAGTAAATATAAATAGATAAGCTCAAGTTTTGTCTAAGGACACATAAGCAAAAGGTCTTTAAGACTCTTAGTAATTTTAAAGAATGTTAAGCCTTCTTGAGGTCAAAAAGCTTGACAGGCACTTCTGTAAGAGAAATGCTTCAGAAAGTGAAACCCAAGGAATACTGCTTTTTTTTAAAAGCAGTAATGCCTATAATATATTCATGTTTTCTGCACAATTTTCTGACATAAACTAATCTACTGATACCTTCCAAGTGATAATAAATTCTCAAAATTTCGCTCATCAAAAGCAGTGATATTATTTCAGTATACTTTGTATTTTTAAGTATGTCAAACTTGGATTAAAACCACTGGTGAGAATCACTGTTTATCAAAGAATGTTAGAATTGGAGTGCTAGAAATCATCTAGTCCAGTGATAATTTAAGATTGTCTACAGACCTGTATCTTAATTATTGCAATTATTTCTGAGTCTTAGAAGTTTTGGGGTCTTAATCCTAGCAATTTTGATTCAGAAGGTTTATGGGGATGGTATGTTGGGCAGAAATCTGTAATTTACAAAAACCCTGCCAAAGTATTTTGATGCCTAGCCAAATTTGAGATTAATAATCTGGTCCAACCCTATTATTTCCAATCTAGGGTTTGGAAAACTATGACTGGTAGGCCAAATCCAACCTAGCATCTGTTTTTGTAAATAAACTTTTATTGAAACATAACCATACTTCTTTCCTTATGCATTGTTTATTCATGCTTCTGTGCCACAACAGCTGAGTTGAGTAATTACAACAGAGACTTTATGGTCCTCAGAACATAAAGTATTTAGTATCTGATCCTTTATGGAAAAAGTATGATGACCTCTGTGACAGAAGAAAAACAATAAATTTAGAAGTTATAAAGATTTTTCATTCAATAATAAGTAGGAGAACTCCAATTAGAAGTCAGGTCCAGTGCAGTTTTCACCATACTTCATAAGCTTTTCAACACAAAAACTATGTTGAAGATATTTGTGCTAATGGTAAATTTTTGATACAATTATGTTAAATAGTAAGCTGCCATAGTGCATTTAAATTGTAGTTTGATTTGCAAGAGACAGATTTGAGGTCAACATTTTCTAGACCAAAGTTGAGAGGCAAAAGGGCCATAAGATATTTTGCTTTCAACCTTTAGGCCATGGCTCAAGTTTTCTTTTTAATTGCTGATTTGAAGGAAAGTGTTCAAGCAATAATAATTGCTGCCATTTATTTTTTGCTCTTGTAAATGTCAAATACTATAAATTTTTTATACATAATCACAATGATTTTGAAATTTCCTCTTGAATTCCTCTTCTACCCAAACGGTTTCAAGAACTGCTCTGCATTTTTCTGTTGTATAAACTGGGCTTCCCCATAAAGCTTCAATTTGAAGAAAAGTTTTGGGGTTAAAAAATAAATACTTGTGAATCACTGCATTATCTCATTTACTTATTATAACTTCCCCATGAGGTTAGTATTATGTTAACTTTAGAGATGAAGAAATTGTTAGCCATGACATTGAGTCTCAAACAAAAGATAGAATTTGAAATGTTTGTTAGACTTGGAAGGAAAGGATGTGTTCCTACTAACAAGTTGTTCTCATACTGAAGGAATGCAGTTCAGTAGAAATCTTAGGAGTTGTCCTAGGTTAGATGATTGAAGGAACATATTGATCTCAAGAAGAAAATGAAAAATGAAGATGTGGACAGCTTTGTTTTGATAGACCATCATCATATTTATATATCTCTTTGTCAATGAACGTAACTAAAGTAATTTTGATTCATATTTCTTGGTGTTCATCATCTATTTGGTTCTCTGAGTGAGACAAAGGAGATGAGGTCTCACACCCTAACTGCCTGAGAAAAAGGCATCTGTGGTATGATAATGCAGAGTTTGATTGATTGCCTTTAGAAAAATAGTTTGGCCTTGTCACACATTTTTTGGAAGCCAAGATTCAAATTTTGGTGGTTTGGCCAGGTAGCTGTCTTGAACTTGTCTAGTGTAAGGAGTTTCTGCTTTCCAGAAGGCCCAAGTTTAAATCCTTTTCAAGACATGGACCACAACTCTCATCCAAATCATCTCACTTAACCCAGATGTATATCTTAACAAAATTATTTCTGTTCCATAAAGATTCTGGCACTCTTGTGGTCACAAAGGTAATAAAATGAAAGTGTATGACTCTCTTAAAATTCAGCCTCATTACTTGGAAAACAGCACTTTCTTATTTAAAAGATGGAAGCCATTGATCAAAATGTAAGTTTGTATAGCTAAATGGAATGAGAATGAGCTTTGGAGTTTGAGAGGCATGAATCAAAATATTATTTTTACCACTGATTAGTGATGTGATATTTTGTTAGCTATTTTAGTGCTCTGTGTCAGTTTTCTTATGTGTAAAATGGAGATAATAATTTTATATCCTGTTCTGGTGTATGTGTTTATATAGCCACATTATGATGTAGATGTTATTATGCCCATTTTACACTCACCAAAATGTGACTATACATATGTTGAGATATACATCTATATTGAGATATATATTTATGTATGTAGATACATTATGAGATAGATATGATTTCATATCTATCATGAGAAAATAAGTATAAAGAAACTAGAACTGTGATAACATAAATTAATTTATGTAAAAGTTATAGAATTAACAAGGTACCTAGTAAATGTTCAATAAATGATATATTATTTTTCTTGTTATTAGAACACAGGTGGTATTCAATAAACATCTGGGGTTTTGAAAGAACATTCCTTACTTCTACCATGACAAATAGGATATCCTCTGAAATCAATAAGTCCTTATAAATTAAAGTAAAAAATCACAATAATATTGTCAAAAAGGTATGTTTTTATTCAAGTCCTAAAAATACAGTTGTGGAGAACAACATTTTATTCAGTTATTTAGGTTAAAACATTAGTTTTTTGGAAAGAACAGAAAAAAGTGGAAAGTTTAAAGCACAACTGAATATTTCCATGTTTTGAATTTATTTTTCCTGATAGGTTGAATATATATTTTCTCATCTCAAGTATTTTTTTAAAATCTACCTCACATTTCCTGTTTTATATAACTTCTGGTAGTAATGAGGAAGTTAATCAAATTATTTCACATTGGAAGTAGTATGTTTAGTCCTTCAGTTCAGTTCAGTTCAGTCACTCAGTCGTGTCTGACTCTTTGCGACCCCATGAATTGCAGCATGCCAGGCCTCCCTGTCCATCACTAACTCCCGGAGTTCACTTAAACGCACGTCCATTGAGTCGGTGATGCCATCCAGCCATCTTATCCTCTGTCATCCCCTTCTCCTCCTGCCCCCAACCCCTCCCAGCATCAGAGTCTTTTCCAATGAGTCAACTCTTTGCATGAGGTGGCCAAAGTACTGGAGTTTCAGCTTTAGCATCATTCCTTCCAAAGAGCACCTAGGACTGATCTCCTTTAGAATGGACTGGTTGGATCTCCTTAAATAGAAATATTACTGGCTTTAATGATATATGGAAGTATCCCCAAATCTTGTTGGTGCAAACATTTATTCTTAACTTTTTTTTTTCCTAATGTCTTTTAGTTTTCCATTTTTGATGAACTTTTTTAGCCTGAAAAAAAAAAAAGAAAAAATACATAGAAATGATTTTCTGTAGTGCTGGTTGCTTCTAAGGAACATTTGAGTTTATGAAATTTAACTTTGTTGTAGAAACACTTTACATTTGTCAATGATAGTTTAAAAGAAAATTTTGTTATTTTGAATGTGATTTAGGAAGACATTCTGCTATAATCACAGTCACCAGTTTCCTCAAAAAAAATTAGGAAAGAAAGGAAAAAATATCCTTGGATGAATAGAAACAGCTGTCTTATTCAACAAAAGCTGAAACAAAAGCTTTATAAAAAAATTTTATTTGGCATGTTGTAACCCTAGTATTAGGATATATAATGTTTGAATTTCTTTTTTTCCTGCATTTTTTGTTCACTTGAAATAATGCATTTGCATGTGAATGGAGGAAAGCAAAATTATATTCCAAGGTTCATGAAAAGAAATTACTGATTGGCTCTTAATTGGGCAAACACCATCTGAGCCACTTTCCCTGTTTTCAGCCTTGACATTAACTGAAACCTTCTCTTCAGTGACAATAATGTTTGTCATGTGAAGTTCTAAGTTAGTCTAAATATTGCATCATAATCTATAAAGGAAGAGGATATTTTAACACTTGGTCCTATGGTCATCCCTCTTTATAGGACTAACTTAAAAATTATGAAGTAATGCAAAGGTTTGCTTTAGTATTGCTGCTCCTTTGTGCAAGATGCCCAGAGCCTTTATGAAGTGGTGGTGGTTCTCATTTTAGTTATAATTTGGTGACATATTCTCTTCTCTCCCCCCTAATGTTCATAGGTAGCATATTTGTCTTGTATCTTCTTCCTTAGGGCACAACCTCAAATAGTTATATTGGCTGCTGCAGCTGGCAGCTATTAATAGCATAAAGCAATAAAATGGGTCCCATTGGGACTGTAAACAAAAGGAAAGCCCATTCCTCATCTGATGGGACAACAGATAGGATTGTTGACAATATATTATATTGACAATATATTATATTATATTATATTGCCATATAGGATTATTGACCCTATATTGATTGATATAGCTTTTAGCTTCTCATGAAAAAGATAGACATATTTTTTTTGAAAAAAAAAGTGACATTTCCTACTTTTTCAATGCTCATCCATGGGCTACATGTAACTTGAAAAGTGACCGTTTTGCCACCTTCATTTTAGGGGCTTGCTTTGTGTTCTTGGATGATGATGGAATACTATGAATGTATTCCTATCATTGTAATTTGTATTACTTCTTCCTCTCTTCATCAGTTACATATTTCTGAAATATTTACTATGCAAATATATGACTTAGTAGATCTTGGTTACTGTTCTAGGCACTGGAAATGCAGCCTAATTTGGTTCCCTTTCTCAAGGATCTAAGAGTTTACATGTGAGTCAGAAAATATAAATAGTTACAATACAGCATGATAAATGTCATGAGAGAGGGAGTTACAGTGTTTAATGGTGACATAGAAGACAAATACCCAACTTAGGTAATACAGTCTTAACTTAGATGAGTAAAATGACTGTATCTCCCTCTAGCAGTTCTGAGAGGGGTTAGTGATGGCAGAATGTTCAGTAAACCTGATATGATGGTAGGGGAGAGATTTGTGGGAAGATGGGCCTTTCAGTTCCTTCTAAATAGAGCATCTTTGCCATTTGGCAATTGAAAAAGATGATGCTTTCATTTTACCCTTTGACGTCTATTGAGTGTTATTTCTAAAGTGAAATGCTCAAGAGTCAATAGACTCTTCCCTTTTTATATTGCTTTGACTAGGTGTCAGCAGTTCCAATCGTATCAGATCATTTATTACTCAGAGAAAATCCCTTGACAAACTCAGAGATTAATTTATTGTTGGTGAGCTACTCAGGAGATATTTCTACTTCTTCCCGTAATAGCAAGAGATGCTTACAGTTCAGGCCAGGGTTGTTATTATGGTTTTGTATGAAATATAAACATCTAAGAGAAGAGAATCAAAGTGAAATCTTGACTTGGTTTCAAATCAAAACCAAATCTCCATGCACTGTCAAAATTCTGGGCTTTCTTTATCATAAGGACAGTTCATGCTGAGAAAAGATAAGTATGCCCAGTAAACGAGTAGCTTTTGGATAGCAGATAAAACTGCAAAATGAAAGCACTTGACTGATGGATGGAAAAGGTTGTCTGCCTTGAGTTGATACTGGATTTTGTGGGAAGTGTGGTAATACCTGCCCTGCAAGTGAGAACAGGCAAACTTGCTGAAATTGTCCATTTGGCAATGATTTGATAGAACTTCAAGGAAAAACCAGTATTCTGTGCTGAGTCATTTTGTGTATATATAAATGTTTATTTATAGATCATTGCCTACTCAAAAAGATACCAAGCTTGAAAGGAAAAGTACAGAAGTTTAAAGAACAGTGGTCAAAAATTAAGATAAATGTCTAATGTGGACTAAAACACAAGTCAAAAGCAGGAAATAATCCAGTTTACAAAAGCTTTTATTAAAAAATATTTAAGGTCTAGGTATAGATGTACCTGTAACCTTCTGTATATGCCTCTTTTTTGCTGAATCATTTCTAAGGAAAACTCCAGAAACTTCGAACAGTAGTATTTGCTGGAGGTTGGAATGGGATAAATATTTCCTTTGCAAGTTAGCAGGAGCTATAGGGTGGTCAGAAGGCACAACTTCTCATGGTGTTACATGAACAAAAGCTCTCAGCCTCCATGAAGTCCTCTGTAGAGCAGGTTACTTTAATATTTAAGGTCTCCAGCACTTTAAAGGGATCTTTCTTTAAACAAATAAAGTTTTTTTTTTTCCATTTTCCCACTCTCACCTGCCAAATCAGCTATTTGAAACTTACAGGCAAATTCACTGTTTCCCCTTTTGGGCTTAGTTTCAGCAGCAGTCTGAAGGTATCTCGGAGTCTCCATGTTATCAGCATAGACTCTGCTGTGAAGTCACTTCAGTCGTGTCCGACTCTGTGCGACCCCATGGACTGCAGCCCACCAGGCTCCCCCATCCCTGGGATTCTCCAGGCAAGAATACTGGAGTGGGTTGCCATTTCCTTCTCCAATGCATGAAAGTGAAAAGTGAAAAGTGAAGTGAAGTCGCTCAGTTGTGTCCGACTCTTAGCAACCCCATAGACTGCAGCCTACCAGGCTCCTCCATCCATGGGATTTTCCAGGCAAGAGTACTGGAGTGGGGTGCCATTGCCTTCTCCAATCATCATAGACTCTAGAACATGATATTTGAATGTTGACTGTGCTACTTGTTAGCTGTGTAGCCTTGGACTTGTTGAACTTCTTGTACCTACTCATTTTAAACGTAGTAGAAGTAATGCGTACCTCATGAGGTTGTTGTGAGGACTGAAATGTTTATGCCATGAATGTGGGAATGTAGTAAATGTGCAGTTAATATTAACTTCTTCCTACAAATCTAATGTTGTAAGCATTTTAGACCCAAATAGGCCAAGTAGAATATAGTTATAGGGGTTATAGCATTCCAACTGGTGACCCTCTCAGCAATACAGGTCATCCTCTGCCCTGTCTTTCCAACAGATAAGCCCTGTTCCCTTATGTTCAGCTTTCCTGGAAAGTTGTGAGTTGAGACTTTTCTTTGTGTACAACTTTTTTTTTTCAAATTTATTTTATTGAAGGATAGTTGATTGACAATATTGTGTTAATTTCTACTGTAATTTTAAGGTGGTTCAGTTCAGTTCAGTCGCTCAGTCGTGTCCAACTCTTTGCAACCCCATGAATCGCAGCACGCCAGGCCTCCCTGTCCATCACCAACTCCCGGAGTTCACTCAGACTCACATCCATCGAGTCTGTGATGCCATCCAGCCATCTCATCCTCTGTCGTCCCCTTCTCCTCCTGCCCCCAATCCCTCCCAGCATCAGAGTCTTTTCCAATGAGTCAACTCTTTGCATGAGGTGGCCAAAGTACTGGAGCTTCAGCTTTAGCATCATTCCTTCCAAAGAAATCCCAGGGTTGATCTCCTTCAGAATGGACTGGTTGGATCTCTTTGCAGTCCAAGGGACTCTCAAGAGTCTTCTCCAACACCACAGTTCAAACGCATCAGTTCTTTGGCGCTCAGCCTTCTTCACAGTCCAACTCTCACATCCATACATGACCACAGGGAAAACCAGAGCCTTGACTAGACGGACCTTAGTTGGCAAAGTAATGTCTCTGCTTTTGAATATACTATCTAGGTTGGTCATAACTTTTCTTCCAAGGAGTAAGTGTCTTTTAATTTCATGGATGCAGTCACCATCTGCAGTGATTTTGGAGCCCAAAACAATAAAGTCTGACCCTGTTTCCACTGTTTCCCCATCTAATTCCCATGAAGTGATGGGACCGGATGCCATGATCTTCATTTTCTGAATGTTGAGCTTTAAGCCAACTTTTTCACTCTCCTCTTTCACTTTCATCAAGAGGCTTTTTAGCTCCTCTTCACTTTCTGCCATAAGGGTGTTGTCATCTCCATATCTGAGGTTATCAATATTTCTCCCGGCAATCTTGATTCCAGCTTGTGTTTCTTCCAGTCCAGCGTTTCTCATGATGTACTCTGCATATAAGTTAAATAAGCAGGATGACAATATACAGCCTTGACACACCCCTTTTCCTATTTGGAACCAGTCTGTTGTTCCATGTCCAGTTCTAACTGCTGCTTCCTGACCTGCATACAGATTTCTCAAGAGACAGGTCAGGTGGTCTGGTATTCACATCTCTTTCAGAATTTTCCACAGTTGATTGTGATCCACACAGTCAAAGGCTTTGGCATAGTCAATAAAGCAGAAATAGATGTTTTTCTGGAACTCTCTTGCTTTTTCCATGATCCAGCAGATGTTGGCAATTTGATCTCTGGTTCCTCTGCCTTTTCTAAAACCAGCCTGAACATCAGGGAGTTCACGGTTCACGTATTGCTGCAGCCTGACTTGGAGAATTTTGAGCATTACTTTACTAGCATGTGAGATGAGTGCAATTGTGTGGTAGTTTGAGCATTATTTTGCATTGCCTTTCTTTGGAATTGGAATGAAAACTAAGGTGGTAATTTCCATTATAGGTTTCAGAATGTTCAACCAGTAGGAGAGTATTTTTCACCAGAAACTGGTTTCTAATTTTCCCTATTGCTTGAGTCTGAGGATTTGCCTATAGGGGGTGAAGGATATTTGTTTTAAGTTCAGGCTCTACTGAGCTAGGAATCCGTATGCAGAGAAAGCTCCTACTGAGTACAAAGGGAACTTTACCTAAAAAAAAGAACTGTGGGACTCAACCAACTGTGTATAGATAGTTATTCTTTATTCAATAGAACATTGAAGACACAGTGATTATAGTTTCCTTCCTACCCTGTCCCCTCAAATGTTTTCAGAAAACATACCTACAGATATGTGCATTCTCTAAGGGACACAGCACTCATCTGGTCTAGTTTAACTAGCACAACTAGCACAGACTTTAAAAAATTACAAGAAGCCCTTCTCTGAGAGAAGGAATGATACAGTATATTTGTAAGTCCATAATTTTGACCCTACCAGGGATATAGAATTGATATGATAAAAATGAAACTATAATTGCTAAATTTTGAGTTTAAAAATCATAACTGTGTTGAGAAGGGAATTATAATTTTATCTGGTTTTTGGTGAAAGAAGGGCAATAAATAAACCTACTTTTGTCTTCCTGGGGAATATCATGAAATATAATTAAATAAAGTTGACACAGATAAAGAGGGAGTGCCCAAGATGGTAGAGTAAGAAGACCCTGAGCTCACCTACTCTCATGGGCATGCCAATATTACAACTATTTATACAGTAACTATCGGTGAGAATGACCTGAAGACTAGCAGAAAAGATCTACAATTCAAGATATAAAGAAGGAACCATAATAAGAAGGATAGGAGGGGCAACGATCCTGTATAATGTTGACCCGTACTCCTAGCTGGTTACTCCAAAATAGGAGGATAGTTACAGTTGCAGAGGTTCTCCCCAAGGAATGGGAGGTCTGAGTTCCACATTGCGCTCCCCAGCCTAGGGCTCATGCATTGGGAAGACAGGTCTCTGAAAGCCAGCAGGGCTTATTTTTAGGAGAGCTAGAGGACTGTGGGAAATAGAGACTCTACTCTTTAAGGGAGCACAATATCCACAATATACAAAGAACTCATAAAATTTGACATAAAAAACAAAACAACCTAATTGAAAAATGGGTAGAGGTCCTGAATAAACATTTTTCTAACAAAGACATACATATGGCCAAGACATATGTAAAGATGCTCAACATTGCTAATCATCAGGGAAGTGCAAATTAAAACGGAAATATCACCTCACAACTCTCAGAATGGCTCTTATGAAAAAGAAAACAAACAAGTATTAGTGAGGATGTAGAGAAATGGAACCCTCATGAGCTTTTTGTGGGAATAAAAATTGGTGAAACCACTGTGGAATATAATATGGAGATTCCTCAAAAATTAAAAATAAAACTACCATATATGCCATCAATTTCTGTCCTGTGTATTTATCCAGAAAAATGAAAGTAGTAGTTCAAAAAGGTATATGCAACCCTATGTTCACTGAAGCATTATTTGCAGAGGCCAAAATATAGAAGCAA
Organism: Oryx dammah; assembly: GCF_014754425.2. NCBI lineage: Eukaryota > Metazoa > Chordata > Mammalia > Artiodactyla > Bovidae > Oryx > Oryx dammah. The sequence continues at coordinate 33,975,752 of NW_024070207.1, read as the reverse complement.
CCTAAGTGCTCACCAAGAGATGAATGGATAAAGAAAATGTGTGAGATATATTTATATATACACACATACACACAGAAAGAATGGATTAGTAGCCATACAAAGAAAGAAATCTTGATCTTTGTGACAGCGGGGAGGAACCTAGAGGGAAGTATGCTAAGTGAAGTATGTCAGATGCAGAATGACACAGATTGTATGATTTCATTTATATGTGGAATCTAGAAAACAAATGAACAAACTTAACAAAAGAGAAACAGAATTATAGATAAAAACAGGTGGTTGCCAGAGGGAATTTGGTGGGAGGATGAGACAGATAAGTGAGAATGATTAAGAGGTACAAACTTCTACTTGAAAAAGATACAGAGGTTGGGACTCTGCACTTTCACTGCTAAGGGCCCAGGTTCACTCTGGTCAGGGAACTAAGATCCTGCAAGCCATGCAGAGCAGCAAAAAAAAAAAAAAAAAATCAGTTATGAAATATATAGTGTGGATAATATAGCTGCTGCTGCTGCTGCTAAGTCACTTCAGTCGTGTCTGACTCTGTGCGACCCCATAAACGGCAGCCCACCAGGCTCCCCCGTCTCTGGGATTCTCCAGGCAAGAACACTGGAGTGGGTTGCCATTTCCTTCTCCAATGCATGAAAGTGAAAAGTGAAAGTGAAGTCGCTCAGTCATGTCCGACCTCAGCGACCCCATGGACTGCAGCCTTCCAGGCTCCTCCGTCCATGGGATTCTCCAGGCAAAAGTACTGGAGTGGGGTGCCATTGCCTTCTCCAGGATAATATAGCTAGTAATTATGTAATATCATTGCACTGTGTCAGATTATAAGTAGAATTATCATGGTGTTCATTTTGAAATATACAGAAGTACTGAATTACTATGTTGTATACCAGGAGCTAACCTAGTGTTGTAATCAGTTGAACTTCAAAAACAAACTCAAATAAAATAGATTAGATTTGTAGTTATAAAAGTTGGGTATGGTGGGAGGAGAATTGGATCAAGGTAGTTAAAAAGTACAAACTTGTAGTTATAAGTAAGTACTAGGGGTCTAATGTCAACATGATAAATATAAGTAGCACTAATATATGTTATATATGAAAGTTATTAACAGTAAATCCTGAGTTCTCATCACAAATTTTTTTCCTATTTAATTTTATATCTATATGAGATGATGTTCATGAAACTTATGGTGATAATCATTTCTTGATGTATGTAAGTCAAATCATTATATTTTACACCTTAAACTTATACAGTACTGTACATCAATTATGTCTAAATACAACTGGATGAAAACAAAGATTAGCTAGACTTTAGAAAATATTAACACAGTTACTATTCAGTCGAGAGTTGGACTATAAAGAGTTTGAAAACCATATATATATATATATATAATGTATATGCACAGTAAATGGAACAAACTAAATAACATGTAATTCTGAGCACTCTACATTTCATAAAAATCTTCCTAAGACTGGATACTTATTTCTACCAGTTTTACATAATACTAACTCATTCACAGTGGGGTTTAAATGACTGGTATCTGGTTCTTTCCAGATAACACTGGAAGCAGGGAAAATAGATCACTAAGCATCAGAAAGGTAAAGGGGCTTGGAGAGATGTATATTGGGAAAGAGAATAGTACAAAAACACTAATAATGGGATGCTGAAAACAGCTTTTGCAGAGCAACTTTGCCTCTGGCTGTTTTTCCTGAAATCCATGTGGATACATCCTTGAATAAGCATTAAACTGTACTCTAGACATGCTAAGACAAATCTCAATTTTGGCTGTGATTTTTAAAAGTTATTTGTCTATTTTGTCTAGTATATATTTGGGACAGCAATTACATGTTGTTTACTGTTGTATTATTAGCACCTGATATATATTTAATATATTTCAAGGAGCTACTCTTATTTCAGTTTTCTATTAATCTTTTTCTTTCTCTGTTTGGCCCTCAAGTTACAGTGTCCCTAGGTTCTATCTTCAGACCCTTATTTTCTACACACTTTCACTATGTACATTTATTCTTCAGCGACTGCCTTTTTCTTGATATCCAGGCAGTGTAGGGTAGTAACTTCAATTGTAGACATGGCCTTTGGAATCAATCATAGGTTCAAGTTCAGTTTTACCGCTAACTAGCTATGGGACCTAGGGCCTAGGATTCCTTAACTTCTTTGATCCTTAGCTTAAGGATCAGAGGAGTAAATGATCATACCTAACTCCGTGTTATTGTGCAGATTAGATGAAATATTAAGTATAAATGAAATAGCACAGTGCTGGGAATTTAATGAATAAATGTTAATTTAATCAGTAAATGTTAGCTGCTTTCACTTTTGTTTGTAAAGCTTTACTGAAATATTATAATTCACCCATTTAAAGCTTACAGTTCAGTGTTTTGTTGGTAAATTTATAGGGTTATGCAACTGTCATCACAATCCAACTTAACAACAGTTTTATTCTTGCAGAAGCCAGTAGCCATTGGTAGTCATTCCCCATATCCCCCACTCTCAGCCCTAGGAAACCACTACTATCCTTTCTGTCTCTATAGATTTGGCTTTTCTGGAATTTTATGTAAATGGAATTATGCACCATAGAATAATATTTTCAAGGTTCATCCATGTTATAACATGTATTAGCAATTCTTTTTACTGTTGAATATGCCATTGTATCAATATACCACATGTTTGTTATCCACTCATCAGTTGACAGACATGTTTTGGCTTTCACTTTGTTGCTATCATGGATAATGCTGCTATGAACATCTGTGTATAATATTTGTGAGGACCTGCTTTTTTATTTCCCTTTGGTATATACTTAGGAGTAGGTATCTTACTACTGAGTCATATGGTAACTCAGTGTGTAACATCTTCAGGAAATACCAAATTAAAATCCATAGTTGCTTCAGTATTATACATTCCCACCAGCAATATATTGATATGAACATTCCAGTTGCCTACATACTTGCTAACATTTGTCATTGTTTGCTTTAAAAAAAAAATTAGCCATCCTAATGGGTATGAAGCGGTATTTCATGTTTTGCTTTACATTTCCCAGATGACTAATTATTTTGTGCATTTTTATGTGCCTAATGGGTAATTGTGTGTCTTCTTCAGAGATAAGTCCAATCAAATCTTGTGATGTAATAAGAACTATATAGTTGTTCCTGGTACAGAACTCCTTATACCCTTGAATTTCCTCAGCGATGATGTTGAATGGAACATCTTACACAGATCTCGTAAATCCCTTGGAAATTCCTGGGTTGTAGGGAGTGTCTTGTGTTCAAATCAGGCACCTCTTTGGTGGGCTCCTGGATAGCTTTCGGATAGGGGCTATCACAAAGACCAAGTCATGATTAGAAATTTGGAAATTTCCACCTCATCTGCATCCTATAGAGAGAGAAGAGACGAGGGCTCTAGTTAATAATTGATCATGCCTTTGTGAGAAAGCCTCCATGCAATCCCTGAAATACAGAGTTCAGAGAACTTCTGGGTTGATGAATAATATATCCAGATGTTGGAGGGAGATACACCCCAGCTCCATGGGAACCAAAGCTTCTGTACTCAGAAGGCTTCTGGACCTTTTCCTATGTATGGACTTCATCTTGGTTTTCATCTGTATCTTTTATAATATTCATTGTAATAAGCTGGTAAGCATAAGTAGATGTTTCCCTGAGTTTTGCAAGCTATTTCAACAAATTATTGAACCTAAGCAGTGGGAGGCTATGGGAACCTCTGACATTGTAGCCAGGTTAGACAGAAATGTGAGTACTCTGAGGACTCACAGCTCGTGATTGGCATCTGAAGCAGGACACTCTTGTGAGACTGAGCCGTTAAGATTGTGGAACGTTACTCTACATCTGGAGTAATGTTGAATTACATTATAGAGCACTCAGTCGGTATCCTGAAGGTTGGAAAATTGGCTGGGGTGGGGGAAAAACCCACACATTTGATGCTGTAAGTGTTGCGAATGGAGAAACAGTTTTCCTTCAGATCTGTTGCCTGTGATTTAACTAGGTTATGTACATTTTGTATTATTTAAAATTTTCGTTATATATTCTCAGTACAACTCTCTTATCAGACATATGACTTGTGAAAATTTTCTCCATTCTCTGGGTGGTCTTTTCACTTTCTTGATGGTAGTTTTTGAAGTAGAAAAGTGTTTAACTTTCATGTAGTTCAATTTTTCTGTTTTTCCTGTTGTCACTTGTGCTTTTGGTGGCATATCTAAAAAATTGTTACTCAATCCAAGACCATGGGCATTTAGTCCTTTGTTTCCTTCCAAGAATTTTATAGTTCAACTCTTATAATGCAATCTTTGATATATTTTGAATTATTATTTGTTTTTGTTGTGATGTAGGGAGGTCCAACTTCATGCTTTCGCCTGTAGCTATCCATTTATCCCACTATCACTTATTGAAAAGATTATTCTTTCTCATTGAATTGTCAGCATCCATGTAAAAAAATCAATAAATCATAAATGTGTGGATTTATGTCTGTACTGTCATTTTCATTTCATTGATATATATGTCTATCCAAGATGTTTTTAAGTTTTCAGTGTATACATTTTGTACTTTTTTTGGTAAATATATACCCATGTATTTTGGTTTTCTTGCTATCATAAATGTAATTTGCATAATTTCATATTTATTTTCTTAGCTAGTATGTAGTTATTTTAAATTGATTTTGTATCCTGCAGCCTTACTGTGCTCATTTATTTTAATAGTGTTTTTAATGATTTCCTTAGGATTTTCTATGTACAAGGTCATGTTATCCATAAACAGAGTTTTAGTTCTTCCTTTCGAATCTTGATGCCTTAATCTTTTTCATACCTAGTTTCCCTACATAAAATTTCGAGTACAGTGTTGAATGGAAGTGGCGTGAGCATGTATATTTGTATTGTCCCTGACTTTAGGGAAGCATTTCAGTCTTATACCATTAATTACGATTCACCCTGTAACTTTTCATAGATTCCATTTTTCAGACTGAAGAAGTTGACTTCTGTTCTTAATTTTTGGGTATCCTTCTCATGTAAAGGTACTAGATCTTGTCAAATGCTTTTTATGTAGCTATTGAGATGATGATGTGAGTTTTGCCCTTAATTATTATAATATGTTATATTATATTGACATTAATGTTGAAGCCACTGGTCAATCCTCTAATAAATCCCACTTATTCATACTTTAGAATCCTTTTTACGTGTTGGTGGATTAGCTTTGCTTGTATTGAGAATTTTTATGTGTAGTGTTTTTTTCCTACTATTTTTGTCTCAATTGAATATAAGGATAACATAAGCCTCATATAATGAGTTTGAAAGGGTCTTTTCCTTTTGTCTTTTTATAAGTGTTCGTGAAGGATTGGTGTTTATTCTCCTTTAAATGTTTGGAATTCTTCAATGAAGCCATCTGGTTACTGAACTTTTCACTATTATGGAGATTTTTTTAAACTTACTGATTGAATCTCTCTTCTTTTTAAGATCTGATCAGATTTTCTATTCCTTTTTGAGTCAGTTTCAGTAGTATCTGTCTTTCAGGAATTTGTGCATTTACTGGGTTACTTAATTTTTTGTCAAACAGTCATGCATAACATTTTATTATAATATTTTTAATTTTGTAGAATACATCTTCTCCCTTTTTCCCATGGTTTGTCTAGGCAAAGGTTATTCAATTTTGTTGATCTTTTCAAGGAATCAATCTTTGGTTTTATCAATTTTTCTCTATTACTTTACTATTCTCTCATTTATTTGCTCTCTAATCTTTATTATTTCCTTCTGATTTTATTTAGGTTAACTTTGCTTTTATTACTCTACTTTCCTATGGTGGAAGATTAGATTATTGATTTGAGTCCTCAGTGTGCTGTAGCTAACTAACATCAGCTTAACAGAGTCAGTTGTACACATATATCCAACTCTGCATTCAGTGGTGTCACATTCCTAGTGATATCAGTTTGAGTTTGTGTATTTTTCAGCCCCAGAAACTGGCAAATCATACAAATCAAGGGCTTCTGTTTTGGAGAGCTCTTTTACAAGTATACGTGGATGATTTGCTTGAGCCTCTTGTACAACTGGCTCTATTAGATGGCAGCAGGACTGCCCTTCTAGGTTTTGTTGCAATTTTAGAATTTTTTTCCAGAGCTTCATGTCAAAGATATTCATACTTATAATTTGTCTATTCTTAGACACTTCTGGAGTTATTAAATACTTCAAATCACAGTCAAATTGTTATCTTCAATTTTAGGATCAGAATATTTATTTCACTTATTTTGGACCTGTGTTCTGATATTCATTTTCTTTCATTGATATCTGCAGTATTTGTGGTGATGAAATTTTAGCATGATCAACCTTTTGAAAATGGAAGTGAGTGTTCAGAGCATTTTTGGATAAGGGCATTGGCTGAGCTCTCTGGACTTGTAATTATTTTCTCCTGCAGTTTGCTTTTTTTTTTTTTTTTTTGCAGTTGAAAATACACAACAGCTGTCTTCTGGAAAGCATAAAGCAAATACTTAAATCTGACACCTGGCTGTGAATTATAATCAGGTGCAGAATCAGCCTCTGTTCATGTGCCTTGCTTCTACTTTAGTTGGCTAAAAGGATTTTTTATTTTAAAGTTGCTCTTGAGTCATGACCTTTAATGACAAACCTCAGCCCAACATAGATTGATTATAGCTGAGTTACAAAGTGCCCCTAGAGCATTCAAAATGAAAATGCTGACCGTGTATGCCTTTAGTGGAGCTAGGCTAGCAGCTGTGGAAGCATTGTAGTTCACAAAAAGGTTAGTGAAACATTTGAAGCTGAAGGCATGATTGTGAATCTCTTAATTATTTAGAGATTCGTGGACAGAGAATTCAGTTTCTATTTGGAACTTCTTTCAGAAAGCCAGTTAATTTTTCAAGGGTGATAATGAAATATAAATTTGCAAATATACTTAAATCCTGGTTTTGCTGTTTGCTAATCACGTGACTTTGGTCAAATTTCTTTAGTTTTTTGAACCTCAGTTTCCTTAACTACATATTAGAAACAATATAATGCATAACAATATAATGCATAACAATATAATGAAAATCCGCCTTTCAGGGTTATTATAAGGTTTAAATGAAGGCTAAATATATGTATATTCATATGCATCTAGCATCTTATATGTGCCTTTCCCTTTCACTGCTAGTTGTCACTCATCCTTGTCATTTGCCTGGGACATATTTTTTAAAATCACTTTTTTTCTTTCTCTGATTGAAACAATTTCTTCTAAGTCATCAGAATAATTCAACTACTAGAAAAAGGGTATCTGAGACTTTATTATGATGATTTCTACAATTATTACATTTTATATGAAAGCCAGGGCTTCCCTGGTAGCCCAGGTGATAAAGAATTTGCTTGCAATGCAGGAGACCCTGGTTTCATTCCTGGGTTGGGAAAATCCCCTGGAGAAAGAATAGGCTACTTACTCTGGTATTCTTGGGCTTCCCTTGTGGCTCAGATGGTAAGTAATCCACCTGCAATTTTGGAGACCTGGATTTGATCCCTGGGTTGGGAAGATCCCCTGGAGGAGGGCATGGCAACCCACTCCAGTATTCTTGCCTGGAGAACCCCCATGGATAGAGGAGCCTGGCAGGCTACAGTCCATGGGCTCTCAAAGAGTTGGACATGACTGAGCGACTAAGCACAGTACATATGAAAGTCAGATTACCTCAGAGACATGTAATTTATTGTACTCTTGTTACATTTAGATAGTTTCCTAAGTATTTTACATGTATTATCTCCTTCAGTATTTATGTTCCCAATGATAGGCACCATTACAATCGTCATTTTAAAGATAAGGATATAGCTTGCCCAAGTCATATTGCTATTAAACTGGGTTAGGTTCGAGATAGAGACTCTCATGCTATGTACCATGTCAGCAAACCAAGACTTGACCATGTTTCTTTGGCTTGGCTCTTCCAGAGAAGGAAGTCCCAGGTCCACCAGTCAGTGCTTCCCTGCTCAGCACAAGTTACCTAACCTGGCTCTAAGACTTCCCTTTTCTTCCTGTAAGGAAAGTGACCTTATTTTAACCAATCAGCAAATGCCCAGGGTTAAGTTCCTTGTTCCTGGTCATGCTGGTCTATAAGAATTTCAAGCCTGGTATAGCTCCTCAGAGCTTTTTTCTGTCTACTAGATTGAAATGCTGCTTGGTTCATAAATCACTGAATAAAATCCTACAAGATCAGTAAATTACCTGTGGAAAATTCTCTTTTAACATAGCTAAATTACATGGAGGAGGTAAAATTTTAACCAAGCAGTTTTTCTTTACAGTTTCCAAATACATGGTACTCAATTTGTGGTACAAGGCCCATCAGTACTGGCATCATCTGAAGCTTGTTAGAAATGTGTAATCTTTGGCCCCACCCCACAATATACATTTTAACTAGATTCTCAGTTCTCATATGTGCATTGAACTTTCAGAACTACTTCTTTAAACCACTCTGATATTCTCGCCTGGGGAATCCCATGGACAGAGGAACCTAGCAGGCTACAGTCCATAGGGTCGTAAAGAGACACAAGTAAAGCGACTTAGTGTGCAGTCCCTACTTGACACTTGCATTTCTTGTATAACCATCGAAATGAACAGGAGAATATAACACCAGCAATACCAGCATACCTAAGAAAATGAAGAAAAGTTTCACTTGTGTAAAACCTGAAATGTGTACTAGAAATAGCGAGGGGAGCCTAAATTGAAAACAGGCACTGAGGTCAGTCTGGCAGTTCTATTGAGATGGAAAAAGATTTACTAGAGTAAACCAAAGGAAAATTTATAGACTATCTGTTGTGTTTTCAGTAAAATTGAAGAAAAACATGAATTCTCTGATTAGAAACAGGGAAAGACATATTGAACTGGAAGCCAGAATCCTTGTTCTCACATCCCTGTGTCTCTATGAGTGAGGGAAATAGTTGTTGTTTAGTAGGTAAGTCATGTCTGACTCTTAGCCCACCAGGCCGCTCTGTCCATGGGATTTCCCAGGGAAGAATACTGTAGTAGGTTGCCATTTCCTTCTCCAGAGGGAAATTGAAATGAAAAAGTATATAAACTGAGCTTGCACTGAGTCTCTTCAATGTAAAGAGAATTTGGTATTACGGCTCCTGTAAATATAGCACTCAGGGAATCCTCAGGAAAAAAAAAATAATGATGGGCTTGCTTTAATTTTGTTTATAGTTTAAAAGGACTTAAAAATAATGCTCAAGTTAGCAAGGGAAGGATTCCTGTTCATTTAATATTGGCTTGTCATTTTAACTCCAAGAGAAAATAAATGTCCACACGGGAAGGTTTATACCCCTATTAGGAAAGCTAGTGAGGCATCCGCTGTGGATTTCACTGGTAGACTGAACTGAGATGAGGTTACCCACTTTCATTCTTTGAGGGCCTTAGGGTCTGCATAGGACCTTTCCAAAGGGAATGATGTCTGTGCTCATGAGAGTCTCTGTTAGCATTTACCTGAAGCTCTAGACACTCCAGTTGACATAAAAGCAGGAAGTGATTAAGGGAAAGAAAACTCTCTTCTTGTGAAGACAGATGGAATTTCCCAAAGGAAGAGCAGCAAGGGACTGTTGCTGAAACTTTAAAGAAGGGGTTGCACAGAAGGGAATGGGTATTGATAAAAGTGGTAACAAAGGGAACTAGACAGAAGGAAATTATTCACACTGGACATCTTCCAAGTTTGGAAAGCCCTCCATTGTGTGATAGAACAAAATGATCACATCTAATAAACTTACAACTTCTGTAGTTCCCACACTGCTACTATTTTGAGATACACAGGACCCTTAAGCAAAGAACTTGGTATAAAAATCATTATAGTCTAGTATCAGTTTGGTATGAGGAAGACTGGGGAAGGGTCATAAACACAGATAAGTACAAGTACACAAATCCTAAGTGTAGTACTTTATAGATTTGTATGAAATAAACACTTCCATGTAACCATCAGCCAGGTCAAGTTATAGAACATAACCAGCTCTATACAAGCCTCTTTATTCACCTCTTGCCACCCTGCCATCACCCTTCCAAAAGATAATCACAATTTTATAAGCCTATGTTAATTTTACCAAATTTTGAACTTTAATATGAGTTGAATTATACAGTATATACCCTTTGGTCACCATTCTCTTTAGCTCAAAGTATAATTTTAAAGTTCATCCATATCATTGAATATTGCTGTTTTTATCCATTTCATTTCTTTATAATATTTCAATATATGAGCGAACCAGTATATATCATGCATTATACTGTTTTATATTTTTTGCAGTTTGAGTAGTATTGTTGTGATCCCTCAAATGCATGTCTTGTAGTGTGTATATGTTTGCATTTCTGGACTGGTCTCGCTGGGTTGAAGGGCAAACACCTGGTTAGCTTTGTGAGATATTTGCCAGTTCACCTAAGTGAATGTACCAATTTTTACTCCCACTATCAGCATATGAGAGTTCTAGTTACTGCACCTCTTCACTAACATTTGCTATTGCTGTAAAGCAAACTATTACAAACTTAGTGGCTAGAGATAAGAACAATTTATTATTGCTTATACTGATACATCTGCAGGTGGTCCCAGGTTCAACTGATATGTTAGGTTCTCCTGAGTGGCTCTCCTCTAAACAGTGATTCTGGCTGGAATTTATTCTTTATGGTGGTCTCTTCTGTTTGTGTTTATTCAGGGACACAAACCAGAGAGTGGGTGAGCAGCAATTATACTGGGGAAACACTCCTCAGAAAGTGAAAGTGAAAGTCGCTCAGTCCTGTCCAACTCTTTGCAACCCCATGGACTGTACAGTCCATGGAATTCTCCAGGCTAGAATACTGGAGTGGGTAGCCTTTCCCTTCTCCAGGGAGTCTTCCCAACCCAGGGATTGAACCTGGGTCTCCAGCATTGCAGGAGGATTCTTTACCAGCTGAGTCACAAGGGAAGCCCAAGAACACTGAAGTGGGTAGCCTATCCCTTCTCCAGTGGATCTTCACAACCCAGGAATCCAACCAGGGTCTCCTGCATTGCAGGCGTATTCTTTACCAACTGAGCTAATAGAGATGACAAAAATGCATGTAGGCTAACAGAAACACTTAGGCCCTAAGAGTTAGGTTTGAAAATGTTGCACATTTACTTCTGATTTATTCTATTGGCAAGTCATAAGGTTAAAGTCAAAGATAAGAGTAGAGACAAATTTAACAGGAGGAATTAAAAAGTCCCATAGCAAGATCATTGTTACAGTAAGAGATGAAGAATTGACACTATTAATGCAATCTATCACAGCAGTCCTTTTTTTCCCTATATTGGTCATTTTGGTTGGGATGTTGTGATAACATACTGTGTTTTTAATTTGTATTTCTCTGATAGCAAATGGAGTTGAGAATTTAAAAAAAAATATTTTGATCCACTTGTGTATTATCTTCTTTTGTAAGGGGCTTTCCCACATCCTTTGCCTATTTCAAAAAAGTTGTCTGCCTTTTTCTCAGTGATATATAGAATGTTTAATAAAAATATATTCTGGATAGGAGCCCTTCATCTGATACATTTATTGCCAACATCTCCTCCAACTCTATGGCTTACTTTCTCAGTTTTAATCTCATCTTTGGATAAACAGAAGTTCTTAAATTTTAATGAAGTGTAATTTATTAACCTTTTTATGTTTAGTGTTTTAATATCCTATTTAAGAAATCATTGCTTCTCTAAAGGAAATGAGGACATTTCCTGTTATTTTTTAGATGCTTAATTATTTTAATTTCCATATTTAGATCTATAATCCAGCTGAAATTATTTTCACATGTGAAAGTTTCATTTTTTTCTATATAGACATCCAACTGGTTAAGTCACTTATTGAAAACAAAATGGGTTTCTTACTGCTTTGCAGTGCCACATTTGTGGAAAATCATGAGACCACATTGATATGAATATGTGTGACAGACAAAATTCTGAAATGGCTCTCCCAGATGCTACACACTAATGATGGGAATTTGTGAATATGATGATATAGCCTTCTCATAATCATGTTGTATTATATGGCACAATGGACCAAATAGTGTACAGATAAGGAGATCATCTGGGGTGGACATGGGCCTGATTTAATCACAAGCTCTTAAATGCATCACATTTTCTCCTATTTATGACAAGAGAGAAAGCCAGAGATTTGAAATATCAAAAGTACTCAACACACTGTTCCTGGTTAAAGGATAGAAGGGGCCATGCAAGGTGGTATGCAGGAAACCTTGAGATGGAGGGGACAGCTCTCAGCTGACAGCCAGTAAGGAAATAGGGAATTTAGATCTCCACTTGAAGGAACTGGATTTGGCTAACAATCTGAATGAGCTTGGAAACAAATTATTCCCTGTACCTTCAGATGAAATCTCAGTATTAATTTCGGCCTTGCAGGATTGAGCTGAGAAATGAGTTGAGCCCATCTGGACTTCTGACCTCCAGAGCCATGAGATACTAAATAGGTATGTTTTATTCTGCTTAGTTTGAGATGATTTGTTAGGTAGCAATAGAAAACTTTGCTTCTTGATTTCTCTTTTTTTTTTTTTGCTCCATAGTTTATTTTGGTATTTTTACCACATTAACAGTACTGTAATGCTTTAACTGTTATGCCTTTATAGAAAACTATGACTTCTGAGAGTATATATCATCCTTTTTTGTTCAAGATTATCTTGATTCTTCCTGACCTTGAAATTCTACATAAATTTTAGAATCATTTTATCTGTTTCCAAAACACAAAAACAAACAACAACAACAACAACAACAAAAACACAGCCATTATTTTACTTCTAATTACAATGAAGAGAATTGTCCTTATATTTTGAGTCTGGTGGAGGGGGGGGGGGAGCGGTCCTAAGATGGCAGAGGGATAGGATGGTGAGACCACTTTCGCCCTCATAAATTCATCAAAAGATCATTTGAATGCTGAGCAAATACCACAAAATAACTTCTGAACACTGGCGGAAGACAACAGGCACCAGAAAGGCAGCCCATTGTCTTTTAAAGGATGTAGGACAAAATATAAAAGACAAAAAGAGAGACAAAGGAGTTAAGGATGGAGAACCATCCTGGGGAGGGAGTTGTAAAAGAGAAGTTTCCAAACACCAGGAAACCCTCTCACTGGTGGGTCTGTGGGGAGTTTTGGAATCTCAGAGGGCAACATAACCGGGAGGAAAAAGTAAATGAATAAAACCCACAGATTACGTGCCTAATTGCAACTCCCAGCTGAGAAGTAGCCCAGACATTCACATCCGCCACCAGCAAGCGGGGGCTGAACAAGGAAGCACGGGCTGCATTGCTTAGGGTAAGGACTGGGCCGGAATGCCCTGAGGACAATCTGAGGGAGCTAACATGAGCTAGCAACCCAAACTGTAGGATGGCCAGAGAGAGAGAGAGAGAAAAGAGGAAGAGAGAGAACTTTCCTGTGAAAAGCTCGAACCTAAGGCACTGCCAAGCTCACTCACAGAACAAAGGACTGAGCGAATACCAGAGGAGAGCTAGCTGGCAGTGGACCAGCCTATTGCCCACTGGAGGCAGGGAGACAGGCGGGTGACTGCCAGAGCTGAAAGGCAAGGGGCAACCTTAGCCTCAGAGACGGCATCCTCTAACAAACTGTGAACAGGCTCCCAGTTGCTAACTAAGTCTTCCTGGGATCCTGGATGGTTGACATCCACCAGGAGGGTTGCAGACAAAGATCAGCTCCCCAGAGGAGACACACAGCACACCTAGACAGCACTCCCACTGTGCACCCAAGAAACCGAGCAGCTGGGACCAGGGAGGTGATAAGATGCACCACCCCACCTGGGGAGAGTGTGGTCACAAAGCACCTAGTTGCCTGAACTGCTCGGACCAGGGAAGGGCACAAAACGCAGGGCCAACCAAGCCTGTGCCTTTGTGGAGTACCTGAGAACCTGAACCTGAGTGGCTTAGACCTGAGAAATGCATGCAACCAAGGGCCCACTTTAGACAGTTCCTGCAGAGCAACCTGGAGCCTGAGCAGTTTAGACTGGGAAAGCACACACGCCGTGAGCAGGGGCAAACCCAGTGTGGCCAAGACATTGCGAGTACTCCCCACACATGCCAGTGATATTTGTTTGCAGTATTCCTCCCTCCCCTCAGCACAATTGAACAAGTTATCCTAAATAAGTGAGGACCTTCGCCCCCTTGTGTAAGGGTGGAAGTTAGATACCGAAGAGACTTGCAAACAGGAAGCCAAAATAAACAAAGAAGATGTAATCACTTTGGAAGTGACAGGTGCAACAGATTAAAACACTTTAATTAGCATGGACTACACTGGAAAGGACCTATAGACCTTGAGAAGAAGTATAAGCTGGAACAAGGAACTATCTGAAACTGAACTGACCCCACACTGTCCTCAACAGCTCCAGAGAAATTCCTAGATATATTTTACTATTATCATTTAAAATTTTTAAGTTCTTTTTTACTTCTTAAATTTTCATTTTTAAAACCTACTATTCAGTTTAGTTCAGTTCAGTTGTTCAGTTGTGTTTGACTCTTTGCGACCCCATGAATCGCAGCATGCCAGGCCTCCCTGTCCATCACCAACTCCCAGAGTTCATTCAGACTCACGTCCATTGAGTCAGTGATGCCATCCAGCCATCTCACCCTCTGTCATCCTCTTCTCCTCTTGCCCCCAATCCCTCCCAGCATCAAAGTCTTTTCCAATGAGTCAACACTTCACATGAAGTGGCCAAAGTACTGGAGTTTCAGCTTCAGCATCATTCCTTCCAAAGAAATCCCAGGGCTGATCTCCTTCAGAATGGACTGGTTGGATCTCCTTGCAGTCCAAGGGACTCTCAAGAGTCTTCTCCAACACCACAGTTCAAAAGCATCAGTTCTTCAGCTATCAGTCTTCTTCACAGTCCAACTCTCACATCCATACATGACTACTGGAAAAACCATAGCCTTGACTAGACGTACCTTAGTCGGCAAACTAATGTCTCTGCTTTTGAATATGCTATCTAGGTTGGTCATAACTTTTCTTTCAAGGAGTAAGCGTCTTTTAATTTCATGGCTGCAGTCACCATCTGCAGTGATTTTGGAGCCCCCCCAAATAAAGTCTGACACTATTTCCACTGTTTCCCCATCTAATTCCCATGAAATGATGGGACCAGATGCCATGATCTTCATTTTCTGAATGTTGAGCTTTAAGCCAACTTTTTCACTCTCCTCTTTCACTTTCATCAAGAGGCTTTTTAGTTCCTCTTCACTTTCTGCCGTAAGAGTGGTGTCATCTGCATATCTGAGGTTGTTGATATTTCTCCTGGCAATCTTGATTCCAGCTTGTGTTTCTTCCAGTCCAGCGTTTCTCATGATGTACTCTGCATAGAAGTTAAATAAGCAGGGTGACAATATACAGCCTTGACGCACTCCTTTTCCTATTTGGAACCAGTCTTTTCCATGTCCAGTTCTAACTGCTGCTTCCTGACCTGCATACAGATTTCTCAAGAGACAGGTCAGGTGGTCTGGTATTCACATCTCTTTCAGAATTTTCCACAGTTGATTGTGATCCACACAGTCAAAGGCTTTGGCATAGTCAATAAAGCAGAAATAGATGTTTTTTCTGGAACTCTCTTGCTTTTTCCATGATCCAGCAGATGTTGGCAATATGATCTCTGGTTCCTCTGACTTTTCTAAAACCACCTTGAACATCAGGAAGTTCACGGTTCACATATTGCTGAGCCTGGCTTGGAGCATTTTGAGCATTACTCTACTAGCATGTGAGATGAGTGCAATTGTGCAATAGTTTGAGCATTTTTTGGCATTGCCTTTCTTTTGGATTGGAATGAAAACTGACCTTTTCCAGTCCTGTGGCCACTGCTGAGTTTTCCAAATTTGCTGGCATATTGAGTGCAGCACTTTCACAGCATCATCTTTCAGGATTTGGAATAGCTCAACTGGAATTCCATCACCTCCACTAGCTTTGTCCGTAGTGATGCTTTCTAAGGCCCACTTGACTTCACATTACCTTGCCAAAAAAAAAAAACCCTACTTTTAAAGCAAATTATATATATATATTTATAACTCTTGCAATTTTGTCTTGTTTTTTTAATTTATATTTTTTAGAGTCTAATCTCTACTCTAGATTTTTAATCCTTGCTTTTTGGTATTTGTTATCAATTTGTACCTTTAAGAATCCAATCTTCAGTACCCATTTTTACTTAGGAGTGTGATTACTGGCTTGATTGTTCTCTCCCTTTTTGACTCTCTTTTTTTCTCTCCCAGGTCACCTCTATCTCTTCCCTCCCCCTTCTCTACTTATCTCTGTGAATGTCTTTGGATGTTCCAGGCTGTGGAGAACACTTAGGGAACTGATCATTGGCAAGATTGGTCTCTCTCCTTTTGGCTCCCCCTTATCTCCCCCTGGACACCTCTATCTTCTTCCTCCCTCTTCTCTTCTCTGTGGAACTCTGTGAAACTATCTGGGTGTTCCAGACTGTGGAGAGCAAATAGGGAATTGATTACTGACTAGATTGCTCTCTCCCTTTTTGATTCCTCCTCTTCTCCTCCTGGTCATCTCTATCTCCCTCCTCCCTCTTCTCCTCTCCATGTAACTCTGTGAACCTCTCTGGGTGTCCCTCAGTGTGGAGAAACTTTTCATCATTAACCTAGATGTTTTATCACCCATGCTGTATGGATGGAGAAGTCTTGAGGCTACTGTAAGAATAAGACTGAAAGTCAAAGGCAGGAGGCTTAAGCTCAAAACCTGAGAACACCAGAGAACTCCTGACTCCAGGGAAAATTAATCTATAAGAGATCATCCAAAAGCCTCCATTACAAGCCAACAAGTTTCAGAGCAAGACATACCATGCAAATTCTCCAGGAACACAGGAACATAGGTTTTTTTTTTTTTAATTTCCATACAAAAGGTGAAATCATTTGTTCTGGTTCTCTGAAAAATGCTGTTGGTAACTTGATAGAGATTGCCTTGAATTTATAGATTGCTTTGGGAAGTATACTCATTTTCACTATATTGATTCTTCCAATCCATGAGCCTGGTATCTTTCTCCATCTGTTTGTGTCCTCTTTGATTTCTTATATCAATGTTCTATAGTTTCTATGTATACGTCTTTTGTTTCTTTAGGTTGATTTATTCCTAAGTATTTTATTCTTTTTTTTTATTTTTAAAATATCAGTTCAGTTCAGTTCAGTCACTCAGTCATGTCTGATTTTTAATTGGAAGCTAATTACTTTACAATATAGTATTGATTTTGCTGTACATCGACATGAATCTGCCACAGGTTTACACGTTTTCCCAATCCTGAACCCCGCTCCCACCACCCTCCCCATCCCATCCCTCTGGGTCATCCCAGTGCACCAGCCCCAAGCATACTGTATCATGCATCGAACCTGGACTGGCGATTCATTTCACATATGATAATATATAAGTTTCAATGCCATTCTCCCAAATTATCCCACCCTCACCCTCTCCCACAGAGTCCAAAAGACTGTTCTATACATCTGTGTCTCTTTTGCTGCCTCACATAGAGGGTTAACATTACTATCTTTCTAAATTCCATATATATGTGTTAGTATACTGTATTGGTGTTTTTCTTTCTGGCTTACTTCACTCTGTATAATAGGCTCCAGTTTCATCCACCTCATTAGAACTGATTCAAATGTATTCCTTTTAATGGCTGAGTAATACTCCATTGTGTATATGTACCACCACTATCTTATCCATTCATCTGCCGATGGACATCTAAGTTGCTTCCATGTCCTGGCTATTATAAACAGTGCTGTGATGAACATTGGGGTACATGTGTCTCTTTCAATTCTGGTTTCCTCGGTGTGTATGTCCAACAGTGGGATTGCTGGGTTGTATGGCAGTTCTATATCCAGTTTTTAAAGGAATCTCCACACTGTTCTCCATAGTGGTTGTACTAGTTTGCATTCCCACCAACAGTTTAAGAGGGTTCCCTTTTCTCCACACCCTCTCCAGCATTTATTGCTTGTAGACTTTTGGATAGCAGCCATTCTGACTGGTGTGAAATGGTACCTCATTGTGGTTTTGATTTGCATTTCTCTGGTAATGAGTAATGTTGAGCATCTTTTCATGTGTTTGTTAGCCATCTATATGTCATCTTTGGAGAAATGTCAGTTTAGTTCTTTGGCCCATTTTCTGATTGGGTCATTTATTTTTCTGGAGTTGAGCTGCAGGAGTTGCTTGTATATTTTTGAGATTAGTTGTTTGTCAGTTGCTTCATTTGCTATTATTTTCTCCCATTCTGAAGGCTGTCTTTTCACCTTGCTTATAGTTTCCTTTGTTGTGCAGAAGCTTTTAATTTTAATTAGATCCTATTTGTTTATTTTTGCTTTTATTTCCAGTATTCTGAGAGGTGGGTCATAGAGGATCCTGCTGTGATTTATGTCAGAGAGTGTTTTGCCTATGTTCTCCTCTAGGAGTTTTATAGTTTCTGGTCTTATGTTTAGATCTTTAATCCATTTTGAGTTTATTTTTGTGTATGGTGTTAGAAAGTGTTCTAGTTTCATTCTTTTACAAGTGGTTGGCCACTTTTCCCAGCACCACTTGTTAAAGAGATTGTCTTTTCTCCATTGTATATTCTTGCCTCCTTTGTCGAAGATAAGGTGTCCATAGGTGTGTGGATTTATCTTTGGGCTTTCTATTTTGTTCCATTGATCTATATTTCTGTCTTTGTGCCAGTACCATACTGTCTTGATGACTGTGGCTATGTAGTAGAGCCTGAAGTCAGGCAGGTTGATTCCTCCAGTTCCATTCTTCTTTCTCAAGATTGCTTTGGCTATTTGAGTTTTTTTGTATTTCCATACAAATTGTGAGATTATTTGTTCTAGCTCTGTGAAAAATACTGTTGGTAGCTTGATAGGGATTTCATTGAATCTATAGACTATTTTGGGTAGTATTCTCATTTTCTCTATATTGATTCTTCCGATCCATGAACATGGTATATTTCTCCATCTGTTAGTGTCCTCTTTGATTTCTTTCACCAGTGTTTTATAGTTTTCTATATATAGGTCTTTAGTTTCTTTAGGTAGATATATTCTTAAGTATTTTATTCGTTTCTTTGCAATGGTGAATGGAATTGTTTCCTTAATTTCTCTTTCTGTTTTCTCCCACCTGCACCACCCATACATTGTTATACATTGTTACTGTATAGGAATGTAAGGGATTTCTGTGTGTTAATTTTATATCCTGCAACTTTACTATATTCATTGATTCGCTCCAGTAATTTTCTGGTGGAGTCTTTAGGGTTTTCTATGTAGAGGTTCATGTCATCTGAAAACAGTGAGAGTTTTACTTCTTCTTTTCCAATTTGGATTCATTTTATTTCTTTTTCTGCTCTGATTGCTGTGGACCAAACTTCCAAAAATATGTTGAATAGTAGTGGTGAGAGTGGGCACCCTTGTCTTGTTCCTGGCTTCAGGGGAAATGTTTTCATTTTTCACCATTGAGGATAAATGTTTGCTGTGGGTTTGTCATATATAGCTTTTGTTATGTTGAGGTATGTTCCTTCTATTCCTGCTTTCTGAAGGTTTTTTTTAATCATAAACGGATGTTGAATTTTGTCAAAGGCTTTCTCTGTATCTGTTGAGACAATCATATGGTTTTTATTTTTCATTTTGTTAATGTGGTGTGTTACATTGATTGATTTGCAGATATTGAAGAATCCTTGCATCCCTGGGATAAAGCCCACTTGGTCATGATGTATGATCTTTCTAATATGTTGTTGTATTCTGTTTGCTAGAATTTTGTTAGGGAATTTTTCATCTATGTTCATCCGTGATATTGGCCTGTAGTTTGCTTTTTTGTGGCATCTTTGTCAGGTTTTGGTATTAGGGTGATGGTGGCCTCATAGAATGAGTTTGGAAGTTACCCTTCCTCTGAAGATTTCTGGAAGAGTTTGAGTAGCATAGGTGTTAGCTCTTCTCTAAATTTTTGGTAGAATTCAGCTGTGAGGCCATCTGGTCCTGGGCTTTTGTTTGTTGGAAGATTTCTGATTACAGTTCCGATTTCCGTGTTTGTGATGGATCTGTTAAGATTTTCTATTTCTTCCTGGTTCAGTTTTGGAAAGTTATACTTTTCTAAGAATTTGTCCATTTCTTCCAAGTTGTCCATTTTATTGGCATATAGTTGCAGATAGTAGTCCCTTATGATCATTTGTATTTGTGTTGTCTGTTGTAATTTCTTCATTTTCATTTCTAATTTTGTTGATTTGATTTTTCTCTCTTTGTTTCTTGATGAGTCTGGCTAATGTTTTGTCAATTTTATTTATCTTCTGAAAGAACCAGCTTTTAGCTTTGTTGATTTTTGCTTTGGTCTCTTTGTTTCTTTTGCATTTATTTCTGGCCCAATTTTTAGGATTTCTTTCCTTCTACTAATCCTGGGGTTCTTCATTTCTTGCTTTTCTAGTTGCTTTAGGTATGCAGTTAGGTTATTTATTTAACTTTTTTCTTGTTTCTTGAGGTAAACCTGCATTGCTATGAACTTTCCCCTTAGCAGTGCTTTTATGGCGTCCCATAGGTTTTGGGTTGTTGTCTTTTCATTTTCATTCATTTCTATGGATATTTTGATTTTGTCTGTGATTTTTTGATTTTTCAGAAGCGTGTTGTTTATCCTCCATATGTTGGAATTTTTAATAGTTTTTCCCCCCTGTAATTGACATCTAATCTTACTGCATTGTGTTCAGAAAAGATGCTTCAAACGATTTCAATTTTTTTGAATTTACCAAGGCTAGATTTATGGCCCAGGATGTGATCTATCCTGGAGAAGGTTCCGTTTGCACTTGAGAGAAAGTGCAAAATTCATTGTTTTGGAGTGAAATGTCCAATAGATATCAATTAAGTCTAGCTGGTCCAGTGTATTGTTTAAAGTTTGTGTTTCCTTGTTAATTTTCTGTTTAGTTGTTCTATCCGTAGATGTGAGTGGGGTGTTAAAGTCTCCCACTATTATTGTGTTTTTGTTAATTTCCTCTTTCATACTTGTTAGCATTTACCTTACATATTGCAGTGCTCATATGTTGGGTGCATATATATTCATCATTGTTATATCTTCTTCTTGGATTGATCCTTTGATCATTATGTAATGTCCTTGTCTCTTTTCACAGACTTTGTTTTAAAGTCTATTTTATCTGATATGAGTATTGCTACTCCTGCTTTCTTTTGGTCTCTATTTGCATGGAATATCTTTTTCCAGCCCCTCCCTTTCAGTCTGTATTTGTCCCCTGTTTTAAGGTGGGTCTCTTGTAGACAACATATGTAGGGGTCTTGTTTTTGTATCCATTCAGCCAGTCTTTGTTTTTGTTTGGGGCATTCAGCTCATTTACATTCAAGGTAATTATTGATAAACATGATCCCGTTGCCTATTACTTTGTTGTTTCGGGTTCGAGTTTAAATGCTTTTTCTGTGTTTCCTGTCTAGAGAAAATCTTTTAGCATTTGCTGAAGAGCTGGTTTGGTGGTGCTGAATTCTCTCAGCTTTTGCCTGTCTGTAAAGCTTTTGATTTGTCCTTCATATCTGAATGAGATCCTTACTGGGTACAGTAATATGGGTTGTAGGTTTTTCTCTTTTATCACTTTAAGTATTTCCTGCCATTCCCTCCTGGCCTGAAGAGTTTCTATTGAAAGATCAGCTGCTATCCTTATGGGAATACCCTTGTGTGTTATTTGTTGTTTTTCCCTTACTGCTTTTAATATTGTTCTTTGTGTTTGATCTTCATTAATTTCATTACTACTTCTCTTGGGCTGTTTTGCTTTGGGTTTATCCTGTTTAGGATTCTCTGGGTTTTGGTCTTAAACCTCCTGCCTCTGATTTTCAGTCTTATTCTTACAGTAGCCTCAAGACTTCTCCATCCATACAGCACCGAAGAGAAAACATCTGCGTTAATGGTGAAAGGATTCTTCACAGTGAGGGACACCCAGAGAGGTTCACAGAGTTACATGGAGAAGAGAAGAGGATGGAGGGAGATAGAGGTGACCAGGAGGAGAAGAGGAGGAGTCAAAAGGGGAGAAAGCATTCTAGCCAGCAATCAATCTCCTATGTGCTCTCCAGTCTGGAACCCTCAGATTCACGGAGTTCCATAGAGAAGAGAAGAGGGAGTAAGGAGATATAGGTGACCAGGAGGAGAAAAGGTGGAATCAAAAGGAGAGAGACAGATCTAGGTGGCAATCAGTTTCCTAAGTGTTCTCCACAGCCTGGAACACACACAGAGATTCCCAGAGTTGGGTAGAGAAGAGAAGGGGGAGGGAAGAGATAGGGGTGACCTGGGGGAGAAAAAGGAGAGTCAAAAAGGGAGAGAGCAATCAAGCCAATAATCACACTCCTAAGTAAAAATGGGTACTGAAGATTGGATTCTTAAAGGTACAAAATTGATAGTAAATACCAAAGAGCACATATTAAAAATCTAGAGTAGTGGTTAGACTCTCAAAAATACAATATTAAAAAAACAAAACAAAATCACAAAAATTATAAAAAATACATATGAAGTTTGCTTTAAACTTAAGGTCCTTTTTTTTTGTAAGGTAATAGTACGTTATAAAAAGGAAAATTAAAGGAGTAACAGAGAACTTAAAATTTAAAAAAATGATAATAGTAAAATATATCTAGGAATTTCTCTGGAGCCATTGCAGGCAGTTGGTATTAGTTTAATTTGAAATAGTTCCTTGTTCCAGCTTATACTTCTCAAGATCTATCGGCCCCTTCCAATGTAGTTGGTGCTAACTACAGCATTTTAATCTGTTGCACCTGTCACTTCCAAAGCGGTTCTCTGTGTTTATTTTGGCTTCTTCTGTTTGCAGTTCTCTTAAGTGTCTAATTTCAGCCCTGACAGAATGGGGCAAAGGTGGTCACTTATTTAGGCTCACTTGTTCTGTCCTGCTGTGGGGAGGGAGGAACACTGCAAACAAATATCACCGGCATGTGTGGGGAGTGCTCGCAGTGTCTCGGCCACACTGGGTTTGCCCCCATGCACAGCGTGTGTTTTTTCCTGGTCTACACTGCTCAGGCTCCCAGTTGCTCTGCAGGAGAACTTTCAAAAGTGGGCCCTGGGTTGCGTTCATTTCTTGGGTACTCCACAAAGGCACAGACTCGGTTGGGCCTGTGTTTTGTGCCCTTCTCAGGTCCGAGCAGCTCAGGCGACTAGGTGCTTGGCGAGCACACTCTCCCCAGGTGGGGTACCTCTTTATGCCTCCCCCGTCCGAGCCACTCGGTTTCCTTGGTGTGTAGTGGGCACGCCCTCTACAGGTGTGCTGTGTGTCTCCTCTGGAGAGCTGATCCCTGGCTGTGACCATCCCAGCGGATGTCAACTGTCCAGAATCCCAGGGAGTCTTGCTTAGCAACTGGGAGCCTGCTCTCAGTTTGGTAGAGGATGCCGTCTCTGGGGCCGAGGTTGCCCCTTTCTGGCTCTGGCTGTCGCCTGCTTGCCTCCCTGCCTCTGGTGGGTGATGGGATGGTCTGTACCTGCTAGCTCTCCTCTGGTATTCGCTTGGTCCTTTGTTCTGTGAGCGGGCCCAGCAGTGCGATAGGTTAGGGTTTTTTGTGGGATAGTTCTCTCTCTCTCTTTTTTCCTCTTTCTCTCTTTGGCTATCCCACCGTTTGGATTGCTGTCTCACTTTAGCTCCCTCAGGTTGCCCTCAGGGCATTCAGGGCTGGTCCTTACCCTAAGCAATGCAGCCAGCGCCTCCTCATTCAGCCCCCGCTTGGTGGTGGTGGATGCCAGCTTCTGGGCTACTTCTCTGCTGGGAGTTGCTGTTAGGCACGTAATCTGTGGGTTTTATTTATTTATTTATTTTTCCTCCTGGTTATGTTGCCGTCTGAGATTCCAAAACTCCCCACAGACCTGCCGGTGAGAGGGTTTCCTGGTGTTTGAAAACTTCTCCTTTTAAGACTCCCTTCCCGGGAGAGGTCTCCATCTCTAACTCTTTTGTCTCTTTTTATCTTTTATATTTTGTCCTACCTCCTTTCGAAGACAGTGGACTCCCTTTCTGCGTACCTGATGTCCTCTGCCAGTGTTCAGAAGTTATTTTGTGGAATTTACTCAGCGTTCAAATGATCTTTTGATAAATTTGTGGAGGGGAAAGTGGTTTCCTTGTTCTATTCCTCTGTCATCTTAGGACAGACCCTGTCAATTCTTTTATGGGTCATGCTTTTTGTATGATGCCTTAGAACAATCAACAGTGACACAGAGCTGTTTAGTGATTTGCTATAGGGTTGTTTCAGCATCATTTTTTAAAGCTACTATCTTTTCTTCATTTAATTGCCTTTATACATTTGTCAAATATTCACTGAACATATATGTTTTCTCTCATTCTGGACTGTCTCTTCTGTTTCATTAATCTGTATTTCAGCTCTTTTGTCTATACCAAACTGTCTTGAGTACTATAGCTTGAAATCTTAAAATAGAGTAATTGAGGCCCTCTACTTTTGTACTTTAACAAATTATTTTTGGTTGATCTACCTCCTTTGTCATTTAATGTACATTTTATAATCTTGTTTTCAGCTACAAAGTAACCCTATAAGAATTGCATTTACTCTATCAGTTAAGAGAAAATTCACTTGTAGAACCCGTATATATGTGTTTTCATATCATAGGAATATAATATATCTGTCTGTTTAGGTTTTGTTTGATTTCTTTCAGCAGTCCTTTGTAGTTGTCTGCATACTATTCCAGCACACATTTACTTAGATTTATTCCTGACATTTCACTTTTTGAGGCTATCATAAACTGTATTTATGGAAATTTTGGTTTCCAAGTGTTCATTGAAAAAAATTAATTTTTGTACATTGACCTTGTTTTTTATGATGTAGCAAGAAGTTATTACTTCTGGAGCATTTTTAGATTCTTTTTACTCTTTTTTATTCATTTTTTTTCATTGGAGGATAATTGGATTATAATATTGTGTTGGCCTCTGCCATACATCAACATGAATGAGCCACAGGTATACATATGTCCCCTCCCTTCTGAATCTCCCTCCCATCTCCTATTCCATTTCACCCCTCTGGGTTGTCACAGGGCACTGGGTTGAGCTCCCTGTGTCACACAGCAAATTCCCATTTGCTATCTATTTTATATACATTAATGTCTATGTTTCCATGCTATTCTCTCAGTTCATCCAACCCTCTGCTTCCCCCACCGTGTCAAGTCTGTTCTCTATGTCTGTGTCTCTGTTGCTGCCCTGCAAATAGGTTCATCAGTACCATCTTCCTGGATTCCATATGCACTCATTAATATACAGTATCTGTCCTCTTTCTGACTTACTTCACTTCACCCTTTATAATAGACTTTAGATTCATCCACCTCATTAGGACTGAATTGAATGTGTTCTTTTGTATAGCTGAGTAATATTCCATTGTATATATGTACCACAATTTCTGTATCCATTCATCTGTGGATGGACATCTAGATTTCTTCCATGTCCAAGCTATTGTAAAAAGTTCTACAACAAATACTGAGGTATATGTGTCTCTTTAAATTATGGTTTTCTCAGAATATATGTCCATTAGTGAGATTGTTGTGTCATAGGGTAGTTCTGTTCCTAGTTTTTGATGGCATCCCTATACTGTCCTCCATAGTCTGTGTGTGTTCTAAGTCTCTTCAGTCATGTCTGATTCTTTGTGACTCTATGGACTGTAGCCCACCATGCTCCTCTGTCTATGGGATTCTCCAGGCAAGAATGCTGGAGTAGGTTTCGATTTCCTCCTCCAGAGGATCTTCCTGACCCAGGGATCAAACCTGTATCTGTTAGGTTTCCTGCATTGTCAGATAGGTTCTTTACCACTAGCAGTACCTGGGAAGCCCTGGTTTCCTTAGTGACTGTGCCATTTTACATTCCCACCAACAGTGTAAGAGGGTTCCACATGCTCTCCAGTGTTTACTGTTTGTAGATTTTTTAATGATGATCATTCTGACTGATGTGAGGTGATACCTTGTTATAATTTTGATTTGTATTTCTCTAATCATGAGCAATGTTGAGTATCTTTTCATGTTTTTATTGGCCATCTGTATGTCTTCTTTGGAGAAATGTCTTATTTGATTGTGCTGTTTTTTTTTTTTTTCTGGTATCAAGCTGCATGAGATGTTTGTATATTTTGGAGATTAATCCTTTGTCAGGTGTTTAATTTTCAATTATTTTCTCCTATTCTGAGACTTGTCTTTTAATTTTGTTTGTTTCCTTTGATGTGCAAAAGCTTTTCAGTTAAAGTTCCATTTGTTTACTTTTGTTTTTATTTCCACTATTCTACGTTGGGTCAAAGAGGATATTGCTGTGATGTATGTCAAAGAGTGTACTGCCAATGTTTTCCTATAAGAGCTTTCTAGTTTCTAGCAGTGAAAGTGAAAGTATTAGTTGCTCAGTCATGTCCAACTCTTTGCAACCTCTGGGATTGTAGCCTGCCAGGCTCCTCTGTCATGGAATTTACCAGAAAAGATTACTGGAGTGGGTTTCCATTCCCTTCTCCAGGGGATCTTCCTAACCCCAGGATCAAACCTGGGTTTTCTGCATTGCAGGCAGATTCTTTACCATCTGAGCCAGCAGGGGAGCCCTTACATTTAGATCTTTAATTCATTTATTTGGGTACATGATATTAGAAACTATTCTGCTGCTGCTGCTGCTAAGTTGCTACTGTTGTGTCCAACCACATAGATGGCAGCATACCCGTCTCCTCTGTCCCTGGGATTCTCCAGGCAAGAACACTGGAGTGGGTTACCATTTCCTTCTGCAATGCACACATACATGCTAAGTTGCTTCAGTTTTGTCCAACTCTCTGCGACCCCATGGATAGCAGCCCACCAGGCTCCTCTGTCCACAGTATTCTCCAGGCAAGAATACTGGAGTGGGTTGCTATTTCCTTCTCTAAGAAAGTGTTGTAGCTTCATTAATTTATATGTGGCTGTCCGTTTTTCCTAGAACCATCTATTGGAGAAGCTCTCTTTTCTCCATTGTAGATTCTTGCCTGCTTTGTCAAAGATAATGTGCCCAGATGTGTGTGGGTTTATCTCTGGGCTTTATATCTTGCTCCATTGGTTTATATTTCTGTTTTTGTGCCAATACCATACTGTCTTGATGACTATAGTTTTGTAGTATAGTCTTAAGTTAGGAAGGTTGATTCCTCCAGCTCCATTTTTTTCCCATGATTACTTTGGCTATTAGGGTTATTTTGTGTTTCCACACAAATTGTAGATTCTTATTACTTCTAGGAGCATTTTTAGATTCTTCATGAATTTCTATATAGAGAGTCATATAATCTAAATAAGGGTGGATTTAATATTTTAAACTTAATGAGAAAGATAACTGATAAAACAACATATCTTTGTCATTGATTTCAAATTTAATACTTATACATATATACAAAGTAAATTATATGATTTGTCTTTTAAAATATATTGGTACTTGTTTCCTTGGCCCAGAATATGATCTATCTTGGTAAATGTTCTCTGTGTACTTGTAAAGACTATTCTGCTATTGCTGGGTGGAATGTTCTACTACTCTCAATTAGGCCAATTTGATTCATACGGTATTTCAAGTCTTCTATATCTTTATTGGGCTCCAAAATCACTGCAGATGGTGACTGCAGCATGAAATTAAAAGATGCTTGCTCCTTGGAAGTAAAGCTATGATTGAGCGAGCATATTAAAAAGCAGAGACATTGCTTTGCTGACCAAGGTCTGTCTAGTCAAAGCTATGGTTTTTCCTGTAGCCATGTATGGATGTGAGAGTTGGACTATAAAGAAAGCTGAGCACCAAAGAATTGATGCTTTTGAACTGTGGTGTTGGAGAAGACTCTTGAGAGTCCCTTGGACCACAGGGGGATCAAATCAGTCAGTCCTAAAGCAAATCAGTCCTGAATTTTCACTGAAAGGACTGATGCTGAAACTCCAATACTTTGGCCACCTAATGAGAAGAACTGACTCATTGGAAAAGACCCTGATGCTGGGAAAGATTGAAGGCAAGAGGAGAAGGGGACGATGGAGGATGAGATGGTTGGATGGTATCACCGGTTTGATGGACATGAGTTTGAGCAAGCTCCGGGAGTTGGCATTGGACACGGAAACCTGGTGTGCTGCAGTCCATGGGGTTGCAAAGAGTTTGACACGATTGAGAGACTGAACTGATATCATTACTGATTTTCTGTGTATTCAACACGGTATTTAGAGAATTATATTTAAGTCTCCAATCATGAATAACATTAAGTTAATATTTTATATTTTTTTCTATTTCCTCTATATTTTGTTTCGTTTTCCCCCTAACTTCTTTGGAGCTAATATTTTTCATTATTCTACTTTATCTTTTTTGTTCTATTAGCTATCATTGTTTACTTTAATAATTTAGTGACTCCTTCAGGGTTGATAGTATACAGCTAAAACTTCTCAAAGTCTGCCTTCATGTCATATTACTTTATGAATAGTATCCTTATAGCAATATATGTTTATTTCTTCCGTACTGACCTTTGTGTCATTGTTGTCATCTATTTTACCTTTACATATGTTTATAATCCTATAAACCTTGTTATGACTTTCCCTTGAAAATACTATTTTTCAGTGATTTTAAAAATGAGAAAACCCATCTTTTTTATTTATGCAAATATTTACAGTTTTTCAGTGTTCACCACTGTATTGAGTAAATCCATATTCTCACGGGAGTCTATTTCTTCTATCTGAATGAATTCTTTTAATGTGTTTGATAATGCAGGTCTATTGCTGATAAATTCTTTTACTTTTAAAACTTTAATGTTTTATTTTGTCTTTATTTTGGAAATATGCTGTCACTGGCTATGGAATTCTTGGTTGCCACTTCTTTTTTCTCTTTAAGTGTTTTAAAGCTATTTCTCCATAATTTTCTGGTTTATATTCATGCTACTTAGTGGGTATGGCCTTCCTAGTTGAGTGATGAAAACATTCTAGAAATAAATAGTGAAGATTAATACTTATACTGACTTGTCACTGACTTGTTAACTCTAAAATATTTTAAGTGATGAGTTTTACATTACATGTATTTTAGCACAATTAAAAAAATGGGCAAATAACTTGAAGACATATTTTTTTAAAAGAATATTCACTAGTGGTGTGTGCATCACCCAGCTTCAACAGTTATCAAGATTTTACTATCCATATTATATCCAGTTCCCTGCTTATTTCTATATTTTTGTTAGGCTATTTTGTCAAGCAAGTTCAGCCACCATTCCATTTCAACTGTAAAATTTTCAGTCAGTGTGTGTACCAATGTGATAAATTGTGTCTATGCTGCTGTGTATATGTCCAGAAGTTTAAGCTATTGCTTTGAACCACTGGCTAGTATTTTAGAGTGAGTAAACACCTTTATTTATTTGTCCCCAGAGGTGAACACCTAGTCTCCAACTATCCACTTCCACAGAATTGCTATGAAGAGCAGCCAAGTTCATTTGCTCTTGGATTTTACCTGAGGATTTTTCTGGGATACATACTCAAAAGTGAGTATTTAAACTTTACTAGAAGAGATAATAAAATTTATATTTTTATAAAACTGTTCTCTGCAGTGTGGGTGGCATTAGCTACTCGAAGCTGTATTGCAGAAAACCACTTACCTCTTGACTTCAGAGCCTCCTGTTTTATTCTTCTTTGGTGACCCACATCACTTGTCACACTTATTTGGACATACGTTGTAACCTCTGAACTTTTGTTGAGGGAAGGAATTAGGCCTGATTCACCAGATTTCAGAGAAGCTACCAGAGTGATTGTTTAATACATTTTAAGACTCCTCAGTTACTAATATATGACCTAGGTACACAGAACTGGCTGATGATCCATGTTTGTGTGCACTCAATCACACCCAACTCTTTGTGATCCCATGGACTATAACCCTCCAGGCTCCTCTGTCCATGGAATTTTCCAGGCAAGACTACTGGAGTGGGTTGCTATTTCCTTCTTCAGGGGATCTTCCCTACCCAGGGATCAAACCCTTGTCTCTTATGTCTCGTGTAATGGTAGGTGAATTCTTTACCTCTGCACCACTTGGGAACTCCAGTTAAATCTGTTTCGTTATGAATCCTACCACTGCCCTTTTGGAAACACAGTCTGTGAGGCCTTTCAGCCTTCCTATCTCCATCAAGAATTGTAGCAAGCCTCAAACTCTATAAAATTTTAAGTCATCATCAGGCTTTGGCTCAAGTTTCTTATCTTCTCAGGTTTCTCTGAATCCAATGCCAATGTGATCATGGTTTCCTTAGAACGTACATTCTGTCTCTGTGCTGATGATACGTGGTCAAATGTACTAGTTGGAAAAAAAATGCTTTTAGCACTTATACTGAGGTGATATTCTTTCATGTAAAAGAATATGGAGAAAAATACATGATGTTATCAATAAATAGGTTATTCTCAGGTTAGAGAAAATCTCAGAAACCAAGAAATTGGAATTTGAGGTTTGTCTTGGTGAAGATTTGTATCAAGTTGGGAGAGCCTAAAGGAAAGTAAGAAGAGAAGCAGTTGGCAGAAGGATATGTAGCTCTCAGTAGAAAGGAGGGTGCTCTGAGAACGTTCTCAGGATTAAATGGGGAGAGGGCCTGAAAATAGGTCTAGGAAACAGTAACAGGAGCAGAATTCTGGAGGACAGGATCTCTAACATTGACTTGTGATCCCGAGATATGCCCTCAAGACTTACTACCTGTGTTGGGCTAGAAACTCTGTGGCATCAGGGATCATATTCCCCCCCCCCAATAGCATGTAATCCCAGGCCTCTAACAACTCACTCAAAGCAAGGTCTCAATAAATTGTTTATGATATGATGTATTAATACTTTGTGCTACATATTACTTTTCTACTGGTGCTTTAACAGTTACCATAAGTTTACAAGCTTAAAAAAAAACACATGAATTTATTAGCTTATAGTGTTTTGGAATAGAAGTACAACAGGGTCTCACTGGGATAAAGGCAAGGTGCCAATAGAGCTGCATTCCTTTCTGAAGGCTACAGTGATAAGCCATTTTCTTGCCCTTTGTTAGCTTTAGGAACATAACCTGTCTCATTGCATCACTGCCATTGTCACATCTCCCTGACTCCTTTCTTCTGCAGCCCTCTGCCACTTTTTTGGACCCATTGTGATAATTCAAGAAATCCCTTTATTTTAAAATAAGCTGATTAGCAGCCCTAATGTCATTTGTAGTCTTAATTCCCCATCACCATGTAACTTAACATATTCACAGATTCCAAGAACTAGGCCATGAACATATTTGGAGGCACTCAGGAAGTAGCTCAATGGAAAATCTAGAAGTCACTTGCTAGGCCAAACGATTGCAAGGACCACAGGTTAGATGAACCTGTTGGTCAGTTTAGGATTATAAACTCCACTAACCTCACTATGTTTTTCCTCCAGTGACTAAAATCTGAATGAGAGACCCTCTACCTAGGGAGCTAAATGGAGAGAACTTGCTCTTGGAGGATTTGTCTCTTCCCAGAAGCTGGATGTTTGTTACCACTGTTCAGAAAAATTAAATTCACCACTGTTCCTCCTGTGACATCATCTCCCTTTCTCCAGAAGCCCTCAGGAGAGGAAAGGAGATAGGAAGCCAAACAGCCCCAGTGGTAAACTAAATTTATAAAAGTGTCTGTTGAATGCCAAAATATATTGGCAAATATATTTCATGTAAGACACACCTCTAGTTAAACCAGTCCCTGAGAGCATTTATCAGCCCTCAGTTGTATTTTCTTGCATACAAACACCCAGGACAACTTCCAGCAGATAAATATTTGCCCTTATTCCTACACTGGTAAAAACCAAGTCTGAGTGCTACCCTTAGTGAAATGAACATGGACCCTCAAATTTGAAACAGCACCAAGATAACCAGTACAGCAGGATTTTCTACTGAATCCTTGAGAGCCTCAGGAAGTGAATTCAGACTGTAAAACAGAAAACTGATATAATCTATGAGGATATGGGGGAAAGGAGGTAGGATGGAAAAGTTGTCTGATAGTAACCAATAAGTGAGTGCTCTTCAAAATATATAAGGGGAATTTGTTGGAGAGAAGAGAGATGATTTATACCTCCACTCAGGCTGAAATAAAGTTGTGTTAAGTTGAAGAGATAGCAGGTAAGGCATCCAAACTAGCAGTTGATTGTGACAAACAGGAGACAGAATGAATTAAAAATATGGAAGGTGGCCATGAGGGATGGCTTAGAGGAAATACCATCTCTGCCACAAGAATTGAACATGGGAAGATGAGAAGTAGAAGATCATTTGGGAAGGCTCTTTAGAGGTGTTAAGGAAATATCCCCAATTTCAAACCACAGAACATTGCCCCCTGGCATTCCCACCCTCCAGGGAGATGTCAGAATAGTGATTTGTGAGGTATAAGCCTTCTCTAGCTGCTGCTGCTGCTAAGTCGCTTCAGTCGTGTCCGACTGTGCAACCCCATAGATGGCAGCCCACCAGGCTCCCCCGTCCCTGGGATTCTCCAGGCAAGAACACTGGAGTGGGTTGCCATTTCCTTCTCCAATGCATGAACGTGAAAAGTGAAAGTGAAGTTGCTCAGTCATGTCTGACTCTTAGCGACCTCATGGACTGCAGCCCACCAGGCTCCCTTGTCCATGGGATTTTCCAGGCAAGAGTACTGGAATGGGGTGCCATTGCCTTCTCCAAGCCTTCTCTAGCTACTGTTGGCTAAAGGGAGTGCCTTGATGACCAAACAACGCTGAAAGGGTGTACTCCTCAGTGTCCTGGGGAGGGATTTCTACAAAAAGCGTAGGACCCTTAGGGTAGAAACCGGGAAGTTTGAACAAGGCTAAGATGACCAAGAAATAAAGGAGCTGGGTGTACTTAGGAGACAATGAACCGTAAGCACCAAAGGGAAGATCTTTAAACTCAAGTCCATAGGTGATAGCAAGGTCAGATGATCCTACCCAAGCTTCTCTTCTTTATTGACCATCTCTTCTACAAGAGGTTTACCTGTCCTTGCTGGCATGAGCCTTCTGTCCAATCTGCACCTATTCTCATTAAGACCCCCTTCCCGTTGCTCCTTCATTCTGTTTTCGCTGCCCAATACTGTTCTGAGCTCAACCTCTTGTCCTTTCAATTTCAGAAGACATGGAGGAGAACAAAGACTGCTTTACCTGAGTTCTAGTAATACATCTACTCACAGAATTGCAGTTACTTTAAGAAAGCAGAATGGAAGAAAAAGGGCAGCACATTTGGGTCATTACATAGAGCAAATAGGAGCCCACATCACATGCATCTCAGCCAGGTTCAAGGGCGGCCATAGAACTGCACCATTCCAAGATAACAGCAACATGGAACACAGCTGGTGACAATTAAAGTCAGTATGGTGAGATAACCCTTCGTCCCAGTAGATACGTCTGTATGTCTAAGTTGTCTGATGACAGAAGGAACAGCGTGAAAGGAGGAGTCAGGTACGTGAAAAGGAAGAGACATGAGGCCTTGCAGGATTAGGGGCTAGATTGGCATGTCCATAGGAAGTACATTTGGGGTAAAGAAGAGATAAGTACAGGGCACTAGAGACAAATTTTCCTCCATAAAACTTTAATCCATGTGCCAGGAGTCAAAAGGCACATTTTTATGGAGTGGGAGGAAGAAAAGGGAACTTGATATCAGGGTTTAGATTTCCAGACCCAGATGGGAAGATAGTGTTTTTAGTGTAGAGTGGCAGTGATGCCTCAAAATAAGGAAAATGAAGGAATCATTTCTTCCTCATAGTGGTGTTGGTTGTGCTATACTCTGCTGCAAGCATCTATAATCCCTATGAAAGATGGAAACATCCAACTAAAGGTCCCAAACAGTACCTTCATGGAATAAAAAAAAAATAGTGTTTGGAGATGACATATTCAACACTGATGAGGCCAGTTTCTTGCTGAGAAATTTGTAGTGGAGCTACTGTCTACCAGGGGGATTGTTAGTTGTTCAGTTGTGTCTGACTCTTTGAGACCCCATGGGCTGTAACCCACCAGGCTTCTCTGTCCATGAAATTCTCTAGGCAAGAGCACTGGAGTGGGTTGCCATTCCCTTCTCTAGGGGATCTTCCTGATAACCTGGGCCTCCTGCATTGCAGGCAGATTCTTTACCATCTGAAGGCAGTGGGAAATTTTATCTATTGTTATCCCACTATGAGAAGTTAGGAAATTACTTCACATATACTTTGATCCATCTCTCCATCTCCCTCCCTCACTATCCAATTTTATTGAATTATGCCACTATTTTTAGAATGATTAGTGCTCACTATTATAAATTTATATGTATGTATTATCACTCAGTTCTTTGATTTGGCAACCTTAAAGTTATCTTTAGATCCATGGCTAAGAAATTTAGAAAATTTACTTATACTGCCTTTTAGATTTTCATCATTATTGTGTGACTTTTGTTGTATTATTTATCTGTGGTTACATTTAAAAGCATTTAGATTCTTCTTAGTAACAATAATTTTCATATTCCTACTATCTTTAAAGTATCCATTGACAGATTTTATGTAGCAGTTTCTCCATTGTGCAATAGGGGCTCATTAGAACTATATGTGCTGAGTTCTTATATATTTGAAATTTTGTCTATTCTTTTATTCTTAAATGGCACTGTGGCTCAGTATAAAATGCTTAGGTCATTTATGCTTTTAAGCATTGATCCACTATATTCTGACAGTGACTGTTGTGTTGAAGACTTCTGAGACTGGACTGATATTACCCTTTTATAAGCCTAAAGATGAATTTTGCTACATTGTACAGTGTTCTTTGGGCTCCTCTGGTGGCTCAGTGGTGAAGAATCTGCCTTCAATGCAGGAGATGCGGGTTCGATTCCTGGGTCAGGAAGATACCCTGTGGGAAGAAATGACAACTCACTCTAGTATTCTTGCCTGAGAAATCTCATGGACATAGGAGCCTGGTGGGGTACAGTGCACGGGGTAGCAGAGAGTCAGCCACAGCAACTAAAGAAGAGCAGTGTTCTTTATCTTTGAAATTTAGTTTAGTTAAACTATCTATTAGTGTTGCTTTTTTCTACCAATTTGCACTATGACCAAGTGAAAGAAAACTTTGTCTTAAGGCTAAATCTTATATTCTGTATGGTTTCCTGAATTAAATCTTTACATTTTTCTCCTCTTTTACTTTGATTCTCTTCTTCAGGAGCACTCGCTTTTTTCATATTGGATGCCATTTATCATTTTTCATTTGACTTTGCTTACTTTAATCAATCTCTCCTCTGTATCCTCAGATGTCTTTTTAGTTGTATGTTTCCTTCTTTTTTTCCTGCTTCAGTGTGGTATTCTGTGAATTTTTCACTCTTCTGTATCATTTTTAACTTTAGTTTTCCCAAATCATTTTTATATCTTCCTATTACCTTATTATTTATCTGCTATATCTCTGCTTAGGACTTAAAATTTTTTTTAATTTTACTTTACAGTACTGTATTGGTTTTGCCATATATCAACATGAATCCACCACGGGTGTACACATGTTCCCAATCCTGAACCCCCCTCCCACCTCCCTCCCCATACCATCTCTCTGGGTCATCCCAGTGCACCAGCACCAAGCATCCAGTATCATGCATCGAACCTAGACTGGTGATTCATTTCTTATATGATATTATACATGTTTCAGTGCCATTCTCCCAAATCATCCCACCCTCTCCCTCTCCCACAGAGTCCAAAAGACTGTTCTATACATCTGTGTCTCTTTTGCTGTCTCACATACAGGGTTAACATTACCATCTTTCTAAGTTCCATATATATGTTTTAGTATACTGTATTGGTGTTTTTCCTTCTGGCTTACTTCACTCTGTATAATCGGTTCCAGTTTCATCCACCGCATTAGAACTGATTCAAATACATTCTTTTTCATGGCTGAGTAATACTCCATTGTGTATATGTACCACTGCTTTCTTATCCATTCATCTGCTGATGGACATCTAGGTTGCTTCCGTGTCCTGGCTATTATAAACAGTGCTGCAATCAACATTGGGGTACACGTGTCTCTTTCAATTCTGGTTTCCTCGGTGTGTATGCCCAGCAGTGGGATTGCTGGATCATAAGGCAGTTCTATTTCCAGTTTTTTAAGGAATCTCCACACTGTTTTCCATAGTGGCTCTACTAGTTTGCATTCCCACCAACAGTGTAAGAGGGTTCCCTTTTCTCCACACCCTCTCCAGCATTTATTGCTTGTAGGCTTTTGGATCACAGCCATTCTGACTGGTGTGAAATGGTACCTCATTGTGGTCTTGATTTGCATTTCTCTGATAATGAGTGATGTTGAGCATCTTTTCATGTGTTTGTTAGCCATGTGTATGTCTTCTTTGGAGAACTGTTGTTTAATTCTTTGGCCCACTTTTTTGATAGGGGGGTTTATTTTTCTGGAGTTGAGCTGCAGGAGTTGCTTGTATATTTTTGAGATTAGCTCTTTGTCAGTTGCTTCATTTGTTATTATTTTCTCCCATTCAGAAGGCTGTCTTTTCACCTTGCTTATAGTTTCCTTTGTTGTGCAGAAGCTTTTAATTTTAATTAGATCCCATTTGTTTATTTTTGCTTTTATTTCCAATATTCTGGGAGGTGGATCATAGAGGATCCTGCTGTGATTTATGTCAGAGAGTGTTTTGCCTATGTTCTCCTCTAGGAGTTTTATAGTTTCTGGTCTTATGTTTAGATCTTTAATCCATTTTGAGTTTATTTTTGTGTATGGTGTTAGAAAGTGTTCTAGTTTCATTCTTTTACCAGTGGCTGACCAGTTTTCCCAGTACCACTTGTTAAAGAGATTGTCTTTTCTCCATTGTATATTCTTGCCTCCTTTGTCAAAGATAAGGTGTCCATAGGTGTGTGGATTTATCTTTGGGCTTTTTATTTTGTTCCATTGATCTACATGTCTGTCTTTGTGCCAATACCATACTGTCTTGATGACTGTGGCTTTGTAGTAGAGCCTGAAGTCAGGCAGGTTGATTCCTCCAGTTCCATTCTTCTCTCTCAAGATTGCTTTGGCTATTCGAGGTTTTTTGTATTTCCATACAAATCTTGAAATTATTTGTTCTAGTTCTGTGAAAAATACTGCTGGTAGCTTGATAGGGATTGCATTGAATCTATAGATTGCTTTGGGTAATATTCTCATTTTTACTATATTGATTCTTCCAATCTATGAACATGGTATATTTCTCCATCTATTAGTGTCCTCTTTGATTTCTTTCACCAGTGTTTTATAGTTTTCTATATATAGGTCTTTAGTTTCTTTAGGTAGATATATTCCTAAGTATTTTATTCTTTTCGTTGCAATGATGAATGGAATTGTTTTCTTAATTTCTTTTTCTACTTTCTCATTATTAGTGTATAGGAATGCAAGGGATTTCTGTGTGTTGACTTTATATCCTGCAACTTTACTATATTCATTGATTCACTCTAGTAATTTTCTGGTGGATTCTTTAGGGTTTTCTATGTAGTGGATCATGTTATTTGCAAAGAGTGAGAGTTTTACTTCTTCTTTTCCAATTTGGATTATTTCTTTTTCTGCTCTGATTGCTGTGGCCAAAACTTCCAAAAGTATGTTGAATAGTAGTGGTGAGAGTGGGCACCCTTGTCTTGTTCCTGACTTTAGGGGAAATGCTTTCAATTTTTCACCATTGAGGATAATGTTTGCTGTGGGTTTGTCATATATAGCTTTTGTTATGTTGAGGTATATTCCTTCTATTCCTGCTTTCTGGAGAGTTTTTATCATAAATGGATGTTGAATTTTTTCAAAGGCTTTCTCTGCATCTATTGAGAGAATCATATGGCTTTTATTTTTCAATTTGTTAATGTGGTGTATTACATTTATTGATTTGTGGATGCTGAAGATTCCTTACATCCCTGGGATAAAGCCCACTTGGTCATGGTGTATGATCTTTTTAATGTGTTGTTGGATTCTGATTGCTAGAATTTTGTTAGGGATTTTTGCATTTATGTTCATCAGTGATATTGGCCTGTAGTTTTCTTTTTTGTGGCATCTTTGTCAGGTTTTGGTATTAGGGTGATGGTGGCCTCATAGAATGAGTTTGGAAGTGTACCTTCCTCTGCAATTTTCTGGAAGAGTTTGAGTAGGATAGGTGTTAGCTCTTCTCGAAATTTTTGGTAGAATTCAGCTGTGAAGCCGTCTGGACCTGGGCTTTTGTTTGAAGGAAGATTTCTGATTACAGTTTCAGTTTCCGTGGTTGTGATGGATCTGTTAAGATTTTCTATTTCTTCCTGGTTCAGTTTTGGAAAGTTGTACTTTTCTAAGAATTTGTCCATTTCTTCCAGGTTGTCCATTTTATTGGCATATAATTGCTGATAGTAGTCTCTTATGATCCTTTGTATTTCTATGTTGTCTGTTGTGATCTCTCCATTTTCATTTCTAATTTTATTGATTTGATTTTTCTCTCTTTGTTTCTTGATGAGTCTGGCTAATGGTTTGTCAATTTTATTTACCCTTTCAAAGAACCAGCTTTTGGCTTTGTTGATTTTTGCTATGGTCTCTTTTCTTTCTTTTCCATTGATTTCTGCCCTAATTTTTAAGATTTTTTTCCTTCTACTAACCCTGGGGTTCTCCATTTCTTCCTTTTCTAGTTGCTTTAGGTGTAGAGTTAGGTTATTTATTTGACTTTTTTCTTGTTTCTTGAGGTATGCCTGTATTGCTATGAACCTTCCCCTTAGCACTGCTTTTACAGTGTCCCACCGGTTTTGGGTTGTTGTGTTTTCATTTTCATTCATTTCTGTGCATATTTTGGTTTCTTTTTTTATTTCTTCTGTTATTTTTACGTTATTCAGCAGTGTGTTGTTCAGCCTCCATATGTTGGGATTTTTAATAGTTTTCCTCCTGTAATTGAGATCTAATCTTACTGCATTATGGTCAGAAAAGATGCTTGGAATGATTTCAATTTTTTTGAAATTACCAACGATGTGATCTGTCCTGGAGAAGTTTCCGTGTGCACTTGAGAAAAAGGTGAAATTCATTGTTTTGAGGTGAAGTGTCCTATAGATATCAATTAGGTCTAACTGGTCTATTGTATCATTTAAAGTTTGTGTTTCTTTGTTAATTTTCTGATTAGTTGATCTATCCATAGGTGTGAGTGGGGTATTAAAGTCTCCCACTAGTATTGTGTTATTGTTAATTTCCCCTTTCATACTTGTTAGCATTTGTCTTACATATAGCAGTGCTCCTATGTTGGGTGCATATATATTTATAATTGTTATATCTTCTTCTTGGATTGACCCTTTGATAATTATGTAGTGGCCTTCTTTGTCTCTTTTCACAGCCTTTGTTTTAAAGTCTATTTTATCTGATATGAGTATTGCTACTCCTGCTTTCTTTTGGTTGGTCTCTATTTGCGTGGAATATCTTTTTCCAGCCCTTCCCTTTCAGTCTGTATGTGTCCCTTGTTTTGAGGTGGGTCTCTTATAGACAACATATATAGGGGTCTTGTTTTTGTATCCATTCAGCCAGTCTTTGTCTTTCGGTTGGGGCATTCAACCCATTTACATTTAAGGTAATTATTGATAAGTATGATCCCGCTGCCATTTACTTTATTGTTTTGGGTTCTGGTTTATACACCGTTTTTGTGTTTCCTGTCTAGAGAATATCCTTTAGCATTTGTTGGAGAGCTAGTTTGGTGGTGCTGAATTCTCTCTCTTTTGCTTGTCTGCAAAGCTTTTGATTTCTCCTTCATGTTTGGATGAGATCCTTGCTGGATACAGTAATCTGGGCTGTAGGTTATTTTCTTTTATCACTTTAACTATGTCTTGCCATTCCCTCCTGGCCTGAAGGGTTTCTATTGAAAGATCAGCTGTTATCCTTATGGGAATCCCCTTGAGTGTTATTTGTTGTTTTTCCCTTGGTGCTTTTAATATTTGTTCTTTGTGTTTGATCTTTGTTAATTTGATTAATATGTGTCTTGGGGTGTTTTGCCTTGGGTTTATCCTGTTTGGGGCTCTCTGGGTTTCTTGGACTTGGGTGATTATTTCCTTCCCCATTTTAGGGAAGTTTTCAACTATTATCTCCTCAAGTATTTCCTCATGGTCTTTCTTTTTGTCTTCTTCTTCTGGGACTCCTATAATTCAAATGTTGGAGTGTTTCATATTGTCCTGGAGGTCTCTGAGATTGTCCTCATTTCTTTTAATTCGTTTTTCTTTTTTCCTCTCTGCTTCATTTATTTCTACCATTTTATCTTCTACTTCACTAATCCTACCTTCTGCCTTCATTATTCTACTATTTGTTGCCTCCAGAGTGTTTTTGATCTCATTTATTGCATTATTCATTATATATTGACTCTTTTTTATTTCTTCTAGGTCCTTGTTAAACCTTTCTTGCATCTTCTCAATCCTTGTCTCTAGGCTATTTATCTGTGATTACATTTTTATTTCAAGATTTTGGATCATTTTCACTATCAATATTTGGAATTCTTTCTCAGGTAGATTCCCTATCTCTTCCTCTTTTGTTTGGTTTGGTGGGCATTTATCCTGTTCCTTTACCTGCTGGGTATTCCTGTCTCTTCATTCTGTTTATATTGCTGTGTTTGGGGTGGCCTTTCTGTATTCTGGCAGTTTGTGGAGTTCTCTTTATTGTGGAGTTTCCTTGCTATGGGTGGGGTTGTATCAGTGGCTTGTCAAGGTTTCTTAGGGAAGCTTGTGTCCATGTTCTGGTGGGTGGAGCTGGATTTCTTCTCTCTGGAGTGCAATGAAGTGTCCAGTAATGAGTTATGAGATGCCAGTGGTTTTGGAGTAACTTTGGGCAGCCTGTACATTGAAGCCCAGGGCTGTGTTCCTGTGTTGCTGGAGAATTTGCGTGGTATGTCTTGCTCTGGAACTTTTGGTCCTTGGGTGGTGCTTGGTTTCAGTGTAGGTATGGAGGTGTTTGATGAGCTCCTATTGATTAATGCTCCTTGGAGTCAGGAGTTCTCTGATGTTCTCAGGATTTGGACTTAAGCCACCTGCTTCTGGTTTTCAGTCTTATTTTTACAGTAGTCTCAAGACTTCTCCTTCTATACAGCACCATTGATGAAACATCTAGGTTAAAGATGAAAAGTTTCTCCACAGTGAGGGACACCCAGAGAGGTTCACAGAGTTACATGGAGAAGAGAAGAGGGAGGAGCGAGTTAGAGGTGACCCGAATGAGATGAGGTGGACTCAGAAGAGGAGAGAGCACGCCAGCCAGTAATCACTTCCTTATGTGTGCTCCACAGTCTGGACTGCTCAGAGATGTTCATGGAGTTATACAGAGAAGAGAAGAGGGAGGGAGGAGACAGAGGTAGCCTGGAGGATAAAAGGAGGGAATGGAAAGGAGAGAGACAGATCCAGCCAGTAATCAGTTCCCTAAGTGTTCTCGACCATCTGGAACACACAGAGATTCACAGAGTTGGGTAGAGAAGAGAAGGGGGAGGGAGGAGACAGAGGCGACCTGGTGGAGACAAAGGAGAGTCCAAAGGAGGAGAGAGCAGTCAAGCCAGTAATCTCTCAAGTAAAAATTGGTACTGAAGATTGGGTTTTTGAAGGTACAAAATTGATAACAAATACCAAAAAGCAAAGATTAAAAATCTAGAGTAGAGGTTTGATTTTCAAAAATACAATATTAAAAGAAGAAGAAGAAGAAAAAAAACAAAGTCACAAGAATTATTAAATATATATATATATGAAGTTTGCTTTAAAAATAGGGTCTTTTTTTTGAAAAGTAATAGGTTATAAAAGTGAAAATTAAGGGAGTACTAGAGGACTTAAAAATTTTAAAAAGTTAAAAAAAAGAAAAATAAAAAAAAAAGAATTATCATAAAAATAGTAAAGATATATCTAGGACTTTCTCTGGTGGTGTTGTGGGCAGTGTGGGGTCAGTTCATTTTCGGATAGTTCTTGGTCCAGCTTATATTTCTCAAGATCTATAGGCCCCTTGCTATGTAGTTGGTACTAATGACAGGGTTTTAATCTATTGCACCTGTCACTTCCAAGGCGGTTCCCTCTGTTTTAGCTTCTTCTGTTTGCTGGTCTCTTCAGTGTCTGATTTCCACCCTGACACAAGTGGGGCGGTGGTGGACACCATTTTTAGGCTCACTTGTTCAGTTGCACTGTGGGGAGGGAGGGACGCTGCAAACAAATAACACTGGTGTGTGCTCTCAGTGTGGAGAAGGCAATGGCACCCCACTCTAGTATTCTTGCCTGGAAAATCCCATGGACAGCGGAGCCTGGTAGGCTGCACTCCATGGGGTCGCCAAGAGTCGGACATGACTGAGCAACTTCACTTTCACTTTTCACTTTCATGCATTGGAGAAGGAAATGGCAACCCACTCCAGTGTTCTTGCCTGGAGAATCCCAGGGACGGGGGAGCCTGATGGGCTGCCGTCTATGGGGTCGCACAGAGTCGGACACGACTGAAGTGACTTAGCAGTAGGAGCAGTGCTCTCAGTGTCTCAGCCACACTGGGCCTGCCCCCACTCATGGCGCACACAGCTCAGGCTCTA
The DNA here is from genome assembly GCF_014754425.2 of Oryx dammah. NCBI lineage: Eukaryota > Metazoa > Chordata > Mammalia > Artiodactyla > Bovidae > Oryx > Oryx dammah. The sequence continues at coordinate 33,933,383 of NW_024070207.1, read as the reverse complement.
GGTTGCTCTGCCAGGAACCGTCTGAGGCTGGCCCTGGGCTGCATGCACCTCCCAGGTTTAAGCCACTCAGGTTCAGGCACTCAGGTAGTCCTCAGAGGCGCAGACTCGGTTGGGCCTGCATTTTGTGCCCTTCCCAGGTCTGAGTAGCTCAGGTGTTTGGCGAGCATGGTCGCTGCGAATTATCACCTCTCCCATCCCTGCTGCTCAGTTTTCTGGGTGGTACAACTGGCGCATCTTCTCAGGCGGATGATGACTGTCCAGAAACCCAAGAAGTCTTAGTTAGCAAAGAAGCCTGCTTGCAGTTTGGTAGATAATGTCTCTCTGAGGCTGCGATTGCCCCCTTCCGGCCCTTCCAGCTCTGGCTGCCTGTCTCCAGAGGGGGATAGTCTGCAGCCGGCTAATTCTGTTCCATCCTTTGTTCTGTGCTTGGTCCTGACAGTGTCTTATGTTAGAGCTTTTCGCGTGGTAGCTATCCCACAGTCTAGTTTGCTAGCCCAAATTAGTTCGCTCTGGTTACCCTTTGGGCATTCGGGCCTGATCCTTAAAAAGCAATGCAGCCCACGCCTCCCTGCCCAGCCTCCACTTGCTAGTGGTGGATGCAGGAGTCTGTGCTGCTTTTCCACTGGGGGAGTTACCGTTGGGCTCCTAATCTGTGGGTTTTAATTATTTATTTATTTTTCCTCCCTGTTATGTTGCCCTCTGTGCTTCCAAGGCTCGCCACAGACTCAGCAGTGAGAGTGTTTCCTGGTGTTTGGAAACTTCTCTCTTTTTAAGACTCCCTTCCCGGGATGGAGCTCCCTGCCTACCTCTTTTGTCTTTTTTTTTGTCTTTTATATTTTTTCCTACCTCTTTTCGAAGACAAGGAGCTGCTTTTCTGAGTGCCTGATGTCCTCTGCCGGCATTCAGAAGTTTTTTTGCGGAATTTACTCAGCGTTTAAATGTTCTTTTGATGAATTTGTGGGGGAGAAAGTGGTCTCCCCGTCCTATTCCTCCACCATCTTAGGATTGCCCCCCAGGACTTTTGTTTTAAAGTCAATTTTGACTTCCAGTTTCAGCTCTAATATTTACAGTTTAAAAACCAACATTCCAAAATTAACTATAAGAAAAAGTTACACAAGCTGAAAATCTATGACTTTTCTTGGACTAATTGTTGAACTGAGGTTGCAGAGCAAACACCCCCAAATCTAGAGAGACAAGTGTATCAGGAGAGTCACATTCAAGGATGTTTTATTTGGAGCATAAGTCCCTGAACCATAAATTAGTTGAATTATTTGGCAGCTTGGATGGATGGGGAGTTTGGGGAAGAATGGATACATGTATATGTATGGCTGAGTCCATTTGTTATCTACTTGAACCTAGATAGCATATTCAAAAGCAGAGACATTACTTTGCCAACTAAGGTCCATCTAGTCAAGGCTCTGGTTTTTCCAGTACTCATGTATGGATGTGAGAGTTGGACTGTGAAGAAGGCTGAGCACTGAAGAAATGATGCTTTTGAACTGTGGTGTTGGAGAAGACTCTTGAGAGTCCCTTGGACTGCAAGCAGATCCAACCAATCCATTCTGAAGGAAATCAGCCCTGGGATTTCTTTGGAAGGAATGATGCTAAAGCTGAAACTCCAGTACTTTGGCTACCTCATATGAAGAGTTGACTCATTGGAAAAGACTTTGATGCTGGGAAGGATTGGGGGCAGGAGGAAAAGGGGATGACAGAGGATGAGATGACTGGATGGCATCACGGACTCGATGGACGTGAATCTGCGTGAACTTCGGGAGTTGGTGATGGACAGGGAGGCCTGGCTTGCTGCGATTCATGGGGTCACAAAGAGTCAGACACGACTGAGCGACTGAACTGAACTGAACTGAACTGAAACTATCACAATGTTTTAATCGGCCATACTCCAATATAAAATAAAAAGTAAAAGAAAAACAGACTTTTAATTATATGGCAAACAAAAAAAGTTAGTAGGAGTAGTAAAGTGATCATTTTGATGACTTTTTCTAGAAATTGTATGTTAACTTTCAAGAGAATAACAAATCCCTAAGGGCTTCAGTCTTAGGAGAATCCTTCATTTTTTCATGGGTTTTACCTAAAGAAATCCCACTGGGTTCTCATCATGGAGTATCTAGGAAAGATCCCTTTGTGGCTCTGGAAAAGTGAGGGAAGAATGATAATTGTGAAATATACCAAGATCCTTCTCCATAACAAAATCCTAGTCTACAGGATTGAAGACTATATTAGGGCATTTTCCCAGTCAGAGGAAGGGAATTCCTTTGATTTCAGCTCCATCTAGCCTTCGTGTCTTACCTAAGGTGTTAAAACATAGTCAACAGGGTTCAAGGATTGGAAATGCTGGTTCTAGGCCATCCGTAAAGTGCTAAGGCAAAAAGCAGTACAAATAGAATGTCATAGTTCTGAGATATAGGGCCACTAATAGATTATTATTTAATCATAAGATTACAGAAATCTCCCCAACTCCATACTTCACAGTCATACCAACAGAGCATCAGAATCATAAAAGTGGGTTTTACCTGAAAGTGCTACAAGAAACAGATTCTTTCTGACTGGAAATCTTAAGGGAGCACAAAGTCAAGGTAGGAAACAAGAGAGAATGTTAGAGATATTTGAAGCCTCTGGGACCTGTAGAAAGATCAAACATTAAACATTCCTGGGTATATATTGAAAGAAAACAAAAACACTAATTTATTTCTCTCTGAGTATATGGCCAGAAGTAGGATTGCAAAATCACATGATAGCTCTATTTTTAGTTTTTTTTTTTTTTATAAGGCACCTCCTTACTGTTCTCCACAGTGGCTGCACCAATTTACATTGCCATGAAAAGTGTAGGAGGGTTCCCTTTTCTCCACACCCTCTGAAGCATTTATGGTTTGTGGACTTTCCAATGATAGCCATTCTGACCAGTGTGAGGTGGTACTTGATTGTAGTTTTGATTCGCATTTCTCTAATAGCCAATCATTTATTTATATACTGGCAATTAAGATTTGGAATTAGAATTTTAATAAATTAGTAACATTTACAATGGAATCAAAAATAATGAAATACTTGGGTATAAAAAACAAAGCAAAATGAATCTGTTTGTAGAAAACTATAAAACACTGGTGAAAGAAATCAAAGCAAATTTAAATAAGTCCTTGTTCATGAATTGGAAAACTCACTATTGATAATTTCAACTATGTAGATTTAATATAATCCCAAAGAAAATCCCTGCAAGCTAGTTCTTAGGTATTGAAAAATTGATACTCCAAGTTGTATAGAAAGAAAAAGAATAACCTGCAAAATACTGAAGAGTATCAAAGTTGGAATGTTAACACAACCTGATTTGAAAACTTTTTTAAAGATAAAGTAATCAAGACAGTGTTGTATTGGTGAAAAAAAAGAACACTTAGATCAATATAATAGAACTGAGAGCCCAGAGATAGACTTGAACAAATACAGTCAACTGGTATTTGACAAAGACACAAAAGTTATTTAATGGAGAAAGAGTAGATTTTTCTAAAATACTGCTGGAATGGTTTGACAGCAATAAAGCAAAAAAATGAAGCTAAACACAGACCTTACACTTTTCACAAACATGAACTTCAAATGTATCATATACTTAAATATAAGATGTAAAATTATAAAGTTTCTAGAAGATAACGTGAGACTGTGATTTTGAGTTTGGTGATAAGATTTTAATACAATACTAGCTGCATCATCCACAAAAGAAAAAACCTGAATCTATTGGACTTCACTGAAATAAAAAAATAAATCTGCTCTGCAAAGTAAAATGACCTGTGGTGGATTCATGTTGATGTATGACAAAACCAATACAATATTGTAAAGTAAAAAAAAAGAGAGAGAGAGAGAGATGGAAAAGACAAGCCATAAACCAGGAGGAAACATTTGTGAATCACATATCACAAAGTGTTAGTGTTAGTCATTCAGTCCTGTCTGATTCTCTGTGACCCCATGGACTGTAGCCCACCAGGCTCTTCTGTCCATGGGATTCTCCAGGCAAAAATACTGGAGTGGATTGGCATTTCCTTCTTAGGGGATCTTCCTGATCCAGGGATTGAACCTGGGTCTCCCACATTGCAGGCAGACTCCTTACTAACTGAGCCACCAGGGAAGACCTTACATCAAAAATATACAAAGAACTCTTTTGGTTTATGTGTGTTTAATTTTATCTTATATTGGAGTATAGTTGATTGATAATATTGTATTAGTTTCAGGTGAAGAGCAAAGTGATTCAATTATACATATACTTGTATCTATTCTTTTTCAAATTTTCCCATTTAGACTATTACAGAATAATGAAGAGAGTTCCCTGTGCTATATAGTAGGTCCTTGTTGCTTATCTATTTTAAATATAGCATTGTGTTTATTTTTAAATTGAGGTATTATTGACACATAACATTATATTAGTTTCAAATGTAAAACATGACAATTTGACATTGCAAAATAATGAAACAATAAGGAAACAACCACCTGGTTTTAAAAATAAGGCAAAGACCTTAACAGACTCCTCATCAAAGTAGATATACAGATGGCAAATAACCATATGAAAAGATGTTCAACATTGTCTATCATTAGGGAAATGCAAATTAAAATAGCAATATGTTCCAGCTATACCCCTATGAGAATGGCTAACATACAAAAAATCTGACTATACAAATGCCTTGTGAGGATGCGAAGCAAAAGGAACTCTCATTCATTGCTGACAGGAATGGAAAATGGTCAAGTGATATTGGAAAACAGTTTTACAGTTTCTCACAAAGGTAAACATAGGCTTACCATGTGATTTATCAGTCACATACCTAGGTATTTACTCAACCGATATGAAAACTTAAGGCCATATGAAACTTGCACATGAATGTTTGTAGCAAAACTCACAAATACTGGAGGCAGCCAAGATGTCCTTCAGTAGGTAAATGCATAACTGAACTGTGGTGTACCCATACAATGGAATACTATTAGCAGTAAAAAGGAATGAGCTATCAAGCCATGCAAAGACATGGATAAATCTTAAATGAATATTGCTAAATGAAAGAAATCAGTCTGAAAAGGCTCTATATGATATGATTCCATTTGTATGATATTTTGAAAAAGGCAGATTTCAGAGGTAATAAATAGATGAGTAGTTGCCCTCAGTCCAAGGTAGAAGAAATTTGAATAGTTGAAGCATATGGAAACTTTTAGGGCAATTAAACTATTTTGTATTATATTGCATGGGTGGCTACATGACAATGTGCATTTTTCAAAACTCAGAACTTAGTAGCAAAAAAATTGAACCTTAATGTATGCAAGTTAAAAAATTCATTTAGAAAGTCAATTGATTCCATATTAGAAGGGAGACCATGACAAAATAATTTAATTGTATTGCAGATACACAGGCTTATCACAGACATTGTGTGTTTCACTTCCAGAGCACCATAATGAAATGAATATTTCAATAAAGCAGGTCACATGATTTTTTTTTGTTTCCTGGTGCATAGAAATGGAGAAGGCAATGGCACCCCACTCCAGTACTCTTGCCTGGAAAATCCCATTGACGGAGGAGCCTGGTAGGCTGCAGTCCATGAGGTAGCTAAGAGTTGGACGCGACTGAGCGACTTCGCTTTCACTTTTCACTTTCATGCATTGGAGAAGGAAATGGCAATCCACTCCAGTATTCTTGCCTGGAGAACCCCAGGGACGGGGGAGCCTGGTGGGCTGCCGTCTATGGGGTCGCACAGAGTCTGATATGATTGAAGCGACTTAGCAGCAGCAGCAGCAGTGCATAGAAAAGTTACATTGACACTATATTTTAGTCTACTGAGTGTTCAATCACATTCTGTCTAAAAATGTACATACCTATTTAAAAATGCCTTATTGTTAAAAAAATGCAGCTGGGCCTCCAGCAAGTGGTAATCTCATTGCTGGTGGAGAGTCTTGCCTCGATGCTGATGGCTGCTTACTAATCAGGGTAGTGGTTGCTGAAGCCTAGAGTATCTGTAGTAATATGTTAAAATAAGACAATAATGAGGTTTGCTATGCCAGTTGACTCTTCCTTTTATGAACAATTTCTCTGTAGTGTGCAGTGCTGTTTGATAGCATTTTACCCAGAGTAGAACTTCTTTCAAAATTTGAAGTCATTCCTCTTAAACCATATTGCTCTTTTATCAACTAAAATTCTGTAATATTCGAAATCCTTTGTTGTCATTTCAACAGTCTTTACAACATCTTCATTGAAAGTAGATTCAATCTCAAGAAACCACTTTCCTTGCTCATCTATAAGAGGTACCTCCTCTTCTTTAAAGTATTATCTTGAGATTGTAGCAATTCAGTCAAATCTTCAAGCTCTACTTCTAATTCTAGTTCTCTGGCTATTTCTACTACATCTGCAGTGACTTTCTCCACTGAAGTCTTAAACCCCTCAAAGTCATCCATGAGGGTTGGAATCAACTTCTGAACTTCTGGGAATGTTTCTATTTTGACCCCTTCCCTTGAATTATGCATGTTCTCAAGGTCTTCTAGAATGGTAACTCCTTTCCAGAAAGTTTTCACTTGAATTTGCCCAGATCCATCAGAGGAATCACTATCTATGGCAGCTATATTGTTGTTCACTCAGTCATGTCCAACTCTTTGCGACCTAATGGGCTGTAGCATGCCAGGCTTGCCTGTCCTTCACTATCTCACTATTTGCTCAAACTCATGTCCATTGAGTTGATGATGGCATCCAACAGTCTCATCCTTTGTCACCCCTTCTCCTCACAGTCTTAATGAAATATATTTCTTAAATTGTAAGTCTTAAAATTAAAAGTGACGCCTTGGTCTGTGGGCTGCTGTTGTGTTAGCAGGCATGAAGACAACTTAAATCTTATTGTCCATCTCCATCAGAGCTTTTTGGTGACTAGGTTCATTGTCCATGAGCAGAAATATTTTGAAAGGAATCTCTTTTTTCCTGAGCTATAGGTCTCAATGGTGGACTTAAACTAGTCAACAATATTGTAAACAGATGTGCTATCATACAGGCTTTGTTATTCTATTTATAGAGCACAGGCAGAATCAAATTAGCATAATTCTGAAGGGCCCTGGGATTTTCAGAATGGTTAACGGGTATCAGTTTCAATTTCAAGTCACCAGTTGCATTACTCCTAAGAAGAGTACCATCCTGTCCTTTGAAGCTTTGTAACCAGGCATTGACTCCTTGCTATGAAAGTCCAAGATGATGTCTTCTTTCAATATAAGGCTATTTGTCTACCTTGATAATGTTTGCTTAGTATACCTGCCTTCATTAATTATCCTAGCTATATATAACTTTCTGTAGCTTTTACATTAGCATTTGCTATTTCACATTGTATTTTTTATGCTATGGAGACAGTGTCTTTTCTTAAACTTCATGAACCAGTCTCTGCTATCTTCAAACTGTTCTTCTGCAGCTTCCTTACCTCCCATTCACTGCTGGTGGGAATACAAAATAATACAGCCACTTTATAAGAGAGTTTGACAGTTTCTTACAAATCTGAAATAGTCTTATTATACAATCCAGTAATTGCTCTCCTAGGTTTTTACCCTATTGAGTTGAAAACTTGAGTTCATACAAAAACCTGTGTGTGTATGTTTATAGCGGCTTTTTTCAATATTGGCAAAAATTCAAGCAACTGAGATGTCCTTCAACAGGTGAATAGGTGAGCAAACAGTCATATATATCTATATATAATATTATTCAGTGAAAAAAAAAACACAATGAGCTATTGAGCCACAAGAAGACAGAGATGGATCTTAAATACATATTGTGAAAAAAAGTGATTCTGAAAAGGTGACATGTTGTATGATTCCAGCTATATGACTTTCTGGAAAAGACAAAACTAGAGAGACTGTAAGAAGATGGGTAGTTTCCATAGATCAAGGGAACAAGAGAGGTTTGATTAGATGAAGCACACAGAAGAGTTTTTACAGAGGCAGAACTTTTCTGTGTGATATTGTAATGGTGGACTCTATTTATGCATTTGTCAAAACCCTTAAAATTGTACAACACAGAATCAAACAGTATAAATGTAAACTGCATCTTTAGTTGATAATAATCTAACTGTATTGGTTCATTAATTATAACAAATGTATCACACTAATACAAGATGTTAATAATGGGGCATATTGTGAGGGTTGGTGTATGGGAACTCTGCACTATATGCTCATTTAATTTGTAAAAAATAAATTGCAAAAAGCTAAACTTCCCTGGTGGCTCAGATCGTAAAGCATCTGCCTACAATGGAGGAGAACCAGGTTTAATCCCTGGGTCGGGAAGATCCCCTGGAGAAGGAAATGGCAACCCAGTCCAGTATTCTTGCCTGGAAAATCCCATGGATGGAGGAGCCTGGTAGGCTAAAGTCCATGGGGTTGCAAAAAGTCAGACATGACTGAATGGCTTCACTTTCACTTTTCACTTTCAAAGAGGTATTTAAAGGGAAAATACTTACAGTTTTTCTCTATGTGACAGAGAAATAGAAGCTTTCTCACTCACATGACTCTTAGCCACAGAAGCAAGACAAAACTTTAAGTGTCAGTGTTGAAATGGGAGGAAAAAGTTGTTTTGTGGGACTTCCCTGTTGGTCCAGTGGTTAGGACTCAGAGCTTTCATTGCAGGGGTCATGGGTTCAGTCCTGGTGGGGAAACTAAGATCACACATGCTTTATGGTATTAGTCAGAAAAATTCTTTTTTAAATGTAAAAAGTTGTTTTAGTGAGGGAATCAGTAACTTAGAAGAAATGTTCAAGGTTTCATATATCTTGGAGACCAGATCTAGACAGATGAAACGTCTTTTTTTTTTTTTTAACTATTTCAGTGTTCTAAGTGTTTTTTCTGAGTGTGAGATGTCATAGTACATGATCATATAGTGACATGACATATTGTCAGTTTTACTTCCAGTTATTTCTATAATTTTTGTTTTTCTTTATGGGCCCAATTTTCCACTGTAAAATGAGGAAGTAGGGCTATACAATCTTTAGGAGCTTTTCTGACCCTGATATTTTAGTGATCTAAAATTGATAGTTATATCAATAAGTCAATACTTAATTGTTTATAAAGGAAAGTAACTCTTTATTATATCCTACAGAAGCACATAGGAAGCTTAAAAGGGAGAATTGCATAGTTGTGATTAAGGTTATTTAGTGATTCCATTTTAGAATGTATACACTGAATTAAGTAGTTTATATAAAAACTCTAGTGGGAACCTAACTAACTAGGGCACCAAATCTCCTTTTAGTTTGACATTATCTTTAGTTTTAGAAGAAATAAAATAACAGGGAAAACAGGAGAGCCACACTCAAAATAAACAAATATGTTGTATGTTGCAGCCAGGTACCTATTCACTTCAGTACAACATGTTACCTGCATTTCTACCTGTAATCTGAGTAATGTGAAAAAGTGACTTTCAGGTGATCATAAAATTCAGAAAAATCTTTGAAATTTAAAACATTTAATCATGCTCACTTGATTCCACTTGATAAGATAGAAGGGCATATTAAACAGATTTTTAGTATTAAATTTAAAGGAATGGGTTTTATATTTAAAACAATATATTCCCTACAATCTAAAGTTAAAGGTACAGGTTTTATACTTAAAATGATAGTCCCTACAATCTAAAGTTGCCTGGATAGTTTTTATCATAAAATTTATCCCACCATTTGGATGGCTTCTGTGACCCCTGTGGAGCTCTTCTTGACATTAATTTGAGTCCTTTTATTCCAATTTGAAGTCAACACACATTAGAAATTCTCAGATATGTAATTTCTGTGTCTTGTGCTGGTACATGCCCAAGTGCAAAGAGATGTATATTTGAGCTTGCTTATTTTAATGATGTATTTTGTCTCTATTAACGTTATTTCTTTGAGCTGTTATACATTTCAAGGAATCTTTAGCTGCCTGTGCTCAATCTTTTACAGATAAATTCACAAATGGGTATCTTAGAAAAGTCAAGAATGCTTTATAATGCTATCTCGTAATTTCATGTTCTAAAATTGAGTTTTACAAGTAGTTGTGATTCCTGTATTCATGAAACTAAGAAAGTGAATTGGAAACTAGATTCACCAGCTAATGAATTGTAGGCAACTTTAGCACACTACTGCTGACCTTGACTATGATCATGTGGAAACCTTTTCTGATAGAGTAAGGAACTCTGTAATTCACTTACCTTGTGATTTAATTCTGCTCTGATAAGCAGAAATTGCTAAACACTATCAGATTCTGCTGATGTTATTACATTGGAGACTATCTCCTGGGACAGACCTGAAACCAGTTTGAGCTAGTTTCTTACCTCAGTTGGTGGGAACATGGTATTAATTGTTCATGAAGTTAATATTGTAGCTTTTTTTTTTTTGCAACAAACATATATCGGTTGTCATGTAAGGGAAAACATCTCTGTTGCAGACAGCTGAACATTTATTGGAGTTCCTGCACCAGCCATCTTTTAGATTTTGAGACTAAGTGAACAGAATATGAATAATTTCCTGAAATCTTATCTTTGCCGTTTCAATATTCAAAGCCCATTTTTACCTTTAGTGAGTTAGTGGAAGTATCTACAGGTATGAACCTTTTTGGACTGTCAAAAAAAAATGAAATTGGGGTCATATCCCTTTGTTAGTCACCAAGAGTCACCAGGAATTGTAAACTGGAATTCCTACTTGCAGGACCTGGACTAGAATGAGGTAAGTGAGGTGCCTCTGGCAGAGAGTTTAAGAGGACACTCCTACTCAGCACAGGGCATTCTTCAGTGTGTGCTTCTGTCAGTTTTGTACCCTAAGCACCTCACTCAGTTCAGTTCAGTTCAGTCATGTTCCACTCTTTGCGACCCCATGGACTGCAGCACACCAGGCCTACCTGTCCATCACCAACTTCTGGAGTTTGCTCAAACTCACGTCCATTGAGTCGGTGATGCCATCCAACCATCTCATCCTCTGTCGCCCCCTTCTCCTGCCTTCAATCTTTCCCAGCATCGGATCTTTTAAAATAAGTCAGTTCTTCGCATCAGGTGGCCAAAGTATTGGAGTTTCAGCTTCACCATCAATCCTTCCAGTGAATATTCAGGACTGATTTCCTGTAGAATGGACTGATTAGATCTCCTTGCAGCCCAAGGGACCCTCAAGAGTCTTCTCCAACACCACAGTTCAAAAGCATCAATTCTTCAGTGCTCAGCTTTCTTTATAGTCCAACTCTCACATCCATACATGACTACTGGAAAAACCATAGCTTTGATTAGATGGACCTTTGTTGGCAAAGTAATGTCCCTGCTTTTTAATATGCTGTCTAGGTTGGTCATAACTTCTTCCAAGGAGCAAGCATCTTTTAATTTCATGGCTGCAATCACCATCTGCAGTGATTTTGGAGCCCCCCAAAATAAAGTCTCTCACTGTTTCTATTGTTTCCCCATCTGTTTGCCATGAAGTGATTGGTCCAGATGCCATGATCTTAGTTTTCTAAATGTTGAGTTTTAAGCCAACTTTTTCACTCTCCTCTTTCACTTTCATCAAGAGGCTCTTTAGTTCTTCTTCACTTTCTGCCATAAGGGCAGTGTTATGTGTATATCTGAGGTTATTGATATTTCTCTCGGCAATCTTGATTCCAGCTTGTGCTTCATCCAGCCCAGCATTTCTCATGATGTACTCTGCATAGAAGTTAAATAAGCAGGGTGACAATATACAGCCTTGATGTACTCTTTTCCCGATTTGGAACCAGTGTGTTGTTCCATGTCCACTTCTAACTGTTGCTTTCTGACCTGTATCAGATTTCTCAAGAGGCAGGTCAGGAGGTCTGGTATTCCCATCTCTTGAAGAATTTTCCAGAGTTTGTTGCGGTCCACACAAAGGCTTTGGCATAGTCAATAAAGCAGCTGTTGCTGCTGCTGCAGCTAAGGCACTTCAGTTGTGTCCGACTCTGTGTGACCCCAGAGACAGCAGCCCACAAGGCTCCCCCGTCCCTGGGATTCTCCAGGCAAGAACACTGGAGTGGGTTGCCATTTCCTTGTCCAGTGCATGAAAGTGAAAAGGGAAAGTGAAGTCGCTCAGTCATGTCTGACTCCCAGCGACCCCATGGACTGCAGCCTACCAGGCTCCTCTATCCATGGGATTTTCCAGGCAAGAGTATTGGAGTGGGTTGCCATTGCCTTCTCTGCAATAAAGCAAAAGTAGTTGTTTTTCTGGAACTCTCTTGCTTTTTCGATGATCCAGCAAATGTTAGCAATTTGATCTCTGGTTCCTCTGCCTTTTCTAAATCCAGCTCAAACATCTTGAAGGCTCACTCACTCTGACCTAATGTTGGCCCTGCTCAGTAGCCACGGATCTATAAAACTGATACTATGGATTTGGATTGAAAGCAAACTAAACTAAGAACCTGGTTCACTTATGGGCCATTAAAGCACTTTGAAATCTTGCATCAATTGAATTATATAAAAATTTAAAGCATTCTAAGAAGCAAAGCAAATCATAAACAAAATCCAGTTGAACCAGCTCTGACTGTATCCAGACATACATGCCTTTGAAAAGTATTGGAATTAAGGAATAGCAGAGAATAAAAATATTATTTATACCAAAAGGAAATGAAATCATTCTCACATTTTGGATTGAGACCCTAATTTCTTTTTGATTGTCTCTTCCATACAGTCATAAGCATGCAGCTGTATGGATGGCTTTACTTGGAATCAGTAGATTCCTCTACTATAACACTCAATCATTGTGCATCCCAGTATCCAAGAGGTGAGTGCTGGGAACTGTCCTTTGACTTTGTAATGATATATACACACACACACATATATATATATAGCTCTGTTACTGTATAATCTTGATGACTTTATTTGGCCTCTGTAGATCTTGGTTTCCTCATCTGAAAAGTGACTAATATCTACAATATAGGAGTTCTGAGGGGTTAATGAAATAACAAATCTAAAGAAACCAGCATGGTGTCTCATCCATGGTAACTTCTAAAAAAATTATAACTAGTGTAATAAATGGTGCTAATCATTGGTGAGGTATCATAATAGCAGATGTCACTATGAGATAAGATTCCCAAAACCAGCTGTTTTACTTTAAGGAAGCACTGCAGGGGTATGGGACAATGAAAAGTGGTCAGTACCTTTTTTTTTAAAATTAAAAAATTATTTATTTTTGGCTGTACTGGGTCTTTGTTGCTGTGCAGGCTTTTCTCTAGTTGTGGCTAGTGGGGGCTACTCTCTAGTTGTGGTGCTCTGGCTTCTCATTGTGGTGGTTTCTCTTGTTGCAGAGCACGGGTTCTTGGGTAGTGCAGGCTTCAGTAGTTGCAGCACATGGGCTCAGTGGTTGTGGCTCCCAGGCTCTAGATCACAGGCTCAATAGTTGTGGCACACAGGTTTAGTGTCTCCATGGCACATGGGACCTTTCCAGACTAGGAACTGAACCCATGTCTCCTGCATTTAATCTGCAGGCAGATTCTTTACCACTGAGCCACCAGGGAAGCTCTATAGTGGTACTTTTTAAACATGTATACAAGTTTACTTCTACATCATTTTCAAAAGCCCCTTTACTAATTGAATTGTTTTTTTTTTTTTTCTTCAGGATGACTTTCAGCATTTACTTTTTAGAGGGAGGAGAAGACTCTTTGGAGAGGGGATTGTACAGTAAAAACAGATTTCAGGGAGAACTGTATCTATATCATCTCTCAGGATGGTCTATTACCAAGAGACTTCTGTGCTAGAAAACAGAATCTCTTGTAATTGTTTTCTCTGAAATAAAAATGATTCATTAATTTTGATGGGTATCAAACAGCAAACAGAATACATTTCACAACTCTATTGTCAGGTTAAGAGTGGTCCTTATTGATTTGTGTTACACCTTCTCCTTGGATATCATACTTTGGCTTTAAAGACTTCTACATAGGATTTGGAGCTCAATGAATCTATTGATTTCACACCACTGACTAGTTTATTGCCCTAATTTTGGTTACCTCTGTGACTCTGTACAACTTACAACCTTTTGTACTCTCTCTGATTGGAATGCAATGTTTTTGCAATGATGGCAAATTTAAGTGGCATATGTTATTGATTTTAGTTAATGAAAAACTTGTTACTCTCTTTTCTTTTAATGGGCTATTGCCAGAATTTCATAACCGTAGGCCCATTTTTCTTTTGAAGATTCTCTGTACTTTAAGAGATTGGGGAGACATAATGTTGCAGTGAAAATATTGAAGCAAACTTATCAACATTGTCCCAAGGACTTGTTTATAACTAAGCAGGGCTGGCAGAATAACATTGAGAAAACAGACACCATTTGATGAATAAGCAATTCTCTAACAGATTCCATTCTACTGTCTGTATGCTTTTGTGCTTTACAAGTGTGTGATAGGCAATAAGTAGTACTTATTTAACTGAAACACAGCATCAGTCTTGTTTATCCCATTAAGTGGAGGCAGGAAAAAAAAAAAGAACATGACTTAACTTAGATGAGACCCTCTAGATCAGTGTTTCTTAAAATGTACTTTGTGGATCACATTTATCAGTAGAGTGAAGCTCATTTTCATAGTTGGTAGTTCTGTCTAGTGCTAGCTCTAGGACAATTGTCAAGTCATCAAAGCTTCTCTCACTACTTCCTTACTTCTTTTCACTTTTTCATATGCCTGGTGCCCATGACTTGCTCCTCACTTCCCCCAAAGGCCTTCTTCTTTATGCAGTACTCTGTGTTTTGGATTGATTCTTTAGTCTATCCCTCCTGTTCTGTCCCTACCCCAAACTTTCATCATCAAAACTTTCCTGTCTGGTATTCTACTGTCTGTCAGTAAAGTAAGAGAGCTGGTTATATCCTTGTGTACTGAACAAACACATGTCATGATTTGCTCCTGCTGCTGCTAAGTCGCTTCAGTCGTGTCTGACTCTGTGCGACCCCAGAGATGGCAGCCCACCAGGCTCCCCTGTCCCTGGGATTCTCCAGGCAAGAACACTGGAGTGGGTTCCCATTTCCTTCTCCGATGCATGAAAGTGAAATGTGAAAGTCAAGTTGCTCTGTTGTGTTCGATTCTTAGTGAACCCATGGACTGTAGCCCACCAGGCTCCTCCATTCATGGGATTTTCCAGGCAAAAGCATTGCAGTGGGGTGCCATTGCCTTCTTCGGTCATGATTTGAGAAGAGATAAAAGACTTTCTTACTCTTCCTTCAAGATACTGTACTAGATCAGAATTGTTGGCCCAGCAGTATGTGTTATTCTAGAAATTGTTTAAGTATGTGTTAGAATATGGTTTTATTGTCCTATAATTATTCTTTCTCTGGGAGTAAGAGACCTACAAGGCATACCCAGGGCAGGTGACAGTAGAGTAGTAGGGTATAGAAAATATTTACTACAGTATTATTCTTCTCAATGTCTACCATAAAAATTACAAAGCCATTTGTTTTCAGAGTCAGTTATGGCCCAATGACTTGTCACAAAACAAGATTAGAAAGTGTTTGGAATTGCTAATTGATATGGGGTTTCTTTTGAGAGGAATAAAGGGGTGTCTCATGGCCCCTTTGAGGCCTATATGAATGCTTAGCACCATTATTATATTGATGTATTCTTTTTCTAATATGCTCATCCTCATTTTTTGAAGACAGCTACACCCAGGTATTTCAATTCTCATTGCACAAGTAGAAATATAGAGAATTACAGAATCAGATAAAGTATACAAAATTTCTTATATTTCCTAGTTTATTAGTCATCTATAATAATGTTAAGTACCTAGTAGATGTGGTGTAAGAATTAGGATAAATTAAATTTCACCAGAAAGGGGACTTAGTGCTTGGCACATAGGTGCTACTCAGTACATGCCAGTTCCGTTCTTTAGTAACCCCTGAGTAACGCTTCATGTCTAGCACATAATATAGGTTTCATCAAGCCTCCCAGATGGAAAAGTTATGAAGCTACTATCTTAAAAGTATTGGACAGCAGACACAGTCATTCAGTCATTTATTTGTCCATTTTTTGATGAAGACTGATACAGTGGTGAATAAGACAGACATAGCTAAGTTTATGCAGAACTTCTAATATTTTGGGAGCTATTTCTATGAATAAATGCAAATAATTGCTACTGCAGAGAAAAACATAGGGTGACCAGAGAGGTCAGTGGAGAGGTCCCTATCACAGAGAGAGGAGTGAGAAGGTCTGAAAAGGCTGTCCAGGGAGCAAAGTGGCATCAGAGTTGAAACCCATGTTCCAGAGACAAGGAAGAGAATGTTGTGTGTGCCAATGCCATTTGTCGGTGAAGTGTCTGTGCTTCTCGGCATTTGAATGCAAGCTTTATTTCTGACCATGTTTTAGAAATTTCGTAGTCTGGCTGTACTGTAAAGATCAGTTATAACTGACCAAATGTTCCCTGGGACCACCTTGCCAGAGGAATATAAATTGTTTGGAAAATAATAATGAAATTGTCTTTGGAGTTTGGGATGAGGTAGAATGAATTCTCTCATTTGTTCCCCTAGAGTGTTTACACTCTGTAATTCTCCTAGGAGCCTAATCAGTATCTTCTCCTTGTATTCTGTATTAGACTCCATAATAAAAAACCTGAAAGGGGAAAAATGCTTCAACATTATTTTGCCTGTTCTGATCATAACAGATAGTCCAGGGGAATTCAGATATTTATATTTATGGCCTGACTCTCTGTCATGTATATATTGTGGGTAAGCCAGATAGCCACACCTTTAATCAAGATAATTTAAGAACAACCTACAGTTAAGTCTATGTAAACATGACAAAAATGGATGTGGCTGAATTATAATCAAAACAATGGAATATTGCCTTGTTTATAAAAACTTAACAGGAGACAACTCAGATATTTCTGGTATCTCCTAACTATCACAAGATTTGTTCAAATGCTCCATTATATTGATACAATGTAGGTAATTGCACTTTGAAAATTATGCCTGTGCAAAGTTATAATCCTTTGAGATTATACCAAAATAATTAACAGGCATTTGGACAAAATAAAAGTTATGTAATGTTTATTTCTGTGATGGCCTCTTTTAGGAGTTTCTGTCTTCCCTGAACACAGTTGACTATTTCTTTTCATTATTATTTACTTGTTTAGTCAAGGGGATAACACAAATAAAACTAAACAACACCACCAACAAAAAACTCTTGTGCTGCTCCCTTTTTTGGGGTAGTCACCATGTACATTTATCCACATTCATTTCTACAAGTTGATGTGAACAGATGCCAGAGTGGTATTTGACATGTGTGGTTTGAGGTGTAACACCTCGTAAGTTCACGTTGAAATGGAGTTAGAACCACGGGCAACATATGATGGTAATCAGAGCAGTGTGATTTTAGAATCCGGTTTTCTTTACCTTATGTTGAGATGGGAGTAATTTGGAATATTAAAAAAAATCTATTTTATAAATATCTACGAATGTTAAATATGACAATAATTCTTGGTCCATCAAACAAGAATTCTCTTTTGGAATTGGCCTTGGAGGGAAGGAGAAATATAAGTAATGAATATGTTTGGGCTTGTATTTGGAATTGTTTTGTATGGCTTATGATTAATATTGTATAATAGTGTAAGACTACTTATTTTTAAAAGTGTTATCATTGGTATTTAAGTCTGATCTCTAACATTTTAAGTTATATAGACTAAAAGTCTTGCTATAATTGGACTTGTGTACGTGTGTGTGTGTGTGTGTTAGTTGCTCAGTCGCATCTGACTCTTTGCAATCCCATGGACTGTAGCCCTGCACGCGCTTCTGTCCGTGAAATTCTCCAGGCAAGAATACTGGAGTGGGTTGCCATTTCCTTCTCCAGGGCTCCTGTAGGGGAAATTAGAATTGAATGCCTCAAATACAAGGGTGCCCCATCCAAAGATGTTCATTATCAGAATGTTCCTTACCTTGAACTAAATTAGACACTTACCAGAGGATCTAATCATTGATTCCAAAATATGGTAAAATAAGTGAGCCTCAACCTGTGTGTAGAAACCCAACCCTTTGTCCCAAATTCCTAGATACTAAGTCAGCCTGCTTTAGGAAAGAAGCCTGCCATTGGCTAAAACTCTTTTGAGGGTTTTTTTTTTTTTTTAAGATCTCTGTGTGTGTGTTTTGCCTATCCTGTGAACAATTTTATATGTCTTTATTGGGTTTGCTCTTTCTCTTATAGACACTCCCTTTTGCCACTTTTCTGAACACTGCACTTTCATTTCGGAGAAGGCAATGGCACCCCACTCCAGTACTCTTGCCTGGAAAATCCTATGGCCAGAGGAGCCTGGTGGGCTGCGATCCATGGGGTCGCTAAGAGTCGGACACGACTGTGCGACTTCACTTTCACTTTTCACTTTCATGCATTGGAGAAGGAAATGGCAGCCCACTCCAGTGTTCTTGCCTGGAGAATCCCATGGAAGGGAGGGCCTGGTGGGCTGCCGTCTATGGGGTTGCACAGAGTCGGACACGACTGAAGCGACTTAGCAGCAGCAGGAGCACTTCCATTTGGTAGATGGCAGGTGTTACATAGCCAAGGTCAAGCTTATGCCTTGGAATAAGCTTTCTTGAATATAAATTATATCATAGACAAAGAAATAAAATTTTAAAAAATCTCTCTTGAATAGAAAAAGTTACTGAATGTTGACAAAATGTAACTAATTTTGCATACACTTGCTGTGATTGCTTTTGCAATTCAAAATATCCTGTGCTTTTAAATTTGTGTATGTTAAAGGAAAGCCATTTTCCTGTGATGAGATGCTTCACATTCAATTATATCAAAATTCCTCATCTGTGACTCTTGATTTCAGACTTCACTGTTTGTGCATCTATTGAATTTGAGACAATATGCAACAGAAATGTTGTTTTCAGTGTTTGGTAATTAAAGCAGAGGAGGGGAGTTATAAGCAAACAAAAGCCACTTATAAATGTTTTAGACTCTTTAGAAAATATTAATGTTAGAACTAGGAGTCTCACGTGATAAGTTGACTGTTTCTGTTTTTTGTTTGTTTTTTAAAAACTTCACCTATTACTACCACTTGAGTGAGATTAAATGTGGGAATAAAAAACAGAGGAATTTGCTGTACTTTAGAGTGTCCTTTTAGTGCCACCAATGTCAAGAAGCTTGGGGAAGGGAAACCTAAGGATAATAGGTCTTTATGATAAATGCAAAATATAAAATGAAGTTGTAGTCTGTCTTATCTGCCAATAGGCCTAACTATAGGATTTAGCAGGTATCAAAGCTCAGTGTTCATGCAGAGCAATATTCATCTCCAGTATTTCTGAAAGAAGACAAGCACAAAGCTGCTTTGTCATCTTTTATAGAGCCATGTAGATGGAAGCATCTTGGGCTAATAAAGCTAAGTATATTTGCTTTTAGAGGATAAACATTATTTCACTTATGACCTTGGAGAGAGTCAACTGGACCATATGCCTTCCCAGCCTCTCCAGAGCTGAGTAGGTGGAGATCAGTTTAAAAGTTTCAGTGATGTGGGATTGATTTTCCAACTCACAGCTAAATAAAAAATAATTTTTTAATCTATGAAGCAAACTTTTTTGCAAATGTTAAAGTATTACAGTATGGAAACACATGTTTTAAAGAATCACTGTTAATAGTGGGTAGAATAGTGCCTCTCTTCTCCAAATGATCTTTCTACCTGGAACCTCAGAAAGTGATCTTGTGTGGAATAAGTGTCTTTGCAGATATATTTTAAGGTAAGGAACTAGACATGAGATCATCTTGGATGTGGGTGAGCCTTAACTCCAGTGGCAGTCATCTATACATGATGCTGAAAAGAATACTCAGAGACACAGGAAAAAGTCATGTGAAGACAGAGGAAGAGATTGGAATTATGTTGTCACAAACTACAGGAGGAGAAAAGTTATCAGGGAAATATTACTGTGTTGTATTTGCCTTTTTTTTTTTTAATACCAAGCAGATATGAGCTCCAGGAGGACGGGAATCATGTATGTCTCCTGTTTGATTTTATTCCATGGCAAAGAAATAGAAAAGAAAAAAAAAACATTAGAAGCATATAGAGGTTCATCCAGAAGTCCCAATATCTATCTAATAGTTTCAGGAAATGAGAACAGAGAAAATGAAATAAAATAATCCAACTGATAATAGAATAAAATGTTGTTACCATAAAAAAGACACAAATATTCAGATTGAAAAAGATTATTTCAAGGGAAAGATTCTTTAAATATATATGCAATTAAACACATGTTGACAAAATTTTGGCACCCCCAAAATGAATATTCTAAAATCTTCCAAGAAAGAAAGTTGTAACTATCTACAAAAGAAACAGAAACATACTCAGCACAAACATTCTGAGGACACAAATATATTTGAAGTATGTAAGCAATTTAAAAAAATTCCATGTATATACTCTCTCTGAAAAACTTCCCAAGAAAGAATGCCAGCAAAATGAAAAATAAATCTGTAAAAGATGACATAAATGGTATATAGGGTCACAAAGAGTTGGACATGACTGAAGTGACTTACACTCAGATGCAATCTAAATATGGGTTAAATAATAGTGTAAAATAAAATTAATAGCCATTTGGAATTAAAATCTCAGATTTTAAAATGAACTGTGCCCAACATCTAGAATGTTTCATGACACATATCTGGCACTCCATATAAGATGTTGGTTGAATTAGAAAGAAAGAAAAAGTAGGCCAAATTTTCTTTTTATTTAGTGGGAGGATATAGATAATGATTAATTCTGGCCAAAGGTAGGCAAATTTTTTCTTTAATAGATAATAAATATTTTGGGTTTGGGAGGCCAAGAGCTAATCAAGAATATTATGTAGGCATCTATATAAAATACTTACATAATGCCATTTTAAAATATGCATGGGCATTAAAAAAATGGTGACCTGGGTTTTAATTTGACCCATAGGCCGTAGTTTACCAATCTATGCTCTAGAAAGTGATAGTTATGTCTGTTTAAAGCTGGATAACATTAAGAGAATGAAAATTAAAAAAAATTGAAAGAAAAAACCTTTAACCTTTTCACACTAGGTGGGGAAAAGCAAACAAAAGGATGGTATGATAAAACAACAGTATCAACAATGTAAAGCAAAAATCTTTATAAATAGAAAAAAATGGCAAGAATCACATCACAATGCTAGAGTGATTAAAAAAAAAAAAGAATTGGTGCTGTGACCATCTGTGCTACCATCCAAGGCAGAAAAATGGATGCTCACCCAGAGGAAGCTTCCACACATTGTTCACTATGAATCTTGCACTAGTGTACACTAGCTGCACAGAAGCCTGAGGAAGAGAATTTACAGTATGCCACCTTGGGGATATAGGATCTGTGATGTGGAAAACTATGTTATAGGATATTAGGCAGCTAAGAATAGCACAGGTTCACATTCATTCCTGCTATTCAAAACCATCTATAGATTCAGTGGACTGCCTAACAAAATTCTAATTGCCAAGGCAATCCTGAGAAAGAACAATCCTGGAGGCAACATACTTTGTGATTTCAAGTTATATTACAAAGCTATGGTCATCATCAAAACAGTAAGATACTGGCACAAAAACAGACACATAGGTCAATGGAATGGGATAGAGAGCCCAGAAATAAAACCACAAAATTAACCTACAACTAAGGTAGCAAGAATATACAAAGGAGAAAAGACAGTATCTTCAGCAAGTGGTACTGGGAACACAGGATGGCTACATGTAAAAGAATAGTTCATGCAATTCCATATCAAAAAGCAAAGAACTTGATTAGAAAATGTGCAGAAGAATCATGAAAAGATACTCAACACACTAATCATCAGGGGAATGCAAATCAAAATGCTGATGAGATCACCTCACACTTGTTAGAATGGCTGTAATCAAAAACAAAACAAGCAACAAATGTTGGCCAGGATGTAGAGGAAAATGAAACTTTGCATGCTGTTGGTGTGAATGTAAATTGGTGCAGCCACTGTGAAAAAAAGTATGGGGATTCCTCAGAAAATTAAAAATAGAGCTACCATATGACTCAGCAATTCTACTTCTGAGTATATAGCTGAAAAAAAAAGCAGAAATGCTAATTCAAAAAGATATGTGTACCTCAATGTTCATAGCAGCATTTTTACAATTTGTCAGATATGAAAGCACACTAAGTGTCCATCAACAGATGAAAGGATAAAGAAGATGTGGTATACACACAGTGAAATGGAATACTACTCAGCCATATAAAAAGAATGAAATTTTGCCATTTGCAGCAACATGAATGAACTTGAAAGGTGTTAGGCTAAGTAAAATAAGTCATAGGCAGAGAAAGACAAATATGTATGATACCACTTATATGTGGAAGCTAAAAATACAACCAACTAGTGAATATAACAAAAATCAGACTCAGATATAGAGAACAAACTAGTGACTACAAGTAGGGAGAGGAAAAATGAGAGGGTCAATATAGGGGTGGTTGGTTAAGAGGTAAAAAATTAAGTAGAAAATAAACTACCTGGATATATCATACAACATGGAAAATATAGCCAACATTTTATAATAACCATAAATGAAGTATAACTTTTAAAAATTGTGAATCACTAGATTGTAATATTTAATATTTAATGTTTAAATACTGTATGTACTTCAAAAAATGACTTACTACTGCTTCATCAAGAAATGAAGTCTGTGTACCATCCCTCTGATCCTGGGAGGACCTTTTTGACTGACTATCAATAGAGTAGGGCAGAGATGACACTGTGTGCATTCCCAAGGCTAAGTCACAAAGAGGGTTTTTTTTCTTTTGGAATCCAGTAATCATGCTATAAGGAAGCCAAGCAGACCATGGAAAGGCCCACATGGATAGAAACTGAAGCCCCCAAGCTTCAGCCACAGCTCAGCTCCCAGCTAGCTGTGATTGCCAGCTATGAATGAGACATATTAGAATTTGATATCCCAGAGCCATTTTGACCTGCCCCACCTGATACTACTTGAAATAGAGGATATTTCTACCTAAATCCATGCCCAAATTGCAAATTTGTGAGCTAACTAAATTATTTGTATTTTGAGCCGTTTGGTTTTGGTTGGGCTTCCCTGGTGGCTCAGAGGTCAAAGCGTCTGCCTTCAATGTGGGAGACCCAGGTTCGATCCCTGGGTCGGGAAGATCCCCTGGAGAAGGAAATGGCAATCCACTCCAGTATTCTTGCCTGGAGAATCCCATTTACAGAGAAGCCTAGTAGGTTACAGTCCACGGGGTCGCAAAGAGTCAGACACGACTGAGCAAGTTCACCTCACCTCATGGATCATTTTGCAGCAACAAATAGCTTGAATAGTAACTGAACAAGGGTAGTCGTGAACTTGGCTTGGCAGAGTGAGACCATAAAGAATCATCATCCTTACTACTATGAACACTTTTGTTGTTGTTCAGTCACTAAGTTGTGCCTGACTCTTTGCAACCCCATGGACTGCAGCACGCCAGGCTTCCCTGTCCATCATCTCCTGGAGTTTGCTCAAACTCATGTCCATTGAATCGATGATGCCATCCAACCATCTCATCCTCTGTCGCCCCCTTTTCCTTTTGCCCTCAATCTTTCCCAGCTTCAGGGTCTTTTCCAATGAGTCAGCTCTTCATATCAGGTGACTGAAGTATTGGAGCTTCAGCTTCAGCTGAACACTTTATTGGTGAGCTTATTGAGAAAACATTGTGGAGACTAGGGAAAGAGACTGTTATCTGCATGACTTGTCATCTTGTTCAGTGGATTGAACACTTTTCCTGTAAAGATATGTATTTTAGTAACAATTCAAAAAGGACACAGATACAGTCACAGGCTTAGCCTATTATAAAATGCCAGTTTACATACTTCTTAGATTTCTTTGTCACTAATCCTTCAATCCCTGACATTGTGGCTAAATCCCACACAATGTGACAAAACCATTATCTACTGCCCATTAATTAGTGTAGATCCATCTCTCAGATTATCTCTCCTTACAAGCAGAGTGGAAAACCATATTACTGCTAAAGTTCTCGCTATGGGAGGAGTTGCTTCACTGTTCTTCAGAACAGTGTCACCATTGAGTGGGACTGAATTATTGGCACTTTAGAAAGTGCTAGCACATTGTGCAGAGTCACCTTTAAGTGAGACTTGGCTTTTTCCTCTTCCTAAGGAATTCCCCATTGAGTCTACAGGTATAGGTGGAAGTGACGGCAGTGTGATGGATGTAGGCATACTGGTGTTTTAAGAATCCTGCTGCTGCTCTTGCAACTAACATGTGCCTCCAAGCATAGTCCCTCCACTTCCCCTTTGATGATGGACTTTTCCTTGACATACGTAATTTGTGATGACTGCAATGTCCAGAAGGTTTTTTGTCATCAAGCATTCAGTGTCTAGGAGAGCCCATCAGTAAGTTGCAAATGGTTTTCATAAAGAGATGAGTAGATATTTACTAGTGGAGGCAGTAGTTTTGCTTCAAAACTCTAGGAGTGTCTGCTGTGCACCTCTAAGCAGGGACTGGTGTTGATTTTGTATAGAATTTCATACAGTGCAATACACTTCAAAACATGGATGGGCTAGGATATAGTAGCCAAGTGGTGAACTTGCTTGCATAATATTGTAGTCTAAGACATCTGGAGATCCTTCAATACTTTTTGGTCTCTAAAGCTTTTAGGCTACTTGATATATGAGTTGGAGCAGGATACCCAAATGTGGTGTTTTTTTTTTAAGTTTTTATTGAAATTGTTGCAGTATTGCTTCTGTTTTATGTTTTGTTTTTTTGGCTGCAAGGCATGTGGGATCTTAGCTCCCTAATCAGGGACTGAACCCACACTCCATGTATTGGAAGGCAAAGTCTTAACCACTCTACCACTAGGGAAGTCGCCTAAATGTGATTTATATAAGAAGTCGCATCAAGTATTGTTCCTATTTCTTAAAATTTAGAGGAGTAAGTTGGAGTGACTTGTGTTTCACTTTGGAAAGAATATCATATCATTCCTCAGGCCACTGGACCCCTAGTAAACTTGATAAGTGTTCAGATTCCTAGATTTTCTTCGGATTTATCTTACATTTTGATAAGCATCTGTGTCACTAAGGTATCTAAGATAACTGCTGCTACTTCTTGCTTACAGTCCTCTTATCATACTGTCATCATTAGTATCATAAGCGTGATGTCCTGTGGCATGATGAAACGATCCATGTCCCTGGAACTAAATTCTAACACAAATCTGAAAAGTTAATGTACCCTTGAGGTACGATGGTTAATGTTTAGTGCTATACCTACCAGGCAAAAGCTAACTTATTTTTTGTTGTTGTTCTCTGTTTATTGGGATGGGAGAAAAAGTGTTTACTAGAGCCATAGTGGTATACCAGGTGCTGGAGATTATGTTGATTTGTTCCAGAAAATTGACTTGACTAAACAGCAGCTGCAGTTGGAGTCACCACCTGATTAAGGTTAAAATAATGGGTTGCTCTGCTCCAAGATGACTTTTTCTTATGCACAGGCCAAACAGATGATTTAAATAACAATAGGAAAGGATTTACATATTTCAGACATTTGATGGTGCCATCAGTCACTTTCATTCCCCTATTTTACTGTTTTTTTTTTTTTTTAATTTTGGAACATTTGATGAATCCAGCCAGGAGTTCTCCCATGACACATCTCCCCATGAGTCAGGGAGACAGTGTGAGCATTCTGCTCACTGGCTGTTCCAAATACCTATCAGTAACTGGAATAGTAACCGCAAGACAATTTGGAGATCTACTGAGCTCCAAAACTCCATCTATCAGCTGAACTTATAAATCCCCCTTTGGCCAGAGGACTATAGTGATGTACTGATATATTAACTTTATATTAGTTCTAGTGTTCACTTAATGGAGAAGGCAATGGCAACCCAATCCAGTACTCTTGCCTGGAAAATCCCATGGGTGGAGGAGCCTGGTAGGCTGCCATCTATGGGGTCACACAGAGTCGGACATGATTGAAGTGACTTAGCAGCAGCAGCAGCAGCGTTCACTGATACCTGAAAGATATGAGTAACCTCTTTTCTCCAAGCCACAGGCCTTTTGGTAATGGCTTAAGTCCTTCTGATTTCATTACAGAATCTTTCCTCAAGGATTCCCATCCTCCCTTTCATTCACAGGTAGTGAATTTGTTAACTGGTCATGAACTGTGAACTTCCAGATGTTCAAGCTGGTTTTAGAAAAGGCAGGAGAACCAGAGATCGAATTGCTAATATCCAGTGAATCATCAAAAAAGCAAGAGAGTTCCAGAAAAACATCTATTTCTGCTTTATTGACTATGCCAAAGCCTTTGATTGTGTGGATCACAATAAACTATGGAAAATTCTGAAAGAGCTGGGGATACCAGACTACCTGACCTGCCTCTTGAGAAACCCATATGCAGGTCAGGAAGCAACAGTTAGAACTGGATATGAAACAGACTGGTTCCAAATAGGAAAAGGAGTATGTCAAGGCTGTATATTGTCACCCTGCTTATTTAACTTATATGCAGAGTACATCATGAGAAATGCTGGGCTGGAAGAAGCACAAGCTGGAATCAAGATTGCTGGGAGAAACATCAATAATCTCAGATATGGCGAAAGTGAAGAGGAACTAAAGAGCCTCTTGATGAAAGTGAAAGAGGAGAGTGAAAAAGTTGGCTTAAAGCTCAACATTCAGAAAACGAAGATCATGGCATCTGGTCCCATCACTTCATGGGAAATAGATGGGGAAACAGTGTCAGACTTTATTTTTGGGGGGCTCCAAAATCACTGCAGATGGTGATTGCAGCCATGAAGTTAAAAGACGCTTACTCCTTGGAAGAAAAGTTATGACCAACCTAGATAGCATATTGAAAAGCAGAGACATTACTTTGCCAATAAAGGTCCATCTAATCAAGGCTATGGTTTTTCCAGTAGTCATGTATGGATGTGAGAGTTGGACTGTGAAGAAAGCTGAGCGCCGAAGAACTGATGCTTTTGAACTGTGGTGTTGGAGAAGACTCTTGAGAGTCCCTTGGACTGCAAGGAGATCCAACCAGTCCATTGTAAAAGAGATCAGTCCTGGGTGTTCTTTGGAAGGAATGATGCTAAAGCTGAAACTCCAATACCTTGGCCACCTCATGCGAAGAGTTGACTCAATGGAAAAGACTCTGATGCTAGGAGGGATTGGAGGCAGGAGAAGAAGGGGACGACCAAGGATGAGATGGCTGGATGGCATCACTGACTCGATGGACATGAGTTTGGGTGAACTCTGGGCATTGGTGATGGACAGGGAGGCCTGGCGTCCTGCAGTTCATGGGGTCGCAAAGAGTCGGACACGACTGAGTGACTGAACTGAACTGAACTTGAGGTTTATCATCTGAGAGGAGACCGTGATTCATTACTTTGATAGTTTAAGTTAGGATCTTTTAAAGATTTAGAATTCTTTTCAGATTTGTGAGTCAAATAAGACACTAATGGGCCTGTAACTTGTTTCAGTCCTGGGCACTCAATAATCAATTTTCTTCTATCAGAGATCTGTCAGGGCCATTTCAGTATGATTGAAAGACAGTCTTGTCCATGGCATTAATTCTGTCTATATTGCCTCTAACTATTAAGGTGCTGTTTGGCATCTGCCATCTCGAGATGCCACCATTTCCATTGAAATTAGGATCATGCTTTGTGGCAGAACTTGTTCTCTTCATCCTAAACGTAGGTAGGACGCTTGCCATTGTACTTTTCAAAGATGCTGGTTCTACCTTCATTGGTGGATTTCTCAACATCATGATGAATAAATTGTCTTTTGGACCCTCTTGTAGGATAGAATTAATGTGTGGTTTAATATGTTACACATGACAATTTCATTCCAATGCTATTTCCATAAGAATTTTTATGTATTTCTTTATTGTAGCTAGGAATTTCTGGCATCTTTATTTCATGTAGGCTAAAACTCAGTCAATCAACCAAGCACACAAAAGTATAGTTCTTTAAATCAGCACCTGTAATCTAGAATCTTGGATAAATGCATCCATTTTGCAATGAAGGTTTCAGGTAATTTTATGGGGATCTCTGGAGGTTGAAATGTGCTTCTCACTTGTATCCCATTGGGGGAAAAGGCCTGGTATTTATACCCCACAATGTTTATTCACTAGATGCAAGCTACCCTAGGGCTTCCCAGCTGGCACTAGTGGTAAAGAATCTGCCCACCAGTGCAGGAGATGCAAGAGATGCAGGTTCAATCCCTGGGACTGGAGGAGGGCAGTATTTTTGCCTAGAGAATCCCATGGACATAGGAGCCTGGTGGGCCTCAGTCCATGGAGTCACAAAGAGTTGGACATAATTGAGCAACTGAGCACACACATAAGCTTCCCTGGGAAAGGGATGCAGCCTTGGTAAGATGGCTGTTTTTAGTCAAGGACAGTCCTGGAGAAAGAACAAGTGAGACAACTTTCAGAAACTGATAATAAATATTTTAGTTTTGGTGGGGATGGTCCAAGGATATGATTATTACATCATAGGATCCGTTATGTGTGTGTGCTAAATCATGTCCGATGCTTTGTAACTTTATGCATAGACTATAGCCCACCAGGCTCCTTTGTCCATAAGATTCTCCAGGCAAGAATACTGGAATGGGTTGCCATGCCCTCCTCCAGGGGATCTTCCTGACTCAGGGATCCAACCCGTGTTTCTGATGTCTCTTGTATTGGCAGGCGAGTTCTTTACCATGGGTACCACCTAGAAAGCCCATCAGAGTCTTACAATAACATTATAAATAGTTTTCCTAAGCAACTTTATCTCTGCTTATAATCCAGAAAAGCTCTTTCTTCAGTGTAAGCCAGATCATAGCATGCTTTTCTTTAAAACTGTTCCTCTTAGAATAAAATGTAAACTTCTTATTAGGGCTTTTATATCTCTGCAGGATCTTGTTCAGCTTAATTTACTATTTATACTGTCATAGGTTCATTATGAACACTACACAGTCTGGCATATTTGCTGAATGAATGAATTGAACTTTAGTTTTACTTTAAATAATCAACATCAAATAGGAAAGTTGTTAAACTGAACATTCAGGATCCTTAGATGAGCCACTTATTCTGTTCATTAGTGAACTGGGCTTAAAACTACCTAAACTATTTATAAATTTCCTCTGAGACACATATAATAAGATATATTTATAATGTGAAAAATACAAGCACTCTACTAGTGTTAGGCAACTTGCTGTGTTTAGTAGTAATAATGTTGACAATAATATAATAGCAGGTGGCTCAATGGTAAAGAGTCTGCCTGCAATGCACAAGACTCAGGTTCGATCTCTGGGTCAGGAAGATCCCCTAAGAAGGGAATGGCAACCACTGCAGTATTCTTGCCTGGAGAATTCCATGGACAGAGGAGTCTGGCAGGCTATAGTTCGTAGGGTTACAAAGAGTCGGACCCGACTGACTGAGCACAATAATATTAAACTTTTCTCTACTAGAAAGTGATCTGAGTTTGGCATTTATAATTTTAAGGCTGAGTTCCAACTCTTCCACTTTATGTGGCCTTCAGGAGTGAATCTATCTTCCTCTCTCTTTTTCCTTCATTCCTTTTACCCATGCATCTACCTATCCATCTGTATACCTATGGGTTTAATGGAATTCTAATCTTTCTGAATTTGTTTCCTTATCTGTGAAATGGAGATAATAAAACTTCCCTTCAGTAATTTTAGCAACATTGTTAGAATAAATGGAATTTATATATTAAATTATTTCTTGAACTACAGAATGCTATGATATTTTAATTTGATTTAGCTTAATTATATTCATGTAAAATGAAGTACAAAAATGTGTTTTCATTATCAAGTTTTGGTGATTATGTATGCCATCTCCCCTCTTTTCCACTTTTTCTGATCTTTCATGAGGTGACTCTTAGGCCAACATCATTAATAAAATTTACTGAACATGTACTGTATTTTAGACTTTGTTCTGTGCCCTGTGAATATCTACTGAATCCTTATGTGGGCCATAGCAGTCAATTAATTTATATATTGGTTCAGGCAAAATAGAATATTATTTTATTAATGTGAGGGCTTAGTGAAGAAGAATTAGGTTAAAAGCCAAATGAACATAGAATGTTAATTTTCTAAGAGGTATCATTACAAAATTTTATCATTATTCAGACAGGTACACATCTTTCTGCAAAGACAGATCATATTTACCACATGTCAGTCAGAATGACTAGGTTTCTGATTTTAAGGAAATGAGAAAGAGTTTCAGCTTTACTGATAGAAAGCCTCCAACAAATTTTATTATTAAGGCTCTTTTATTCAAATCCATGACTTTTGACTAGCTCTCCCTGTTTCAGACCTTTTTTTTTATTAATTAATATCTGTTGAGGATAATGTATAACATATTGAGACATATTTGGTCTTAGGATAAGAATCTTTTAATCAGTAAATGTCCCACAAGGTCAGTTCTACTTTGGCTGAAGTGAAAAAAAAATTCTCTATTATCACTGATTTAGGAGAAGTAAAACCTCTTTTGGTTGATTGATATGCTAGAGACCCAGGAAATGTGACAGTCTGATGAACTTCACAAAACCACTTATGGTTATTATCTAATTGTGATAGGGTCATATAGAGCATTTGTGGCTAATATAAATCAAATGGAAATTCCATCATTGTTCAATATTAATCTGTTTCTTTGTTCCACTGTCTCCAGAACTTGATTGCCCTTCTAGCTTACTCTTCTCCTCAAGAGCTTAATTATTCTTAGTGATTCTAATTTCCTTACAACAGCAGGAGAAATACTTGACTTTCCAATGGGAAGTATTTTTTGAATAATATCTTCCTTCTGTGAATCTTTTTTTTATAAATCAAATTCTTTTCTCCTATTTACACTACAGTTTTCATGAAAAAATATGAATTTATGATCTGGGCTTTCAAATAATTTATTTTTAATTTGAGCATATAGGGAAAAAAAGATTCAGCTAAATGTTCTCTCCAGAAAGGTCTTCCCTGAAAACTTTATCTAATCAGCCCCCTCCCCTTATTCTCTGTCATAGCTAGCTTTTCTGTTTTATAACCGTTTTTACAAAGTTTATTGACCATTTGTTTATTATTTTCCCCTGATGGGAATATTAAGTGCGTGATCACAGAAGTTGCACTTTTTCCCCCCTGCATTATCAAGAACACCTAGTTCATGGCTGGTAAGCAGTTTGGTGAATAACTGAATTAATCAATTAATGGAAAGAGGGAAGGAAGGAAGGGAACTATGAATGGATGAATAGCTGAGTAAATGAATGGTTAAAGGGTTTTAATTGACTAAGTTCAATAAGAGAGAGTAGTGTGATATGGCTGCCAAAGTAATGATAAGAGGGCTGTTTTAGACTAGAGGGATTAAATTGCTCCTGACTAATTTCAAGAGCTAGAACTAGGGTAAGGTGAGGTACAAAGATATATTAACAATAAATTAACTTTGGAAATATTTTTTTTTCTTTCCTGAACCTCCTCCCCGCCAGCTTTGTTAAGGTAAAATGGAAATAATAGTAGTACCTACTATAATAAATAGAGCTAAGCTGAAGCTTACATAGGTTAAGTAACTTAATCTGTGTCCAAGTTTACACAGATAGTATGAAACAAAGCTAGAAGGTAAGCCTCTACTTTTTTTTACTCCAAAGCTGGATCTGTTCACCTCTTCACTACATTGCTATACTTCTTATCAGCCAAGTGCTATACTAAGTATTTACCTGAATCATCTCATTTAGTGATCATAAACCATTTTGAAGTAGGTGTTTACTGTTAGCCAGATTTTAAAACTGAAGCTCAGAGAAATTAACTTGCTTAAGTCAGTTAAGGAAATCAGAGAAAAAATTCTCTTCCAAATTCTTCTGATTCCAAAGTTCATGCTGCTACCACATAGCAACTCACTTTTAGTGCTTGGCCTCTCAAGAAAGTGATCATTTGCTTTCATGGAACAATTTGAAAGGACCTGAAAACTCATCTTGTCTGATGGTTGGTCATTGGATCAAAAATGTCGCAGTGTTGCTTAAGGGTCATCCCAAGGAAATTTGTGTTTTTAACTTTATTGTGGTGATGGTAATATTTATCACAGAATCTGTTTTTTTTAAAATAAATTTTTTATTTTAATTGGAGGCTAATTACTTTGCAATATTGTGTTGATTTTGCCATACATCAACATGTATCTGCCACAGGTATACATGTGTTCCCCATCCTGAAACCCCTCCCTCCTCCCTCCCTGTACCATCTCTCTGGGTTGTCCCAGTGCACCAGCCCCAAGCATCCAGTATCATGCATTGAACCTGGGCTGGCAACTCATTTCATATATGATACTATATATGTTTCAATGCCATTCTCCCAAATCATCTCACCCTCTTCCTCTCCCACAGAGTCCAAAAGACTGTTCTGTGTCTCTTTTGCTGTCTCGCATACAGGGTTATGGTTACCATCTTTCTAAATTCCATATATATGTGTTAGTATACTGTATTGGTGTTTTTCTTTCTGGCTTACTTCACTCTGTATAATAGGTTCCAGTTTCATCCACCTCATTAGAACTGATTCAAATGTATTCTTTTTAATGGCTGAGTAATAATCCATTGCGTATATGTACCACAGCTTTCTTATCCATTCATCTGCTGATGGACATCTAGGTTGCTTCCATGTCCTGGCTGTTGTAAACAGTGCTGCGATGAACACTGGGGTACACGTGTCTCTTTCAATTCTGGTTTCCTCTGTGTGTATGCCCAGCAGTGGGATTGCTGGGTCATAAGGCAGTTCTAAAAAACTGGAAATAGAACAGACTCTGTTTTAATTAAATTGTTCAATAATGGGTGCCTGTTGGAGAACGTGGTCCACACTGTGCTGTACCCTTCAGAACCTTCTCAAGGATGAAGGAGGAGGGAAGAAAAATGCCTCATCCCAGGGGCAGCTCCTACTAAAGGCTGATCAGTTATCAAGGCTTGTGCCCCACCATTCTGGGCTGACTCTGAAAGCCCATCTTGGTGGGCTTCTTTGAGATTTTTGTTGGCATTATGCATGCTAAGTCTCTTCAGTTGTGTTCAATTCTTTGCGATCCTACAGACTGTAGCCCTTCAGGCTTCTCTGTCCGTGGGATTTCCCAGGCAAGAATACTGGAGTGGGTTGCCATTTCCTCCTCCAGGGGAACTTCCCCTCCCAGGGATCGAACCTGAGTTTCATTATGTCCCCTGCATTGGCAGGTGGGTTCTTTACCACAAGTGCCACTTTTATGGCAGCCCAACTTTTCTGTGTCTAATCCTGCTTCCTTTTATTTCCTTCCTTCCATAGGTATTCATTCAAAGAGTGTTCTCCTGTATACTTCCTGCATCTTAATCTCAGGGTTTGCTTGTCAGAGAACCCTATTTGCAATTGAAAGTATAGGCTAGGAGATGAGGAGGCACGAGAAGACACAGGGGATGAGAAGACTAGGATTAATAAGGAGCTGAATACAAAAGCACAACTAGTCAGTGAAGCACTAAAAGACAGATGGGAAACAGGAGGACAAGTTGCATATTTACCAACTTTATTGAGACCTAACCACCCTAGCCTACCAAAGTAGGGTTTAAGGTTATGCTTCCATGATGCCAATTCCATCAGATATTTAGTATATATAATTATATAGTTTATAAATACATGTATACGTATCTTATCTATATACAGATACAAATGTACACACATACATATGTGTTTGTGCATCCTATTGGCTGAACAACCAGTTGATTGACTGATGTGCTACTTTTCTACCAGGTGTTTGTTTTGGCTTCCTGTTGTAAACCTCAGAAAAGGTAAGCCTTTCTGACTAGGTAGCAGGGGAAATAATTAAGTTTCATTCTTCTGAGAGGCTGTGTCAGCAGCATTCAGTAAAAATGCAGGGTAAGGTACAGGATATGAAAATTGCAACGTGCTAACAAATGGAAAACCTTTCACTGTTAACAAATTAGAGGGATCCAATACTGTTTCAAATACTTGCTGATTATTTTTGCATTTCCCTTTGAATTCTGAAACCATTCTGGAATAAGGAGAGTCAGGAAGCAGAAGGAGACGCAAAGAACAAATTTCCTGTTCTTTGGGAAACTGTCATAGTGTCTTGTGGAACATCCTGTCATGACATGTGCTTTCCTGTCCCACTTTGTGTCAGGGCAGTGAGTTAGCTAATATCTGCTGGAAGCCGATTTTGCATAATGCAGTGACAGTGCATAAATATCCATGCATCCTATAGTATGTGTGTTTCATTACTTATAATGAAATAAACATGGTTAAGTCTGCTTGTGTATTGTTGTTTAGGAGATCTCACCTGAAAAAGCTGGATTTATTGAGACAAATTGATAGTTCAAAAAGCAGCTTTGACCTGGAGCTTTCACATAAGGAACTCTAGTGGAAATACAAAAGAAATGGAAGACACAGCCCCTGCTCTTAGAAACTTGCAGTCTAACTTGCATCATCAAATATACACACCTGAGAAAAACTGAAAATAGATAATGATTAAACGCAGTACTGCTCAAAGTTGTCTGCAGGAAAAGTGAACTCACACACCAGGGAGTCAGTTGGAACTTTTCTTAAAAATAACAGTTTCATATGTGAAATATTGCTTGTTTTGTCTAAAACTCATGCAAAAATCTAATTTATTTCTAAATCTACTTAACTGTGTTTTAGTAGAAGAATGATGCTCTTGTCTTTTCCCCAGTCTTAAGGTAAAATGGACACTCCAGAAAGATGTAGTGTGTTTGTATTCTTGTCTTGCCTGGTGGCTCAGTTGGTAAAGAGTCTACCCACAATGCGGTAGACCTGGGTTCAGTCCCTAGGTTGGGAAGATCCCCTGGAGAAGAAATGGGAATCCACTCAGTATCCTCACCTAGAGAATTCCATGGACACAGGAGCTTGGCAGGCTACAGTCCATGGGGTCATAAAGAGTCAGACATGACTGAGTGACTAACTCTTTCTTTCTTTCTTTGTGTGTGGTTTTCCTAACACCTAGAATTTGAAAAGTATGGAGTTAATTTGTATTTCTTCAGATGACCTGTTTGTGTATTTGAGTACAGGCTATCCTCTTCTTAAAAAACTTTACATAGGTAATATTAAGCAATGTGACAAGCTGTTAAAAATATTTTTGTGCAAGGTCTTTGCTATCTCTCTGATAGCATGATCTAAATGTTATTGTAAAGCCCTGAGAGGACCTCTACTTGGAAACATGTTAGTCTGTTGGCTGGCAATAACTAGAAAGTCATCATAAAATATGTCTCCTTCACTTACTATTAAAGAGTCAAATATTTTATGCCTGTGCCTTTTTTTGGTGAAATGTATTTTATTAGTTTTCTATTGCTGCTGTAACAAATTACCATAAACTTAGTGGCTTAACACAGCTCAAAGGCTGTATTAAAGACTGGATGGTCAGAAGTCTGAGGTGGCTGTCACTTGGCTAAAATTAAGGTGTGAGCTGGTCTTATTTCTTTTTGGAGGCTCTAGGGGGCTGACTGGATGGACATGAGTTTGAGCAAGCTCCAGAAGTTAGTGATGGACAGGGAAGCCTGACATGCTGCAGTCCATGGGTTCACAAAGAGTTGGACACAACCGAGCGACTGAACTGAACTGACTGAGGGAAGCATCTGTTCTTGTCTTTTCTAGTTTCTGAAAGCTCCTGCATTTCTTAGCTCCAAGGCTCCTTTCTTTCTCAGAGTCAACAATGACTAGTCAAGTCTTTCTCACATTGTGTGACTCTGCCACTGACTCTTCTGCCTTTCTCTTTCAAACTTTTAAAAATGAAACACAATGGAGTATTACTCAGCCATTAAAAAGATTACATTTGAATCCATTCTAATGAGGTGGATGAAACTGGAGCTGACTGTACAGAGTGAAGTAAGCCAGAAAGAAAAACACCAATACAGTATACTGACACATATATATGGAATTTAGAAAGATGGTAACGATAACCCTGTATGCGAGATAGCAAAAGAGACACAGATGTATAGAACAGACTTTTGGACTCTGTGGGAGAGGGAGAGGGTGGGATGATTTGGGAGAATGGCATTGAAACGTATAATATCATGTAAGAAATGAATCGACAGTCTAGGTTCTATGCAGGATACAGGATGCTTGGGGCTGGTGCACTGGGATGACCCAGAGAGATGGTATGGGGACGGAGATGGGAGGGGGGTTCAGGATTGGGAACTCATGTACACCTGTGGCGGATTCATGTTGATGTATGGCAAAACCAATACAGTATTGTAAAGTAAAATAAAGTAAAAAAAAATAAATAAACAATCTTTTAATTAATTTAGTATTATCATTATTATTATTTTACTGTGCTGGATCTTCATTTCTGCATGTGGGCTTTTTCTAGTTGCAGTGTGCAGGCTTCTCATTGCAGTGGCTTCTCTTGTCATGGAGCACAGGTTCTAGGGCATGTGACTTCTGTAGCTGTGGTTCCCGGGCTCTAGAACTTGAAGTCAGTAGTTGTAGCACATGGGCTTAGTTGCTTCGTGGCATGTGGAATCTTCCCACACCAAGGATCAAACCTGTGTCTCCTGCATTGGCAAGTGGATTCTTAACCACTGCACCTCCAGGATAGCCTCCTCTTTCACATTTAAGGATCTTTATAATTATGTTGTTGCAGGATTCCCTGGTGTTTCAGATGGTAAGGAGTCTGCCTGCAATGCAGGAGACCCGGGTTCAATTCCTGGGTTGGGAAGATCCCCTATAATTATGTTGGGCCCACTCAGATAATCCAGAATAATCTGTTTTTCAAGATTAGCAGGTGATTAGTGACCCTAATTCCATCTGATACCTTAATTCTCCTCTGCCATGTAATTGACAGTCACTGATTCTGGGGATTAGATTCTGGCCATCTTCCGGAGGCCATTATTCTGCCTACCACATACATTGGAGCTGACCTTCTCTTTCTGAGATTGGAGGTAAACTTCTTTTTCACCCCTATATGTGCCTCTTCAAAAATGTGGTAAAACATCTCCAATGAAAAGGATTCCTATGAATGCGTTTGTAAGTATGCTTGTGTTCTGGTCATGCATAAATAGGGAAATAGGATTGCTCTTGTCAAATTTAAGGAAGTATATTTAGAAGAGAGGAAAGTGTTTAAGGATTTAGTGAGTTTCATTTCACTGTTTTGCTTTGGTTATATTTTTTCAACAGGGGACTGCATGGGAAGGGGCTTCCCTTGGTGGCTCAGACAGTAAGGAAGCTGACTACAATGCAGGAGACTCAGATTCAATCCCTGGGTTGGGAAGATCCCCCTAGAGAAGGAAATGGCAGCCCACTTCGGTTTTCTTGCCTGGAGAATCCCATGGACAGAGGAGCCTGGAGCTACAATCCATGGGGTCACAAAGTGTCAGAAAAGACTGAGCAACTAACACTTTTCATTTTCTTTCCTGGGTAAGAGGAAGGAAAGATCAATCTCATTCATTACCCCCAGTGTGCCATACAGATGTTAGCATTCTTACGTGTGCTATCATGTGAAGATTGTTGGGATGAGCTGCCTCAATCTGCATCTGGTCCCACTTGTGTTTTCATGAAGCTGCTGTTGCCTTTGTGAACACCTGTGGTTTTCTGTAGATTGTTCAAATGCTATGTCATCAACTTTGCTATTTTTTTCTGATTCTAAACTTTAGTGTTCTTATCTCAGTTTGTTCAATGAGTCAATAAGTTATTTTTTTAACTCACATTGCAGAATCACAACAATATCTCCCATGAGAAGAGTGTGGTGAGAGTTCACTCTTTCTGGCTTCTTTTTTTTTTTTTTTTTTTGACTTTGTAACTTGTGGGATCTTATTTCCCCAACCAGGGATTGAACCTGGGTCTTCAGCAGTGAGAGCACAGAGTCCTAATCACTGCTCCACCAGGGAATTCCTCAGGGCTCACTCTTAAGATTTTGATGCCTGCCACTTGTGTGTTGTTCAGTGACCATGAGTCTGAATGAGAGTCGCACATTATGGTTCACTGCTCATAGGCTAGAAACACCAGTCTTAACACTTGAGGAGCCTTCCTGATCAGTGTGATGTAGGAAATTGTTACCATTCAACATGATTCCCTGCATGGATGCTATCATAATCAGTGTGGCAGCTGACTTCCAGTCAGATTTAAGTATATGTCATGCTCTGCTGTTGACTATGTGTTCACTAGGCATCCTTGTCAGGTTTAGAAGAAACACTTAAATAGATGCCAAATTATCTTTTGTGCTAGGCACTTTTAGGGTGGCAGGGTTGGAGGAATGTGGAGGAATGGGCATATCATGCAGCCTAGGCTAGGTAAAAGCTTGTTATGTGAGTCCTATGTGACTATCACTGATTGACAACTTAGATGCATAGCTGTATTTATAATCACCATTCTTTTTGATACCTTATTATAGGCTAGGCAGCATGCTAAGCATTTTACATACATTATTGTATCTAATATTTTCAACAGCCATGTGAATTAGGCTCTATTATTATGCCCATTAACAGCTAAAGAAACTGATAGAGAATTTCAGTAATCTTGTCCAAGGTCACATAACTAACAAGTGGTAGAACCATAATTTTAGCTGTGATCTATATGAACTTGTCTTTATTTAGGTCCCTTGAAAGCAGAGTCCGTGACAAAGACTTGGATCAAGGTAGTTTATTTGGACATGATCCCTGAAAGCAAAGTGGGAGGGAGACTAATTCAGGAAATAAGGAAAAGCTGATACAGGAGTGCATTTTTAAGTCAATACCCATGGACAGAGGAGCCTGGTAGGTTACAGTTCATGAAGGCACAAAAGTTGGACACCACTTAGCAACTAAACCACCACTACCACATGGGTAACAGTAGGACCATAAAGAAGGCTGAGCACCAAAGAATTGATGCTTTTGAATTGTGGTGCTGGAAAAAACTCTTGAGAGTCCTTTGGACTGCAAGGAGATCAAACCAGTCAATCGACCCTGAATATTCATTGGAAGGACTGATACTGAAGCTCCAATACTTTGGTCACCTGATGCAGAGAGCCAACTCATTGGCAAAGATCATGGTGCTGGGAAAGATTGAAGGCAAAATGAAAAGAGGGCGACAGACGATAAGATGGCTAGATAGCATCACTGACTCAATGGACATGAATTTGAGCAAAGTCCAAAAGATAGTGGAGGACAGAGGACCCTGGTGTGCCTCAGTCCATGGGGTCACAAAGAGTTAAACACGACTTAGCGACTGAACAAGAACTTGGGTAACAGGGGCTCAATATTACTGGGGCTTCCTGGAAGTATATAAAATAATTGACCTGAGAACATACTGAAAGATTTATTCACTGACTCCCATCCTCCAATGGCTGAAGGTTGTTACTGAGAGTATTAATTCAATGGTACTTCTAGATTGCATTTATTGGAAGACTAAGAAGCATGAAAGAAGGCCTTGGGGGTAAAAAGCAGAAAGAGCTCAAGCTTTATAGGCTTGAGGTGGAACAGCTGCCAACAGGAAGTTGTCTGTACTCCCCTGGACCTGTCTACCACAATAGCAGTTGAAATAACAGCTATGCCAAGAGACTATGACACGGGGCACCAGAGGCATCCATTACAGAATTGTAAATCTTTTTTTAATATAAATTTATTAATTTTAATTTGAGGCTAATTACTTTACAATATTGTATTGGTTTTGCCATACATCAACATGAATCCACTACGGGTATATGTTCTAAACCAGAATTCTACATATACAGACAAATTATTCCACATATAAGGTTTCACTCCACATGTTTTGCGATATTATCCCACCATATTAATTATCTTCCTACAAATATTAGTTGCGCTCCTATTATGTTCCAGATGTGTGAGTGTGTGCTAAGTCACTTCAGTTGTGTCTGACTCTGTGCGACCCTATGGACTGTAGCCTGCCAGGCTCCTCTGTCCATTGGGTTCTCCAGGCAAGCATACTGGAGTGAGTTGCCATGCCCTCCTCCAGGGCATCTTCCCAACCCAGGGATCAAACCCATGTCTCTTGCATGTCCTGCCTTGACAACTGATTCTTTACCACTACCTCCACCTGGAAAGCCCATGTTCCAGATAACCTGGCAGCATTCTGAAGACCTAGAGATAAAAAAGTGAAAGTCTTGCTCTCAAGGAAATGTTCACTTCTGTGATTATCCGACAAAAAAAAAAAAGTTCATTACTTAATGTAAAATAAGCACCATTACGGGACAATGGAACGAAAATAGTTACTACTCAAACCATGTGTGTGTGCTATATTCAAGTCTGTAATGTTTCCTTTTCAAATTGCATATGTGAAACTGATCAGGTTCAGAGTTAGAATGTATTAGGATGAATGTTAAGATATTAAGAATTCAGTAAACAGGCAGTTGAACATGGAGCTGGAGTATTCAGTGTAGGCAGAGCCTCCTATCAGCATGTTGATAGTTGGTATTTTCCTGGCAGCTGAAGCAGCAGACATTTGCTTTTACCTTCTACAACCTTGAACTGATGTTGACACAGCATTGAGAGCCAAGCATCTGAATAGCCTGCATCATAGCATTAAGCCCCAGTGTCTGATTTCCTGATAATTAACAGACCTGCAAAGTATATACAATCATGGGATGTGTGTGTGTGTGCTCACACTTGCAGACATGCACGCATGCACATATGTCTACATTTCAGAAGATGAAAGGCAGACCTGAAACAGATATGCTTGAAATATTCAAACTGTCATCCACAGTATATTTTATTATTGAAGGCCCAATAAGGGCAGAAATCTCAGCAATGTATTCTTAGCTATGTTTTGATATTTAAAATCCTTACCAAGATGCTCCTTTCTTATGCATCAACAGAGTAAGGTTTAACATTTTTTTATTTTGTATTAGAGTATAGTTGATTTACAATGTTACTTTCTGGTGTACAGCAAAGTAATTCAGTTATACATATACATATCTCCATTCTTTTTCAGATTCTTTTCCCATACAGGTTATTACAGAATACTGAGTAGAGTCCCCTATAATCAGAGTCATTGGTGTGTTATTTGAAGAGGGAAAGAATAACTCCTCTTCCAAAGTACGTAATCTGTTTCATTAGAGTGAAATTCAACTTTAGCCATTCTTTCTTTTGTCACCATTTTTCTTTGGGATAGGGACACTGAAATCCCTAACTTTAATTCATCAAAGCAATTTACAAAGGTAATGTGATAAAATGAAAACAGTAAGAGACTTAAGTTCAGATTCCATGGGTTTTGTACACCAAAACTGCCATTTACTATATAATTCTCAGTCATTTTACTTATTCTCTCTGAGAAGGATCCTTTTGTATCTTTGAGAAGAAAGATAGATCATGCCCAGTAGGTAAAGTTCATGAGCAAATTAATGAAATGATGTATATGATAAAATACCTCTCTGGTAAGTGTCCAGTAAACACTGCTCATATTTTCTTTCTTGCATTCTATGAAAGGAAGGCTGAGAGCAGTATGAGGGCTGCTGAAAGGGGGGAGTAAAGAGCCCAGAAAGAAGTGATTATTGTATTGCTGAGGGCTAATCCTGCATTCCAGCTCTCAGTAATGGCCAGTATAGCTAGAGGAAGCCTTGCCTACAGAGGATGTGGACTCAAAAGTCTTTTGCCTTTTTCTGCTGATTGTCTTTTTCAAACTGAGCTCTGTGCCTCAGTTTCTTTGTCATCAAAATGTGGATGGTATTACTTCAACTATTATTCGACTTAAGTGTATAGAATGTAGTAAGGATAAGACAACCAGCGAAGCCTTGGAAGTCCTGTAGCAGTTGCAGACAGGTGGAGTTACAGTGGCAAAGAGCCAGCAGCTCCACAGCGGGTTATTGCATTTCCTTCCCCCCAATTGCTGCCTTTCCTCTGTAGGCTTGAGATGTGTGTTCATTTTGAGAAAAGGTCCAGAAATAAAGCTTTGAAATTTAGGTCAGCCAACTCCAGTTAATTCTCCAGAACCAGACATCCCATTTCTCATTAGGCTGAGTGGTAGTCAGAGTTCTCAGAGGTGGAGGCATACTAATACACTTGACAAGACTCTCTGATTCAACAGGGGGCTTGCTAAAATAGAAAGATAAGGACAGCTGAAAAAAACATGAATTAATTTTCACCATGGGGGTAAAGGGATGTAAATAAAAAGAGGAAACCCCGTTATTTAAAGAGGAGACTGGTACAATATGATGGCCTGAACTATTGAATTTTTGTTTAAAATATTCTGATATAAGACATGAAGCAAGTCATAGGCAATTTGGAAAGTAAATAGAGCCTCATTGCTAGGGAGAACAGTATTTATTGATAAGAACTCAAGAGAGGAAATAGGTTTTCTGATTGGGATTGGTTATTAAACTTCTTTTGACTTTTGGATATGATAGAGTAGATAAAAAGAATAGTGGATTGGAAATTGGTATTCAGATAATCCCTGATCTACTGGTAACTAGCTATATAGCCTTGAGCAAATATTTTCATCTTCAAAGGCAAAGAAAAAGGATTTATCTAGAACTGATGACCTCTAAAGTCCCTT
The DNA here is from genome assembly GCF_014754425.2 of Oryx dammah. Taxonomy (NCBI): domain Eukaryota; kingdom Metazoa; phylum Chordata; class Mammalia; order Artiodactyla; family Bovidae; genus Oryx; species Oryx dammah. Next base: position 33,891,057 of record NW_024070207.1, on the reverse strand, counting down.
TTACATATAACATTCTGTGGTTCTTTTTTAGTCAAAGGAATTATGGGTCAAAATGAGATTGTGCATGCATTTACAATGTGTTATTGAAAATCCCAGAGATAAAAAGAACCCTGGAGTTCACTTTTGATAAATACATCATTTCATTGACTTTAAAAAATATTCAAAGAGGCTTGCATAGATATCTTTAAAATAGGGCAACTGAAATTCTGAAAAGGAAAACACAGAAACCATCAGAAGAGAGAGAGATACGTTTCAGAGCTCTTGCATGAGTTACTCCCACAATCTAAATATGAAATTTGGTTCTGAGCATCCTGGGAGACAAGGGAGAAGTTGAGATAAATCAGGTTACATTTCATTATTACGAAAAGATTATTGTGTGAAATGAAGTACACAACTTTGTCTTAAGAATGAAACTTTTTTTTTAATCCTAAAATTAAAATTGTACAAGGCATTAACTGCCTGGATCCTTACATAAGGGACTGTTGGTAATATTGCACAATGAACAATCTTAAAGAAGTTTTGTAAAATACATAGATAAGTTATTCATCATGGAGCTTCGTTGGTGGTTCAGATGGTAAAGAATCTGCCTGCAGTGCTGGAGACCAGGGTTCGATCCCTGCATCGGGAAGATCCCCTGGAGAAGGAAGTGGCAACCTACTTCAGTATTCTTGCCTGGAGAATCCCATGGACACAGGAGCCTGGCATAGAGTCTCAGAGTCAGACATGACTGAAACGACTTAGCACACACTAGTTCATCATAGTTTTCTCATCTGCAAATTAGGAATAATTATCTAGGGGCTAACAGATATGAATATAGATCTAGATGCGGTGATATTTTTGCCTAAAATGGCGAATGTATGACTTAATGTGAATTAAAAGTCTAGAGGTGGATCCAGGGCCTCAGATATTATCCTCAGCACTCAGTCTGTCTTTTTCCATCTGGCTTGCAAGCAAAAGCGGCCACAGTCTCCATGCAGTCAGTGATTACAGAACAAAATATCTCTTTCCCGAGTCTAGCCAAAGTCCTCAACATGGCTTTTGTGGGTCAAACTTGTATTATGTGCTCATACCTGAACCAGTCACTCACTGCCTCATGGGTAAGAAAATGAATTCAATAGCCAGGCATGAGTCAGGTGTCCATTCATGGAAGAAGGAGCTAGAATCAGTTCCTCCAAACCACATGAACTGAGAATGGTGTGGTAGGGTGATGTGGGGTGAGAAAGTGCTTCATCAAAAGCTAGAGATGCTAGACAGAGAAAGCAACTGTTAGTAATTACAATCAAGTCATAGTCTTAAGTTTGCTTGGTCAGCATGGGATGGTGACAAGGAAACTTAATTGAACTGAAATTGGAATGTTCACTGTATCAAGATGGAATAGGTTAAATTATTCATTTTATTACAGGAATATCATTGCCAGTTGGATGAGAGTTTTCAGACTGCAATGGCCAAACTTCCTTCTTCCCTAGAACGTTAGTATTTTTCTCTACCACTAAATGTTATCTACAGTGTTTCCACCTGCTGAACTCTTTTAATCAAAGGTCATCTATTAGATAGGTTAACATATCCCAACAATTTATAAACACTTAATATCTTGGGAGTTTCTCGCCCCTTAGAAGACTGTAAATTCTCTCTGATCCATTAGGTGTTTATCTCTTTGTTTAATTCTCAGAGGGCAATTTTAGTGCCCCATTTCTTAGTTCTTGGTGGAAGGAGGCTTCCTTCAGGAACCACACCCTGGTGACAAACTTTCCTTCTTCAGAGAGTTGTTATAAGGACCAAATGAGATAGTGCATCCTGTTTGTAAATTGCTTAGTTTGGCAATGATAGGCACTCAATATATATTCACAATTAAGATGAATATTGCTCAAACAATAACAAAAAAGCGAATGAGATCAGAATGATGATACCCATGTTATCCCCTCTTTTCTTTTGAATGTCTTCTTGTTTAATGGTACCAGTATCTTCCCAGTGAGTCAGGATTATAAGCTCAGTCTTAATAATTCTTTCTTGCATTTGTTTTCTAACATGTCATCAGTTGCCAAATCCTATGGTGCATCTCCGGAATATCTCTTACTTATTGTTTTCTTCTATTGTACTACTACTGCACCAGTTCTGACCCTCATTCCCTTATCAATTTACTCCAAAATAAAGGTCATCTTATTTCTCCTTATTTCCGTATCCTATTTCTTATAGTCTGCTGCCAGTCTTATCATCTGATCATGCTATGTCACTGCATAGATATCGACAGTCTCTCTCAGTGGCCTGTAGTGTGAAGCCTATCAAGACTCCTGACACTTGTATCACTGTGTGTTTTTGTGCATGTTCAATCTCAGTCAAGTCTGACTCTCTGCGACTCCATGGACTGTTGTCTACCAGGCTCCTTTGTCCATGGAGTTTTCCAGACAAGAATACTGGACTGGGTTACTGTTTCCTACTCCAGGGGATCTTCCCAACCCAGGGATTAAACCTGTGTCCCTTACATCTCCTGCACTGACAGGTAAATTCTTTACCACTATGCCACCTGGGAAGCTTCACATGTATTTGTGGCTCACTGCAATGAAGTTTGAATATAGTTTATTTTTGGCTTCTGAGTATCTTCACAAAATCTATGCCTTAGGAAAACTGAGCTAATCACATTTTAAAAATAAATTCTCTGTACTTCTCTGCCTATATTCATTTGTTATCTTCACTTGGAATGCCCTTATTTCCTCCCATAGTATATCTAAATCCTATTTATCAAGGTCTGCTTAAAATGCTGCCTCCTCCATGGAGTCATCCTTGGTTTTCAAAGCTAGAAGTTTTCTTTCCTTTCTCTAATTGCTTTGACATTCATTTTGCATATTATGTTCTACCTTATAATAACATAAGTATCTGTATGATTTTACTCATCATCTTGTCAGTTTTCAAGGTCAAGATCTATTTCAGTTTATTTATTTAATCCTCCCAACAGAGAACTCATAGTCATAACTAAATTAATTATAATTATATGAATGAACTAATTTGTAATCCAAAATGCAAAAGCAATGGTTCTACTTTTTTAATTAATTAATTAATTTATTTTACTTTACAATATTGTATTGGTTTTGCCATACATTGACTTGAATCCGCCATGAGTGTACATGTGTTCCCCATCCTGAACCTCCCTCCCACCTCCCTCCCCATCCCATCCCTCTGGGTCATCCCAGTGTAACAGCTCCAAGCACCCTGTATCATGCATCAAACTTGGGCTTTTTCTTCAAGCCAAACTTCAAACATTATGCTCAAGAAAAATAGTAACTTTGAAATGGAGAAGGGTGTATTCCACAACGATGGTTAACATCTTCATGCAACTTTAATCAAAAGATACTATAATGTGAAATATGTACAAAAGGCAGATTCATACAGTAGTTAAGAGCATGGTCTCTGAAACTAGACACCCTGGATTTAAATCTTGGTTCTACTATCAATTAACTGTCTGACCTTAGACAAATTGTTTAGCCTCTGTTCAACACATGCTCATCTGCAAAACAGGCATTGTAAAGATTTGGTGGCTTGTTACATATAAAGCACTTAGAATGGTGTCTGAAATATTGCAAAGACTCAGAGATGACTACTATTATAAGCTGCTGGAATTATGAAGCAAAGTAGAAAGAGAAACACTTCTGCCAATAAATCTCAACCCATGAGAGAGGAGGTAAATAATAAATAAGAATATATTTGTCCTGACAATAAGTTTGATATAATTTATTCATTTTTCATTTGTATATTCTACAAACCTGGAAGTTCTTTTTTTAAATGTAATTACCTGAGGTGGGCAGAATGATCCTCAAAGATAACTATACTCTTATTCTTGGAACCTGTGACTATTGTGTTATATATTACTTAGTAAAAAAAAGACTGCAGGAGAAACTTAAGAGACAGATCTTAAGATAGGATGATTGTCTTGGATTAGCCATGTGGGCCTAACCTATTCACATGAACCCTTAAAAGCAGAGAATATTCTCTGGCTGGAGTCACAGAGATCTTGTAGATGAGCTAGGAAGATGCAACAGAAGCTAGAAAGACTTGAAGTAGGAGAAGGACTTGAGAGCATCATTCATTGGTTTCGAGATGGAGAGGGCCATGTAACAAGACTGATAGTCTAGTTTGTAAGGAAATAGGAACTGAAACTCTGCCAACAATCTAAATAAGCCTAGAAGCAGATTCTTCCAGGAGTCTCCTAGTAAGAGCCCGGTATGATTAACTTCTTGATTTGGGCCATGTGAGACCCTAAACAGAAAACCAACTGAGCCACACTGTGCTTAGTTTCTGATGTACGGAAACTGTGAGATAATAAATGGGTGTTTGAAGCTACAGAATTTGTGATAGTTTGTTACACAGCAATAGAAAACTGATATGGCACCACATTATTTAAATAAAAATGGAATAGGTCAAAAAGCAAACCTCAGTGAATTCTCCAGAGTACAAACGTCATAAATCAGGTTCTGTACCACAAAGCAATAAAACTTAGAAATAAATTTAAATGAAGGTGCAGAACTCCCAACTGCCTGAAAACGTTGATAATCATATACAAAATTCTTTCCTTAAAGTTGTTCAAAGAGAAAAGCTATAAAGTAAAAATACTTAAGAATACTGATGGAGGGAGGTTCATGGGGAATGAAAATGTTACATGCTAAAACATTTGGGATAAGCAAAAGCTGTAGTGAAAAGCAAGTAAAATATCTAAACATCTTAGGGGCTTAAAATATTGTAACACAAGAAAGTTGAAGGACAATAACAAAGTAAATCTAAGCCACAAAGAAGGAAGATGTTAAGGAAAAAAAAGTGAATAAATGAATTTGAAAACAGAAAGATACACAGTAGATATGAAATTTTAAAATAATTTGATAACAATATAAAAAATAAAGCAATAGTATCTCTCTTTGTATAAATTCAAGTATATTTAATTTACAGTATTAGTTTCATCTGTACAGCAAAGTGTTTTTTCAAATTATATTCCATTATTTGTTATTATAAGATAGTAAATATTATTTCTGTGGCTATACAGTAAAACCTTGTTTCTCATGTTTTTTATGTATCATAGTTTGTATCTGTTAATTCTGTACTCCTAGTTTCTCTTTCCCTCCCTCTCCACTTTGGTTTCTGTATCTGTTAGTCTGTTTCATGTATATATATATGTGTATGTGTGTGCATTTGTGTGTAGATTCTTATATACATATATATATACTATTTGTATTATTTTCAAAGTCAACTTATAAGTGATATCATAAAGTATTTGTTTCTCTATATGACTTATTAAGTATAATATTCTCTAGGTCTACCCAAGTTGCTGTGAAAGACAATATTTCATTCTGTTTATGGCTGAGTAATTTTACATTGTATAAGCATATCATCTCTTCTAAACTCAACAGTCTGTTGTTGGGTACTTGACTTGTATCCATGTCTTGGCTATTGTAAATATTGCTGCTATGAACACTATGGTATATGTATCTTTTCAAATTAGAGTTCTTGTATTTTCCAGATATATATACACAAGAGTGGGATTATTGACTCATATTGTAGCTTTATGTTTAATTTTTAAAGGAACCTCTGTAGTGTTTTCCATTATTGATGTTTAGCTGCTAAGCTGCGTCTGACTCTTTGCACCTGCATGGACTGCAGCCCACCAGGCCCCTCTGTCCCTGGCATTTCCCAAACAAGAATACTGTAGTGGGTTCTTCTGGATCCAAGGATAGAACCCACATCTCCTGCATTGCAGGCAGATTCTTTACCACTGAGCCACCTGAGAAGCCCTTTCTCACAGTGGCTGCACCAATGTGCATTCCTACCAGCAATGTAGGAGAGTTCCCTTTTCTCCACACTCTTGTCAGCATTTATCTGTTGTGGGCTTTTGCTGATGGTCATTCATTATTGCCAAATTCAGACTTAAATTGAAGAAAGTAGGGAAAACCACTAGACCATTCAGGTATGACCTAAATCAAATCCCTTATGATTATACAGTGGAGGTGACAAATAGATTCAAGGGATTAGATTTGATAGACAGAGTGCCTGAAGAACTATGGACGGAGGTTCGTGACATTGTACAGGAGGCAGTAATCAAGACCATGCCCAAGAAAAAGAAATGCAAAAAGGCAAAATGGTTGTCTGAGGAAGCCTTACAAATAGATGAGGAAAGAAGAGAGGCTAAAGGCAAAGGAGAAAAGGAAAGTATATCCATTTGAATGCAGAGTTCCAAAGAATAGCAAGAAGAGATAAGAAAGCCTTCCTCAGCAATCAATGAAAAGAAATATAGGAAAACAATAGAATGGGAAAGACTAGAGATGTCTTCAAGAAAATTAGAGATACTAAGGGAACAATTCCAGAGAAGGAAATGGCAACCCACTCCAGTATTCTTGCATGGAGAATCCCAGGGATGGAGGAGCCTGGTGGGCTGCCGTCTATGGGGTTACACAGAGTTGGACACGACTGAAGCAACTTAGCAGCAGCAGCAGCAAGGGAATATTTCATGCAAAGATGGGCACAATAAAGGACAGAAATGGTATGGACCTAACAGAAGCAGAAGTTATTAAGAAGAGGTGGCAAGAATACACAGAACTATATAAAAAAGATCTTCATGACCCAGATAACCATGATGGTGTGATCACTCACCTAGAATCAGAGGAATGCAACGTCAAGTGGGCCTTGGGAAGCATCACTATGAACAAAGCTAGTGGAAGTGATGGAATTCCAGTTGAGCTATTTCAAATCCTCAAAGTGCTTGAAAGTGCTGCACTCAATAATCCAGCCAATTTGGAAACCTCAGCAGTGGCCATGGGACTGGAAAAGTTCAGTTTTCATTCCAGTCCCAAAGAAAGGCAGTGCCAAAGAATGCTCAAACTACCGTACAGTTGCACTCATCTCACAGGTTAGTAAAGAAATGCTCAAAATTCTCCGAGCCAGGCTTCAGCAGTACATGAAGCATGAATTTCCAGATGTTCAAGCTGGATTTTAAAAAGGCAGAGGAACCAGAGATCAAATTGCTAACATCCTCTGGATCATCGAGAATGCAAGAGAGTTCCAGAAACACATCTATTTCTGCTTTATTGTCTATGCCAAAGCCTTTGACTATGTGAATCACAATAAACTGGGGAAAATTCTGAAAGATATGGGAATATCAGGCCACCTAACCTGCTTCCTGAGAAATTTGTATGCAGGTCAAGAAGCAACAGTTTTAATTGGACATGGAATAAAGACTGGTTCCAAATTGGGAAAGGACTATGTCAAGGCTGTATATTGTCACCCTGCTTATTTAACTTATATGCAGAGTACATCATGAGAAATGCTGGTCTAGATGAAGCACAAGCTGGAATCAAGATTGCTGGGAGAAATATCAATAACCTCAGATATGCAGATGACACCATCCTTATGGCAGAAAGCAAATAACTAAAGAGCCTCTTGATGAAAGTGAAAGAGGAGAGTGAAAGAGTTGGCTTAACACTCAACATTCAGGAAACTATGATCATGACATCTGGACCAATCACTTCATGGCAAATAGATCGGGAAACAATGGAAGCAGTGGCAGACTTTATTTTGGGGGGTTTGAAAATCACTGCCGATGGTGACTGCAGCCATGAAATTAAAAGACACTTGCTCCTTGGAAGAAAAGCTATGACCAACCTAGACAAAATATTAAAAAGCAGAGACATTACTTTACCAACAAAGGTCCATCTACTCAAAGCTATGGTTTTTCCAGTAGTCATGTATAGATGTGAGAGTTGGACTGTAAAGAAACTTGAGAAGTAAAGAATTGATGCTTTTAAACTGTGGTGTTGGAGCAGACTCTTGAGAGTCCCTTGGACTGCAAGGAGATCCAACCTGTCAACCCTAAAGGAAATCAGTCCTGAATATTCATTGTAAGGACTGATGCTGAAGCTGAAACTCATATACTTTGGCCATCTGATGCAAAGAACCAACTCATTGGAAAAGACCCTGATGTTGGGAAAGATTGAAGGCAGGAGGAGAAGGGGATGACAGAGGATGAGATGGTTGGATGGCATCACCAACGTGATTGACATGAGTTTGAGTAGGCTCCGGGAGTTGATGATGGACAGGGAAGCCTGGTGTGCTGAAGTCCATGGGGTCGCAAAGAGTTAAGACATGACTGATCAACTGAACTGACTGATTCTGACAAGTGTGAAGTGATACCTCATTCTATTATAGTTTTTATTTGTATTTATCTGATTATTAGCAACATTTCATGTGCCTGTTGGTCATCTGCATATTGTCTTTGAAGAAATGTCTGCTTAGGTCTTGTCCCCACGTTTTAAGTCTTTTTTTTTTCCCAATATTTTATGAGCTGTTTATATATTTTGGAAATTAAACCTTTGTAGGTTACATCTTTTAGAAGTATTTTCTTCAGTTCTTTAGGTTATCTTTTTGATAAAGGTTTCCTTTGGTGTACAAAAGCTTTTAGTTTGATTAGGTGCCATTTGTTAATTTTTGCTTTTATTTACTTTGCCTTTGGTGATTGACCTAAGAAAATATTGCTATGATTTATGTCAGAGAATGTTTTGCTTATGTAATCCTCTGGGTATTTCATGATTTTATATCTTATAATTGTATGTTAAACCATTTTGAGTTTATTTTTGTGTATGATGTAAAGGAGTGTTCTGACTTCACTGATTTACATGTGGCTGTCCAGCTTTACCAGCAAAACTTACTGAAGAGACTGTCTTTTCTCTATTGTATATTCTTGCTGCCTTTTCAAAGAATAATTGACCGTAGTTGTGTAGCTTTATTTCTGGGCTCTCTATTCTGTTCCATTTATTTATATGTCTGTGTTTTGTTTTGCCAGTTCCATACCGTTTTGATTGCTGAAGTTTTGTAGTATTGTCTGAAGTCTGGGAGGGTTTTGCCTCCAGCTTTGTTCTTGATCCTCAAGATTGCTTTGGCAATTCTAGGCCTTTTGTAATTCCATATAAATTTTATGATTATTTGTTCTAGTTTATTGAAAAATATCTTGTTTTTTTTTTTATAGGAATCACATGATATCTACAGATTGCTTTTGGTAGTCTTTTGACAGGATTAATTCTTCCAGTCCTAGACTGTGGGATGTCTTAGATGTCTTTTTGTTTCTTTGAATCATCTTCAGCTTCCTTTATCAGTGTTTTATACTTCATCAGTGTCTAGGTCTTTCACCTCCTTAAGTTTATTCCTAGGTATTTTATTTTTTAGGGTGGGATTTTAAATGTGATTTTTAAAATTTTCTCTTTCTGATATGTCATTGTTAGAAATGCATTGTTAAGAAATGCAGCCAATTTCTGTATATTAATCTGGTATCTTGCTATTTTGCTGAGTTAATTCATTAGTTCTAGTAGTTCTTTTGTGAAGACTTTCCCTGCTAGCTCAGAGGTAAATAATCCATTGCAATGCAGGAGACCCTGGTTTGATTCCTGGGTTGGGAAGTTCCCCTGGAGAATGTATAGGCTACCCATTCCAGTATTCTTGGGCTTCCCTGGTAGCTCAGATGGTAAAGAATCTGCCTGCATTGTGGGAGACCTGGGCTTGATCCCTGGGTTGGGAAGACCCCTGGAGGAGGGCATGGCAACCCACTCCAGCGTTCTTGCCTGGAAAATCCCAATGGACAGAGGAGCCTGTCGGGCTATAGTCCATGGGGTCACAAGGAGTTGGACACAACTGGATGAGTAAGCATATTGTGTTCTCTTGTGGTAGTTGTGGTTTAGTTGCTAAGTCATGTCTGATTCTTGTGACCCCATGGACTCTAGCCCACCAGGCTCCTCTGTCCATGGGATTTCCCTGGTAAGAATACTGGAGTAGGTTGCCATTTCCTTCTTCAGGGGATCTTCTGACCCAAGAATCAAACCCATGTCTCCTTTATTGCAGGTGGATCCTTTACCACTGAGCCACCAGGGAGGTCTTTTTGTTCTCTATCTAGAGTAGTATCATCTGCAAATAGTAATAGTTTTACCTTTCCCCTTCCAGTTTGGTTACTTTTCATTTATTTCCCTTGTCTGATTGCTATGGCTAGGATTTCCAATACTGTGTTGAATAGAATTGGTGAGAGTGTGCATCCTTGTCTGCTATTGCATTTAGCATGAAGACTTTCAGCTTTTCACCATTGACTATCATGTTGACTGGGTTTGTGGTGGGTGCCTTTTATTATGTTGAGATATGTTCCCCCTATACCCACTTTGTTGAAAATTTTTTTCATGAATGTATCTTGAATTTTGTCAAATGTTTTTCTGTGTCTATTGAGATGATCACGTTTTGTCTTTCATTTTGTTAATATGGTGTATCATATTGATTTGCATATGTTGAATCATGCTGTGACCCTGTGATGTATCCAACTTGATCCTATAGTGTATTTTTATGTAGTGTTGGATTCAGTTTGTTAATATTTTGTTGAGACTTTTGCATCTATATTCATCAAAGTTATTGGCCTATAATTTTCCTTTTCTTTTGTAGTAACTGTCTGGTTTGGATCAATATGATGGTAGATTCATAGAATTAATTTGGGTGTATTCCCTCCTCTTCAGTCTTTTGTAATAGTTTGAGAAGGATAAGTTCTTTTTATATTTGGTAGAATTCCCCAGTGATGCCATCCAGTCCTGGAATTTTGTTTATAGAGAGATTTTCAATTACAGATGATTCTACTTCACTTCTGGTAATTGGTCTATTGAAATTTTCTGTTTCTTCTTCTTCTTCTTCTTATTATTATTTTTTTGTATTTCTGTGGTATCAATTGTTGTTTCTCCTCTTTCATTTATTTTGTTGGTTTGGGTCATCTCTCTTTTCTGTGAGCCTGGTTAGAGGCTTGTTGATTTTAACTTTTAAGGAAAGACTGCTTTTCTTTATATTGGCCTTTTCTATTGTGTTTTGATTTCTATTGTCACTCTGGTGGTGGTTTAGTCACTAAGTCATGTCTGACTCTTGTGACCCCATGGAGCCTGCCAGACTCCTCTGTCCATGGGATTCTCCAGGCAAAAATACTGGGGTGGGTTGCCATTTCCTTCTCCAGGGGATTTTCTCAACCCAGGAATTGAACCCAAGTCTCCTGCATTGCAGGTAGATTCTTTACCAACTGAGCTACAAGGGAAGCCCTCTATTCCCACTCTAGTTTTGATTATTTCCTTCATTTGGCTGACTTTTTTTCTCCTCCTCATTCTTTTAGATGATAAATTGTTTTAGATTTTCCTTATTTCTTGAGAAAGAATTGTATCACTATGAAGTTTCTTCTTAAAACTGCTTTTGCTGCATTTCATAGATTTGTAAAGTTGTATTATCATTTTCATTTGTCTCAAGATATTTTTGTATTTCTTCTTTGATTTTATCATTGACTTAATGGTTTTTTAGTAGCATGTTGTTTAGTCTTCACGTGTTCTTTTCCTGTTTTTATTTCTGTGCTTGATTTCTAGTTTCATATTGTTGTGATCAGTAAAGATGCTACAAATGATTTCTATCCCCTTAATTTTGTTGAAGCTTATTTTGTGACCTAGAATGTGACTTGTTCTAGAAAATGGTCTGTGTGTGCTTGAAAAGAATGTGTATTCTTTGTATTTTTTTGGATGTACTGTCCTATAGACATCAATTAAGTCCAACTGGTATATTTTATCATTCTCTCTGGATGATCTGTCCATTGATGTCAGTGGGGTGTTAAAGTTTCACTGTTACTATAGTCCTGTCAATTTCACCTTTCCTGTCAGTGTTTGTTTTATATATTTTGGTGCTCCTATATTGGTTACATATATGTTGATGAGTATAATATCCCCTTCTTGTAGTGCTTTCTTTGTCATTATATATTCCCTTTGTTTATTTTCCTATATGCCCTTCTGAAAAATCTGTTTTGTCTGATATGCATCTTGCTACCACTGTTTTCTTGTTGTCTGCATAAAAAATCTTTTTCTATCCTCTTATTTCATTCTCTGTGTGTTTCATCCTAAAGTGAGTCTCTTGCAGTCAGAAATTGTAAGTTTTTTTTCCTAAATCCTATCTGCCTATTTGTCTTTTGATCAGAGTATTTAGTCCATTGCCATTTAAACTAATTATTGTTAGGTATGTACTTATCACTTTTTAATCCTTGTTTTCCTGATGTTTTAAGTTCTTTTTCATTTTTTTTTTGTGGTTTGATTTTCTTTTGTAGTCTGCTTGAGTTCCTTTCTTTTTTGTGTGTGTATGTATTGTATATATTTTTTCATTACCATGGAGTTCTAGTAAGTTGACTCATAACTATATCTCCTTGCTTTTAACTGATAGTCATTCAAATTCAAACACATTCTAAAAGATCGACATTTTTATATTCCCATCACCTACATTTTGTTATTTTTGTGTTTTATTTTACTTCTTCCTGTTTATTCTTTACTGTTAATTGTAGCTATAATCACTTTTATAGAACTTTTTGATTTTTAATCTATGTATTGGCTTATTTATGTGATCTTTAATACTTTTTTTGTATTTGCCTTTCCTATTGTGATTTTCCATTTCCTATGGATTTTTTTTCTCTTTAAAGAAGACCCTTGAACATTTATTTTAAAGTAGATTTAGTGTTGCTGAATTCTTTCATTTTTTGCTTTCCTCAAGATATGTTGGCTGTTGATGGAGAGTGTTTTTATAGTATATAGTGCCTGTGGTGGATGTCTGGCAGGGCTTTCTCTCTGCTTCATGGCACCCTGTCAGGGACTGAGTCTGCTCCCCAGCTTTGTAGTAGAAGCCCTGGGGGTCAAGTGTGATGAGACTCCATTGCTCTGGAACATGTATACCTTTCCCCAAAGGAGGTGATTGCTGAAGTAAGTTTAGGCCCACCCATGTGATCATAGAAAACCTATGTAGGTGTCTGTAGTTTCTCTCAGAGGCAGCCTGATGTTGCATCCCTTTCTCCATTGTGTTTGTTTCAGATTTAGTGCAAGGCTCCGGTGTGAGTTAATTTGGGGCTAGGACTCCAAGCATTGTGGCTACAGGAATTGAGGTGGTTGCCCTGCTTGCTGCCTGAGATCTGGGCTCCCTCTGTGGCAGGGTCATCCTGGGACCTTTCTGCTCCAGATCTACTGCTAACCTGTTGCATGGAATGGGCAGACCTGGAATGCTTGCTTGGAGATGAACCACAAGCCAATGGTTTTGACAATAAACAAGGGTAAAATAAATATATAACATTAATAATAAAAAGAGGAAGTAACCATAGATAAAAGCTAAAAATTGTATATTGTGTATAGTTTTGCTAATAAATTTTAAGATATGGGTGAAATGAATGGTTTTATATGCAAATGTTAATTTCTAAAGTTGACTCAGTAAGAAAAACAAACCTAAGGAAAACCTTTTTCATGAAAGAAAATGAGAAAGTCATTAAAAATATTGAGATCAGAGCATTTCACTGGAAAATTGTTAAAGACATTCAATTAGAAATTAATTCTCACATTATTTATATTGTATCAGACAATAGAGAAAGAAGGGAAGTTTATTTTATGGAGGCATGATTAGCTTAATAACAAAAACTGACAGAGTTCAAAAATAGAAACAGTGACAATTTTCACTTTTGAATGCAGGTGTGAACATCTGAAGTACAATATTAATAAATAGATTCACAGAGTATAATGAAAGAATAAGAGATCATTAAAAAGTAAATTTTATTTCAGGGATGTGAGTTCAAATTTGATGATATTTACAGTAGTAATAAGAGTTTCAAAATAGTAAAACCATACGGTAATGTTGACAGATGTCAAAAATGACAAAATTCAACATCTATTACTGGTAAAAAAAAAATGTGACAAAATACAAATAAAAAGACGCCTCACTAAAATACCAGTCAGAATCATATTTCATGGTCAAACACTATGGCCATTAATTTTATAATCAGGTTTAAGACAGTGATCCCAGAAATCACCAGTGTTGTCTCAACCACCAAATTATAACTATATAATATAAAATGGCAAAATTACTATTACTTTCTCATGATTGTATATCTAGAAAAACCAGGAGGACCTAGTTATAGTTTAATCAGAGTAATATAGGTATTCAGTATAATAGTTGACTTTGGAGTGAACTGAGTCCTTTAAAAACCCATATATTGAAAACTTAACTCACAATGTGACTTTCTTTGGATTTAGGGCTTTAAAGATGTCATTGAGTTCAGATGAGGTCATAAGGTGGAGACTCTAATATGACAGGATTATTTTCTTATCAAGAAGAGACACATAGAGCTCTCATGCTCTCTTGGTCGCCCTTTCTTTAGCACATGTGGTCATGTGAACACAGTGAGATGGTGGCCGAGAGAACAGGTCTTAGAACGAAATCTACCTCATTAGCACTTTGATCTTGGACTTACCTGTATCCAGAATTTTGAAAAATAAACGTCTGTTATTTAAGCCACCCAACCTATAGTACTTGTTATAGCAACCCAAAGTGACTAATACAGCTAGCAATTTCAGTAGACAAAATTGGTAAGATTTTGGTATTGTAAATATTTGTTTGCATGTTATATTTGCCCACATCCTTTATATGTGATATATATACACATATATTCATATGTTTTAATATATGATTTTGTATCTCTAAAATACTTTGTTAAATACTTTTAAAATTAAACGAGGTAGGTTAGACAAATATTTGTGAAACTATTGAGTAAAATCAGACTATAAATTACTATAATTTTAATTACAATTATGTATAAAGATTATATGCAAGTAAAATCTAAAAGGATGAAAGAGTTCTATATGTACACATGCATCATCAGATCCCATTCACAGTAGCATCAAAAACATTAACAAAACATGGAACATATTAATAGGACCACTAAGAATAAACTGAAAAATTTAGCCAAGGGACATATAAAAGACCTGAATAAGTGGAGATATGCGTCTTTTTTTATCAGATTGTAAATATATTGAAAGTGAAACTGTTAGTCAATCAGTCATGTTCAACTCTATGTGACCCTATGGACTATAGCTGGGCAGGCTCATCTGTCTATGGGATTCTAAAGGCAAGAATACTGGAGTGGGTTGCCATTCCCTTCTCCAGGGGATCTTCCCAACCCAGGAATCAAACCCATGTCTTCTGCATTATAGGCAGATTCTTTGCCACCTGAGCTATATTAATTCCCTCTTAAATAATGAATAACTAAATGCAATCTCAATAAACCTTCCAGTCTAGGATTTCTGGACCTTGGAAAATGATTTAATGTTTACCTGGAAGAGTAAATATATTACAGTAGCCAGCTGACTTCTGAAAACAGGAAGCAATTAAGAGCATTGCCTTATCAAATTTTAAAACCTTTTATAAAGATAAATAGAAATGAATACAGTGTGCTGCTGGCCTAGAAATGGAACAGATTAGAGATTTCAGACAGAAAAAATTCAGTATTCAATGAAACTTACCATCACAGCTCTACAGTTTGTAAGAATGATAAAGCTTTTGGTATGGATCACAACAAACTGTGAAAAATTCTTAAAGATGGGAATACCAAACCACCTTACCTGTTTCTTGAGAAGCCTGTATGAAGGTCAAGAAGTAACAGTTAGAACTGGACATGAAACAACAGACTGGTTCAAAATTGGGAAAGGAGTACATCAAGGCTATATGTTGTCATCCTGCTTATTTAACTTATCTGCAGAGTACCTCATGTGAAATGTCAGCTTGGATGAATCACAAGCCAGAATCAAGATTGCTGGGAGAAATATCAACAACCTCAGATATGCAGATGATACTACTCTAATGGCAGAAAGTGAAGAGGAACTAAGGAGCCTCTTGATGAAGGTAAAAGAGATGGGTGAAAAAGCTGGCTTAACACTCAACATTCTAAAAATGAAGATCATGGTATCCAGTCCCATCACTTCATGGCAAATAGAAGGGGGAAAAGTGGAAGCAGTGACTGATTTTATTTTCTTGGGCTCCAAAATTACTGTGGACAGTGACTGCAGGCATAAAATTAAGACACTTGCTCCTTGGAAGGAAAGCTATGACAAACCTAGACAGCATATTTAAAAACAGAGGCATCCTTTAACTGACAAATTTCTCTGTAGTGAAAGCTGTGGTTTTTCCAGTAGTCATGCATGGATGAGACTTAGACCATAAGAACACTGAGTGCTGAAGAATCGATGCTTTCAAATTGTGGTTCTGGAGAACACCCTTGAGAGTCCTTTCAGCAACAAGGAGATCAAACCAGTCAGTCCTAAATGAAATCATCCCTGAATATTCAATTGGAAGGACTGATGCTGAAGCCGAAGCTCCAATCCTTTGGCCACCTGATGTGAAGAGCCAACTCACTGAAAAAGATCCTGATGCTGGGAAAGTTTGAAGGCAGAATGAGAAGGGGGAAGCAGAGGATAAGATGGTTAAATAGTATCACCAACTCAATGGACATGAATTTGAGCAAATGCAGGAGATCATGAAGGACAGAAAAGCCTGGCTTGATGCAATTAATGGTGTCACAAAGAGTAGAACACGACTTAGTGACTGAACAACAATGCTGAGTTCAAATCCCTGCTCTGCTGTTATCCAGCTGTGTGACTTTTTGCAAGTTACTTAACCTCTCTGAGCATTAGTTTTATCATCTCTTTAATGGGAGAGTAATACTTACATCATAATGAAATAATGAATGTGCCTGGCACACAGTAAATCCTCAATAAATGGTAGTTTCTGTATCTCTGTCTTACTTCTTACATAAAAACAAATTTCAAATGGATCAAAGATTTACATATGTAAAAAGTAATCAGGAATAAATATATGATCATGTTTTGTGGAAGACATTTCCAAGTATGGTGGGGAAAATAGAGATCATAAAGCAAAAATGGTACATATGACATATATAAAGTTAAAAGCTTGGTGTAGTAAAAATTACCATAATTAAAGTTGTCTGAAAGACACAAAAGTACAGAAAAGATATGCAACATGTATTACAATGTAAAGTTTTCCCAAAATTAAGTTTTAAAAAAGTCCTTAAAAGAAATATTGAAAAGATGAACTCCTGAACCAGGGCATATTAAAGATTGTAGACTTGGAGGATGTACAGTTTTGGTAGTAGTGGTGGTGGGAAGAGGTGAAGAATAAAAAGGTATTGTTTTTGGATAATTTAAACTATGATATGCCTATTAGACATGCGAGGTAGAAATTAGGTAGATTTTAATTATCCTGTGTTTCTCTCTCACTCACCATTTTTCCCCAAATTAATTCAAAAGTTAAGTTAAATGTCATTCTCTCTGTCAAACCTTCCCTGACTCTATCAGCCTAAGTTACTTCTGTTATATATCCCATTGTGTTCTAAATTAATTCTCCTTGTAAGTACCGTGGACTATTAAGGAAGTCAGAGTCCCAGTCTTGGTGAAGATGGTGAGATGTAGAAATAACACAGACTCAAGTTATTATAAATCTTAATTCCAGGGGGGAAAAGATGATTAGTTAAATTGGAGCATGAGATCTGAGACTCTAACAGAAATGATCAGATATTGAATTCACTGACTAGGGGTTAAATTCATAAGGAATAGAGCAAAAGTTTTTTCTGCATCTGGAGAAGATTTAACCTCTATATTCAAATATTACTAATTATGGGAATTATAGGACCCAGTGAAAGAGAGCAAGATGGATCACTATACCACATCCCTCCAAAACCACAGCTAAATTTAATTATTTGCCATTGTGCTAGGTTTTTTTAATTAAAGTCTTGCATTTTTGATTATTGGTTGGGTGTTCCCCACCTTTATGGAGTTTTGGCTTGAATAAATCTCTTTTCTATAAATATCTGTTGCCAGTGAATGGCCCTGCATTTACAGAAGCCTTGAAATGGAGCTGAAACATTTGAAACATGGGCCTTGTTTGGTAGGTGACAATAATTCCAGTTGCAGAGGGATGGTGTTATGTATGTGTTTGGTGAATGTCTTCATTAATGGCTTTGAAAAGAATTTAAATGGCATGTTAATTAAATTTGAAGTGATATTAAAGGAGAAAGTGTTATGAACAGTATTGAGAATCCAAACAATAACCTCTCTGAGAGAGCTTAAGGATGTAAGCAGACAAGAAAGCCAGATTTAACTTATCCAATAGAAGCAATCATGCAGGGAAGATTATCAAAAATAAGATATTTTAGTCTAAGGAGAGCACCGACTGGAAATCAGCCATGCTGTGAGCATTTGGCAGTCACCAGAATAGAATTAGCCTAAATAAAATACTCAAGCAATGAGTGAAAAGATTCACACTGAATTTCTAACTTCTTTCTTTAAAAAAGTACACTTTACTTTGAAGTGTTGTCCCAAGTATTGGTGTAGTTCATGGACAAAGGGTCAGACTCTGGAGATAGACCGCATGATCAGGCAGAGTTTCATGTCTAGGAAAGTGGACAAAAATCTCTACACCATGGTTGAAATTAGTTATGTAAAGAAAACCTGCCCAGTGGTACCACATCTTAGAGGGTTCTTTGGAAAAGAATAACTGATGAGATTAATCTGCATTTTAGAAGTTCTTTCTCAAGGAGAGCTTGCTTCAGGACCATCAGGAATGCTTTTTAAAATACAGATTCCTAGGTACCACCCCAAACCTACTGAAACAGAGTCCCTGGGTATGGGTACATGAGATCTGCATTTTAAACAAGGGCTAGTTTTCTTTCCTCTTATATAATATCTTTTGGGAACCACTGTTTTATATTATCAGGACATTGCACTTAATTGTAATGAACGGAAAGTGTAAATTAAGAACAGTATTTTAATGTGGAATGCTTATTGTAATTATTTGAAAAATAAAGACATATATTATCAGGAATCAGCCAACCCCACACATAGGAAGGAGAGACATAGGGTTTTCAGATTTACTGTTTAAAGCCTCTCAAATTGGATCCTGCAAAACTCCATAGGATATGATTCATGTAGCTGCTGCTGCTGCTGCTAAGTCACTTCAGTCGTGTCCGACTCTTAGAGACCTCATGGACTGCAGCCTACCAGGCTCCTCTGCCCATGGGATTTTCCAGGCAAGAGTACTGGAGTGGGGTGCCATTGCCTTCTCCAGATTCACGTAGATTACAATGTAAATGGCATCCCTTAGAGTTGTGCAGTGTAAACAAGTCAGTCTATGAAGGTACTCCAATTTAGTACATGCATAGCTTCCCTGGTGGCTTAGTGGTAAAGAACCCACCTGCCAATGCTGGATGTGGGTTTGATCCCTGGGTAGGGAAGATCCCCTGGAAAAGGAAATGGCAACCCACTACAGTATTCTTTCTTGGGAAATCCTGTGGACAGAGGAACCCGGCAGGTTACAGTCCTTGAGGTCACAAAGTGCCGGATACAACTGAGCAACTGAACAATAACAACAAATGATTCTGTTTTAGAGAAGAGAAATTGATTAGTCTCTGTCACCCTCTAAATGAAAAAACTTAATTTTTCTTGATTTATATTCACCAGGACTTACAAATTTAATATACAAGGTACCTGGATGTCGAGATATGAATGTCACTGGTAATAAATGTATATCCTGTTCTGATAGTATACAATCAAATTTGCATTCATAATTTATTCTCTTGTTATTTAGATTTTGGTGAATCATAGTTTTACAATCTAGAGTTGAGGACAGACCAAGAAAGATTCCACTAAAGTATTAATATATCAGTCTCATGAAAGCCACCCTGAAACCATCAGGCAGTCTTGCCCTTGTCATGACTATAGCTACCATGCTGTTGTATTATGTATTTATGTTGTGAAGAAAATCAATGTTTAAGTAAATAAGGAAGGTCAGAGACAGCTTGATGAGCCATAGATTCCATTTAGAATATTTTCCCTCATGTGCAATTATTTTCTTTGCACCTGCAACCAGATTGTAACCTTGAGAAGAATCTTATGCACAAAATTAGAGGCCACAGTGGAAAATTTACTTCTGAGAGTAGGTCATCAAAAAGAGCATGCTGAGTCCAGATGCAGAGGAAATTAGAACCTTTGTTTGTTCTCTCTTTGAGGACAATTGTGCCCTCTGTGAAAATTACATAGCCCCTCCTCATACTGTTTGAGGACTAGAGAAGCCTATTAACAAAACAAGTAAGGGAGATATTGGAGCACAAAATTGAGAGGAAGAATTAGGAAAATCATGGAGTTGGAAAACTGCTGAGTCATTAGGACTGATTGTATAAGATAAAGAAAGGGAAGGAGAGAGAAAATCTGTTACCTGAGCTAAAAGAACAGTTGGAACTTCCTGAAATAGTGACTCACAGGTCATTGCTTCTCCCACAGATTACCCTTTTCATGAAAATCATCTTTACTTGACCCTACTGCCCTTTGTAGATTCCTCCTTATTTCTTTCCTTCCTTTTACAACTAACTTCTCTTTACAAGTTGACTTTCTACGCTTACCACCCAGTCTCTCCTTAACCCCCGACTTAGGAATAGTTCATCTGAAGCTTCTTCCCACCATTCTACTAAATCAAAACTCCTAAAGCTCATCAGAGCCATATCAAACCTTTATTTCCAGGTCCAAATCTCTTTCCCAATCTGTTTATGCTTTTATAAATATCTGCTGGAATATCCCCCTAAATATAACAGCCATAGCTGAAACAGCAGAGGTAAAAACAGCAAAGGCAACACCAGTAACAGTAAGATTATTTATTGAGCACTGCCTTGCACTGTTCCAACTATTCTCCAAGTGCTGACTTATTGGATTCTCTCAATGACTCTATGAGGTAGGTGCTTTCATGATCCTTATTATAGAGATGAAATAACAAGTTGAGGGTAGATTCATAACTTCCCCAAGTTCACATAAACTAGTAAGTTGTGGAGCGAGGATTTCAACTTGGTGTTTGACCACTTGTTATAAGCTATTTTTCTGTATGCTATGCCACACCAAATTCAGCACATTTAAAATTTAACTCCTAAATCCCTAACCCTAAATTGATTTCTTCACTTTCCCCGTTTTAGTAAAGTCACCACTTTCCATTATCTTTAAGGATGAATAATACAAAACAAGTTTTCAGGGTTCTGATGTATCAATGCATGAGAATGTTTGTTCATCAAAAACTATACAACTTTTAATGCTGAATGTGCATGTCCCATCATACACATAGGTCAATGAACATGAATTTGTAGCTCTTAAATATTTACAGATTCATTTTAATGTCTTCCTGCCAATAAGCTTGAATTTTAATTACATAGCCAGAGTGTGTGATATTTGGCAAATATTCCTTTGCCTACGATTCCTTTTAACATTTTTTATTATCTCTAGTTGTGGAGAGTGAGGGCTACTCACTAGCTGTGGGGTGTGTACTTTTCATTACAGCAGCTTCACGTGTTGCAGAGCATAGGCTCTGTGGCATGTAGACTTCAGTATTTGCGGTGCATGGGCTCAGTAGTTGTGGCTTCTGGGCTCTAGAGCGCATGCTCAGTAGTTGTGGTCCACGGGCTTAGTTGCCCCATGGCATGTGGGATCTTCCCATACCAGGGATTGAGCCTGTGTCCCTTAACCACTGGACCACCAGGGGATCCCTGCCTATGCTTCCGTTTCGTGATTCCCTAGTGCTTTGTAAGACATGTAAAAACTCTAGTAACTATGAGGAAATAGACTCCAAACATCTTTTTCCAGATAAAATGTTATATAACTTAACTGTAATTTAACTTAAAATATCTCTGAAGTTAACCAGATAACAGGTTACAAGTGGGGATGGTGAGTTTTTATAGCTAAGAAGCTTAAAGTAATTTGCTGCTAAGTCACTTCAGTCGTGTCCGACTCTGTGTGACCCCATAGATGGTAGCCCACCAGGCTCCCCCGTCCCTGGGATTCTCCAGGCAAGAACATTGGAGTGGGTTGCCATTTCTTTCTCCAATGCATGAAAGTGAAAAGTGAAAGTGAAGTCGCTCAGTCGTGTCCAACTCTTCGTGACCCCATGGACTGCAGCCTACCAGGCTCCTCTGCCCATGGGATTTTCCAGGCAAGAGTACAGAGTGGGGTGCCATTGCCTTCTCCAAAAGTAATTTATATGACATCTAATATTTTAATCTTCCAGATGTTTTTATCTTTCATATTGGGAAACGCAGAGGTCTTTAGCCAGGTCAGATCAACCAATTCTGTACTTCGATGACTTTTTCATTTTTGTACAGATAGTTTGGTCTTAGGTGTAGATAATCTTTATATTTTAGTATCTTTTACAGAACAAAGCATCAAACAGGGGCACTAGTATGTTAAAAGTTTGATGCAATTCTGCCCTTGACTACATCTGAATGCCGAAAGAGAGGTCATTTACTTGCTATTAATGGTTTTAAATTATCACAAATTCTGACAGTAGTCCTGTTCTCTAGTAAAAGGAATTTAAGTGGCTATTGGCCAATACTCAACACCAAGTACTTTTGCTAAGGATATTATTTTTACTTTGTGCAATAACTGAGGCCTTTCTTGTCTTGTTTGCTATGACCAGGGAAGTCTGCCTCCTTCTTCAATATCTATAACTAGGCCTTGATTTTCTCCTGTGCTTGATCCTTTGCCAAATATTCTGATTGCTTTGAAATTCTTATATTATCTTTATCACGATATATTCCCAAAGATTAGAATCCATACCCAGACTTTCATTTGCCATGTTTTGACGCTTTTCAAATGCTGCCTGATTTCTCTGACACTGCCTGTCTAGCTAGCCCCCAGGACTGTCACATATGGCCTTGCAAGCTGTACACTGCACAATTCCAGGGGACACCATGGGGCAGACTGTAATGTCAGTGGTGCCCCTGGAGTTGTGCAATGAGGCAGCCCTAACTAGATCTTTACCTATTATGTGCTGACAGAGTACCCTCCCTTTCTGCCTTTTGTAACACCTTGTTTCACCTGTGTCATGGAAATTTGCCTAGTCTTTATTACCAGACTCCCTGATTTCAATTTTCTGCCTTCTTGGACCACCTATTAATACCTGCTGTTTAAATACTACTGCCAATGATTACAAATGCCATCTTTTTAAACATCAAAATTGCACGGGAAAAGTCAAGTTGTTAGAATGACAAAATCGCAGAACTCAGGGGTACGTGAAATAGCTGGTTGACAAGGTTCTGATTTTCACTCTGTTCATTTGAGAGCATATATACACATACACAGCCTGGGTAGCTCAGTTCAGTTCAGTTCAGTCATTCAGTCATATCCGACTCTTTGCAACCCCATGGACTACAGCACGCCAGGCTTCCCTGTCCATCACCAACTCCCGGAGCTTACAATATTTATTTTTCTCTTTGCATTAAATTTCAGTAAGAGTGCTATTTTGCATTTATAACTTCAGAAAAGTGAAACAAATCTAGAGTAATTTTGTCTTTGATAATTCATATGAAGTGAAAATACAAGTTGCTCAGTCAGGTCTGACTCTTTGTGACCCCATAAACTATACAGTTCATGAAATTCCCCAGGCAAGAATACTGGAGTGGTTAGCCTTTCCCTTCTCTAGGGGATCTTTCCAACCCAAGGATCAAACCCAGGTCTCCCACATTGCAGATGGATTCTTTACCAGCTGAGCTACAAGGGAAGCCCAAGAATACTGGAGTGGGTAGCCTATCCCTTCTCCAGGGGATCTTCATGACTCAGGAATTAAACCGGGGTCTCCTGCATTTCAGGCAGATTATTTACCAGCTGAGCTACCAGCGAAGCCCTGGTAATGTTTGCATGTGATAATTCATATACATAGAATCCAAAAAGAAACTAGATTCTCTTTATAATTTCACTTAACAAAATTTTTGACTGACAGAGATGGGTCACAGTGGATAATATGTATTCTGTATGGACACTGAAAACTTCGTTCAGGCTGTGTTTATATGGTCATTTTGAAAGTTATGCTAAAAAGAACTTGAAGATAATACAGTCAGAATTGCCATGAGAAAGCATATTATTTATACATCATATAGGGCTTCCCTGGTGGCTCAGTGGTAAAGACTCTTTCTCCCAAAGCAGGATTTGGGCTTTGATCCCTATCCTCTGGAGGAGGAAATGGCAACCCACCCCAGTATTCTTGCCTGGAAAATCCCATGGACAGAGGAGCCTGACAGGCTACAGTCCATGGGGTCTCAAAAGAGTTGGACAAAATTTAGTGATTAAACAACAATAGGTGAAATACTGTACTTTTCTAACTTTCTATTTTGGAAGAAATCCAGACGTTTCCTGAAATTGAGTTGCTAACTATTTGTCCACTAAATGAAGTTTCCAAATTGTGGAGATTAGGTGAAAAGCACAAAACAGTAGGTTTGGTTAGCAATCAGCCTATGGCTCTCTGAATGCTAGGAAATTCATAACAGTGGATCATAGATTTATTACAGGACCTTTTCATTACCTACCATAATGATCTCCAAAATAAATGTAAGGACTCTACCTCAGAGGCTTTTTTCTCTCAACTAGTTTGAAAATGCATTCCATTTTTATTTTTATAAAATGTGAAGATGAAAGGCAGGGGAGAAGTAGGAACATCCTCATTGACTATAAAGATAGTGACACAAGTGGTATCATTTTCTTGCCTCATGAAAACTGCCTCATTGATGGAGCGTTTTAGATTGTCTTGTGTTTTTGCAAAGCATTACTGGTAAGTATTGGCTAAGAGCATAGATTCATGGCAGTCACTTTGCTCTGAGGCATATAATTGGAACATGTAATTCTCTAGCCTGCTTAATATAAATGATAACCAATACCATCATATCTTTGTTTAAAGTTTATTAAGTGGGATGGAAATCACAGATATCTAAGATCCTTGCTGCTTCAATGACTAGGCTGAGCAATTTTTTCTTTTCAGCCTCTTTCTGTTATTTCCCAAAGGCAACTTTACTGTACTAGCAAATTCTAGCTAGCTTGCTTCATTTGAGTTTATGATTCTGAAGCAGTAACAGTCTGAAGCAAATTTGGTGGTATGGAAAACTAAAGCAAGAAGCTCTTTCCTTTATTTCTTGGTAACAAAACTAAGTAGAGTTAGTGAACCTGAGAGTGTATTACACATTTAAAGAAACTCAAATGAGCTTGTGACACTGTTTAGTGTCTTTACATCATTTGTGTTCTCATATGGCAGCTCATTACAGTATGGTATTAATAATAAAAAGCCATGTTAATGGGATATTAAAGGGTCTGAGAAGTACTATAGTCAATAAACCCGCCTAACCAAGAGTTTCTCAAATGTGACAACAGGATCCTTCTTTCTTTGTATCATTATTCCCACCCACCCATCTAGGCATGAGTGTTTGGCAAACACACAATGCTTCCTTACTTCTTGTGGGCTTTTAATGATTTATGGGAAGCAGTTTGGTAAATACCATACTTAGAGAAACCTACCAAAAGCAATCAAAAAAGCCAAGCAGTCAACAACTGAGTAAAGTGTACTTCTTTTCGATACTATTGCATAGGCTCTAAATATCCATATTCTAAAAAAACAACTAAATATTTGTGATGTCAATTTTTAAGTGTCTCAAAGTCCATTCAAAATAGATGGTTTCAAGTTGAAATTAGTTCTCGTACAAGGTGACACATTTTGGTTTTGTAATACTTATCATCATCTAAAGTGATTTGGTATATTAGTTAAAGAATGGAGATCAGCCCTGGGATTTCTTTGGAAGGAATGATGCTAAAGCTGAAACTCCAGTACTTTGGCCACGTCATGCAAAGAGTTAACTCATTGGAAAAGACTCTGATTCCGGGAGGGATTGGGGGTAGGAGGAGAAGGGGGAGACAGAGGATGAGATGACTTCCTTTAGGATGGACTGGTTGGATCTTCTTGCAGTCCAAAGGACTCTCAAGAATCTTCTCCAACACCACAGTTCAAAAGCATCAATTCTTTGGCACTCAGCCTTCTTCACAGTCCAACTCTCACATCCACACATGACCACAGGAAAAACCATAGCCTTGACTAGACGGACCTTAGTCGGCAAAGTAATGTCTCTGCTTTTGTGTTCCCAATGAGAGATATTTTGGTAAATTCCTGGAGACAGAAACCAAATTATATTGAGATGGGTCTTGAGTATAGATTAAGAATGTGAATAGCAGTTGCAAACAGTTCTTCCAAGAAGTCTGTTTGTGACCTGGAGGAGGGAAATAACAAAGCAGCAGGAGGGGCTTAGGGAGTTATGCTTTTAAGATAGGAGAAATTGAGCTTGCTTGAATGCTGATGAAAATGATCTGGTAGATAGAGGTTGAAGATGAAAGAAAGAAGACCCTCAATGCAATATGTTTTATGAAAGGATTGGTATACAAAGAATAACTGAAAATATTAGTCTCAGGCAGAAAAGGTACCTCTTTTTTTTGTAGTATGAAGATACCAGAAAAGGATGGGTGTGAATGCAAGAAAAATTGCAAAAATAGTCATTGGAAAATAAAGAATGTCCCCATCCTATACCTACTGGTTTCTATTTTCTGTGAAGTGGGAGGCAGTTTAGTCTACTGAGGACAAATGATACTGTAGTGGGATCAGTAGTGAGAGAGAGTGTGAAAGGACAAGAGCAAGCACAGCCTAGGACAATTCTGTCTTTTGCCCTAAACTTTTTCTACTGATTATCCTTTGAATGAGATTTAACATATAACACTTTGTAAAATTAAGGTAAACGACATGTTGATTTAATACATTTACATGTTGTGATTTATATTTTAACAATAGTTATCACCTCTATCATGTCACCTAATTGTGTGCGTTTGTGTGGCTGGAATAACTAAGATCTAGTCTCTTAGCTGTGGAGAGGCGTGTGGAGAAAAGAGAACCCTTATACACAAAGATGTGGTGTGTATATAGATAGATACACACACACACACACAATGGAATACTACTCAGCCATGAAAAGAATAAAATTTTGCCATTTGCAGCAACATAGATGGACTTGGAGGGCATTATACTAAGTGAAATAAGTCAGACAGAGAAAGACAAATAGTATGTAGAATCCAAAAAAAAAAATCAGCAAATATAACAAACAAAGAAATAGTCTCATAGATAAAGAGAACAGTCTTGTGGCTACCAGTGGGTGGTGGAGGGGCATTATATGGGTGGGAATGTAGGAGGTACCAATTATTGGATGTAAAATATGCTGAAGGATGTATTGTATTGTACAACACAGGGAATATAGCCAATATTTGGTAATAACTGTAACTAGAGTATAAACTTTAATAATGTATAAAACAGATCAGTCTCTTAGCCAAGTTTGACAGTTATAATACAATATTGTTGTCTATTCGCTCTACTGTACATTGGATCTCCAGGATTTGTCTACTAGTCGCATGTTTCCACCCTTAAATAATGTCTCTACTCTTCTCTCCCCTCTCATTAATGCCCACCCCCACCCATTACCCCTGAAAACCACCATTCTACTCTCTGTTTTGACAAATTTGGCTTTTTTGGGTTCCATATAAGTGACATCATACAGTATTTGTCTTTTTCTTTCTGAATAATTTCACAGAGCCTAATGTCATCAGTGGCCATCCATGTCTTCTTAAATCTATAGTTGAAGAGCAATACCTCCCCAAATCTAGTAACAGTTGTATTTTGGTTTTAACATTACCTGGCATTGTCATCCCCCCCCCAACTTTTTCTAAGCTGTGAGAGCTTACTTTAGGAGCAGCTGGCCAGATATGACTTGAAACCTTTTCTGAAGCTTTTTTGTTTTCCTCAAGTGAACAGGTTCTTCACAGGCCATTTGCAAATCCTGGCTCTATAGCAGGCCTGCAAAAGGACATTAAATGCATTGGCAGCTCTGTAACAATTTGCAGGTGAAATGTTATAAGCTTGTTTCTGCATAGCTCTTTTCCTTGGTGCCTCTTAGAGAGTCCTGGTTGGATAATAATTTTGTCTAATCCTAATAGAAAATTAGAGATACCAAGGGAACATTTCATGCAAAGATGGGCATAATAAAGGACAAGAAATGGTATGGACCTAACAGAAGCAGAAGATATTAAGAAGAGGTGGCACGAATACACAGAAGAACTGTACAAAAATGAGCTTCACGACCCAGATAATCACGATGGTGTGGTCACTCACCTAGAGCCAGACATCCTGGAATGTGAAGTCAACTGGGACTTAGAAAGCATCACTATGAACAAAGCTAGTGGAGGTGATGGAATTCCAGTTGAGCTATTTCAAAACCTGAAAGATGATGCTGTGAAAGTGCTACACTCAATATGCCAGCAAATTTGGAAAACTCAGCAGCGGCCACAGGACTGGAAAAGGTCAGTTTTCATTCCAATCCCAAAGAAAGACAATGCCAAAGAATGCTCAAACTACTGCACAAATGCACTCATCTGACACGCTAGTAATGTTCAAAATTCTCCAAGCCAGGCTTCAGCAATAGGTGAACCATGAACTTCCAGATGTTCAAGCTGGTTTTAGAAAAAGCAGAGGAACCAGAGATCAAATTGCCAACATCCGCTGGATCATTGAAAAAGCAAGAGAGTTCCAGAAAAACATCTATTTCTGCTTTATTGACTATGCCAAAGCATTTGCCTGTGTGGATCATAATCAACTGTGGAAAATTCTGAAAGAGATGGAAATACCAAACCACCTGACCTACCTCATGAGAAACCTGTATGCAGGTCAGGAAGCAACACTTAGAACTGGACATGGAACAACAGACTGGTGCCAAATAGGAAAAGGAGTACGTCAAGGCTGTATATTGTCACCCTGCTTATTTAACTTCTATGCAGAGTACATCATGAGAAATGCTGGGCTGGAAGAAGCACAAGCTGGAATCAAGATTGCTGGGAGAAATATCAATAACCTCAGATATGCAGATGACACCACCCTTATGGCAGAAAGTGAAGAGGAACTAAAAAGCCTTTTGCTGAAAGTGAAAGAGGAGACTGAAAATGTTGGCTTAAAGCTCAACATTCAGAAAACGAAGATCATGGCATCCAGTCCCATCACTTTATGGGAAATAGATGAGGAAACAGTGTCAGACTTTATTTTGGGGGGCTCCAAAATCACTGCAGATGGTGACTGCAGCCATGAAATTAAAGGACGCTTACTCCTTGGAAGAAAAGTTATGACCAATCTAGATATCATATTCAAAAGCAGAGACATTACTTTGCCAACAAAGGTCCATTTAGTCAAGGCAATGGCAACCCACTCCAGTGTTCTTGCCTGGAGAATCCCAAGGACAGGGGAGCCTGGTGGGCTGCCATCTATGGGGTCGCACAGAGTCGGACACGACTGAAGCGACTTAGCAGCAGCAGCAGTAGCAGCATGGTTTTTCCAGTGGTCATGTATGGATGCAAGAGTTGGATGAAGAAAGCTGAGCACCAAAGAATTGATGCTTTTGAACTATGGTGTTGGAGAAGACTCTTGACAGTCCTTTGGACTGCAAGCAGATCCAACCGGTCCATTCTAAAGGAAATCAGTCCTGGGTGTCCTTTGGTAGGAATGATGCTAAATCTGAAACTCCCGTACTTTGGCCACCTCATGTGAAGAGTTGACTCATTGGAAAAGACTCTGATGCTGGGAGGGATTGGGGGCAGGAGGAGAAGGGGACGACCGAGGATGAGATGGCTGGATGGCATCACGGACTCGATGGACATGAGTTTGGGTGAACTCCAGGAGTTGGTGATGGACAGGGAGGCCTGGCATGCTGCGATTCATGGAGGCGCAAAGAGTTGGACACAACTGAGCAACTGAACTAAATCCTAAAAGGCATTTCTGATGTTCTCAAAAGTACATCTATACACCTACCTTAGATATTGTTTAGCTCTTTTCTATAGAGTCTAGATGAAAAATATACTGTGATGATAACCCAACTATTATCAACTTCATTTTCATTTTAGTGCTGATGAGTCATAAAGTGGACTGTGAAGCCTTGAATAACTCTGGATCCTTAAGATTGTGTGTGTGTGTGTGTGTGTGTGTGTGCTGCATGCTAACTCACTTAAGTCGTGTACAACTCTTTGTGAGCCCATGGACTCTAGCCCTCTGAGCTCCTCTGACCATGGGATTCTCCAGACAAGAATACTTGTGTGAATTGCCATGCCCTCCTTCATGGGATCTTCCTGACCAGGAATCAAACCAGTGTCTTTTGTGTCTCCTGCATTCTTTAACTCTAGGACCACCTGGGAAGCTTCAGATGGTGTCAGTTCAGTCCAGTCACTCAGTCGTGTCCAACTCTTTGGAACCACATGAATCGCAGCACACCAGGCCCCCTTGTCCATCACCAACTCCCAGAGTCTACTCAAACTCAGGTCCATCGAGTTGGTGATGCCATCCAGCCATCTCATCTTCTGTCGTCCCCTTCTACTCCTGCCCCCAATCACTCCCAGCATCAGGGTCTTTTCCAATAGGTCAGCTCTTCACATAACGTGGCCAAAGTACTGAAGTTTCAGCTTTAGCATCAGTCCTTCCAATGAACACCCAGGACTGATCCCATTTAGAATGGACTAGTTGGATCTCCTTGCACTCCAAGGGACTCTCAACAGTCTT
Organism: Oryx dammah; assembly: GCF_014754425.2. Taxonomy (NCBI): domain Eukaryota; kingdom Metazoa; phylum Chordata; class Mammalia; order Artiodactyla; family Bovidae; genus Oryx; species Oryx dammah. The sequence continues at coordinate 33,860,748 of NW_024070207.1, read as the reverse complement.
CTCCAACACCACAGTTTCAAAGCATCGTTCTTCGGCACTCAGCTTTCTTCACAGTCCAACTCTCACATCCATACATGACTACTGGAAAAACCATAGCCTTGACTAGATGGACCTTTGTTGGCAAAGTAATATCTGCTTTTTAAAATGCTGTCTAGGTTGGTCATAACTTTCCTTCCAAGGAGTAAGCGTCTTTTAATTTCATGGCTGCAGTCACCATCTGCAGTGTTTTGGAGCCCCCCAAAATAAAGTCTGACACTGTTTCCACTGTTTCCCCATCTATTTCCCATGAAATTATGGGACCAGATGCCATGATCTTCGTTTTCTGAATGTTGAGCTTTAAGCCAACTTTTTCACTCTCCTCTTTCACTTTCATCAATCAAGAGGCTTTTTAGTTCCTCTTCACTTTCTGCCATAAGGGTGGTGTCATCTGCATATCTGAGGTTATTGATATTTCTCCCAGCAATCTTGATTCCAGCTTGTGCTTCTTCCAGCCCAGCGTTTCTAATGACGTACTCTGCATAGAAGTTAAATAAGCAGGGTGACAGTATACAGCCTTGACGTACTCCTTTTCCTATTTGGCACCAGTCTGTTGTTCCATGTCCAGTTCTAAGTGTTGCTTCCTGACCTGCATACAGGTTTCTCAAGAGGTAGGTCAGGTGGTCTGGTATTCCCATCTCTTTCAGAATTTTCCACAGTTGATTATGATCCACACAGGCAAAGGCTTTGGCATAGTCAATAAAGCAGAAATAGATGTTTTTCTGGAACTCTCTTGCTTTTTCAATGATCCAGCGGATGTTGGCAATTTGATCTCTGGTTCCTCTGCCTTTTCTAAAACCAACTTGAACATCTGGAAGTTCATGGTTCACCTATTGCTGAAGCCTGGCTTGGAGAATTTTGAGCATTACTTTACTAGCATGTGAGATGAGTGCACTTGTGCAGTAGTTTGAGCATTCTTTGGCATTGTCTTTCTTTGGGATTGGAATGAAAACTGACCTTTTCCAGTCCTGTGGCCACTGCTGAGTTTTCCAAATTTGCTGGCATATTGAGTACAGTACTTTCACAGCATCATCTTTCAGGTTTTGAAATAGCTCAACTGGAATTCCATCCCCTCCACTAGCTTTGTTCATAGTGATGCTTTCTAAGTCCCAGTTGACTTCACATTCCAGGATGTCTGGTTCTAGGTGAGTGATCACACCATTGTGTTTGTCTGGGTTGTGAAGCTCATTTTTGTACAGTTCTTCTGTGTATTCTTGCCACCTCTTCTTAATATCTTCTGCTTCTGTTAGGTCCATACCATTTCTTGTCCTTTATTATGCCCATTTTTGCATGAAATGTTCTCTTGGTATCTCTAATTTTTTTGAAGAGATCTCTAGTCTTTCCCATTCTGTTGTTTTCCTCTATTTCTTTGCATTGATCGCTGAGGAAGGCTTTCTTATCTCTCGTTGCTATTGTTTGGAACTCTGCATTCAGATGCTTATATCTTTCCTTTTCTCCTTTGCTTTTCGTTTCTCTTCTTTTCACAGCTATTTGTAAGCCCTCCTCAGACAGCCATTTTGCTTTTTTGCATTTTTTTTCCATGGGGATGGTCTTGATCCCTGTCTCCTGTACAATGTCACAAACCTCCATCCATAGTTCATCAGGCACTCTGTCTATCAGATCTAGTGCCTTAAGTCTATTTCTCAGTTCCACTGTATAATCATAAGGGATTTGATTTAGGTCATACCTGAATGGTATAGTGGTTTTCCCCACTTTCTTCAATTTAAGTCTGAATTTGGCAATAAAGCACTTCATGATCTGAGCCACAGTCAGCTCCTGGTCTTGTTTTTGTTGACTGTATAGAGCTTCTCCATTTTTGGCTGCAAAGAATATAATCAATCTGATTTCAGTGTTGACCATCTGGTGATGTCCATGTGTTGAGTCTTCTCTTGTGTTGTTGGAAGAGGGTTTTTGCTATGACCAGTGCGTTCTCTTGGCAAAACTCTATTAACCTTTGCCTTGCTTCATTCCGTACTCCAAGGCCAAATCTGCCTGTTACTCCACGTGTTTCTTGACCTTTTACTTTTGCGTTCCAGTCCTGTATAATGAAAAGGACATTTTTTATTTTTGGGTGTTAGTTCTAAAAGTTCTTGTAGGTCTTCACAGAACTGTTCAACTTCAGCTTTTTCAGCATTACTGTTCGGGGCATAGGCTTGGATTACTGTGATATTGAATGGTTTGTCTTGGAAATGAACAGATCACTCTGTAGTTTTCGAGATTGCATCCAAGTACTGCATTTCGGCCTCTTTTGTTGACCATGATGGCTCCTCCATTTCTTCTGAGGGATTTCTGCCCCCAGTAGTAGACATAATGGTCATCTAAGTTAAATTCACCTATTCCAGTCCATTTTAGTTTGCTGATTCCTAGAATGTCGACATTCACTTTTGACATCTCCTGTTTGACCGATTCCAATTTGCATTGATTCATGGACCTAACATTCCACGTTCCTATGCAATATTGCTCTTTACAGCATTGCATCTTGCTTCTATCCCCAGTCACATCCACAACTGGGTATTGTTTTTGCTTTGGCTCCATCCCTTCATTCTTTCTGGAGTTATTTCTCCATTGATCTCCAGTAGCATATTGGGCACCTACTGACCCAGGGAGTTCCTCTTTCAGTATCATATCATTTTGCCTTTTCATACTGTTCATGGGGTTCTCAAGGCAAGAATTCTGACATGGTTTGCCATTCCCTTCTCCAGTGGACCACATTATGTCAGACCTCTCCACCATGACCTGTCCATCTTGGGTGGTCCCACATGGCATGGCTTAGTTTCATTGAGTTAGACAGGCTGTGGTCCATGTGATCAGATTGGCTATTTTTCTGTGATTAAGGTTTCAATGTGTCTGCCCTCTGATGCCCTCTTGCAACACCTACTCTCTTGGGTTTCTCTTACTTTGGACGTGGGGTATCTCTTCATGACTATTCCAGCAAAGCGCGGTCACTACTCCTTACCTTGGATGATGGGTATCTCCTCACGGCCACCCCTCCTGACCTTGAACGTGGAGTAGCTCCTCTCGACCCTCCTGCACCTGTGCAGCTGCCACTCCTTTGACATGGGTAGATGGTGTAGTCATAGCTAAATCTCTTCCTTACTCCATTCTTTTCAAACAATCCCTAAGACAACATTGTGTCCAGAAACTGTTACTAAATTCCATCTTCCATTAACTTCATTTCTTTTCTCCATTTCTTTCTATTTAGTCTTCTGTTGTTTGTTTCCATGACACCTAAATTTAGATATATTCTGTATATTATGAAATTTGTCTAATTTATCTACCACCACAACATTTTTGGTGATCATCCTCTTTTGATGTTTTCCACTCTTCTCTTATTCCATGGATGTCTGTGTCATATGAAAATTATGCTTTAATAAAGTCAGAAATCTTAGAAATGCCCCCAAACATTTAACTTAAATACATTGTACTTATTACTCTGTGTTTAAAAAAATGAAAAAACAATAACTCCATTCAAGCTAGTTTACACAATAAAGGATTTGGGTGACAAAATTGGGATTCCTAAAGGTAGATCTCAGGTACTGCTCTATCTGGGACTCTATTACTCTCTGTTCATCAATATTTTTTTTGAGGAAACTCTCTCCATGTGGCATGGAGAATGACCATAGTCACCGCTAAGCCTATACATTTACAGCTTGTAACTCATAAAGAGTTTTTCTCACTCCCAATGTGCATATAGAAAATTTTCGGTAAGAATTCCAAATACTTATGCTTGAGTCATGGGTAATTCAACCCTTTAATAAGGAAAAATGTCAAGATTGATAGGATCAGGGTTACATGCCCATTCATATGGTTGAAGGGTCAGGGACTTGATTAATAGTCCCACTCAGTTCAGTTCAGTTCAGTCACTCAGTTGTGTGCGACTCTTCGTGACGCCGTGGACCGCAGCATGCCTCCCTGTCCATCACCAACTCCCAGAGTTTACTCAAACTCATCTCCATTGAGTCAGTGATGCCATCCAACCATCTCAGGCTCTGTCATCTCCTTCTCCACCTGCCTTCAATCTTTCCCAGTATCAGGGTGTTTTAAAATGAGTCAGTTCTTTGCATCAGGTAGCCAAAGTATTGGAGTTTCAGCTTCAACATCAGTCCTGCCAGTGAACACTCAGGACTGATCTCCTTTAGGAGGGACTTGTTGGATCTCCTTGCAGTCCAAGGGACTCTCAAGAGTCTTCTCCAACACCACAGTTCAAAAGGATCAATTCTTCAGTGCTCAGCTTTCTTTATAGTCCAACTCTCACATCCATGCATGACTACTGGAAAAACCATAGCTTTGACTAGATGGACCTTTGTTGGCAAAGTAATGTCTCTGCTTTTTAATATGCTGTCTAGGTTGGTCATAATTTTCATTCCAAAAGGAGGCAGTATCTTTTAATTTCATGGCTGCAGTCACCATCTGCAGTGATTTTGGAGCCCAGAAAAAGAAAAATAGCCACTGTTTCCACTGTTTCCCCATCTCTTTGCCATGAAGTGATGGGACTGGATGCCATGAAATTTGTTTTCTGAATGTTGAGTTTTAAGCCTACTTTTTCACTCTCCTCTTTCACTTTCATCAAGAGGCTCTTTAGTTCTTCACTTTCTGCCATAAGGGTGATGTCATCTGCATATCTGAGGTTATTGATATTTCTCCCGGCAATCTTGATTCCAGCTTGTGCTTCTTCCAGCCCAGTGTTTCTCGTTATATACTCTGCATATAAGTTAAATAAGCAGGGTGACAATATACAGCCTTGATGTACTCCATTTCCTATTTGGAACCAGTCTGTTGTTCCATGTCCAGTTCTAACTGTTGCTTCCTGACCTGCATACAGATTTCTCAAGAGGCAGGTCAGGTGGTCTGGTATTCCCATCTCTTTCAGAATTTTGCAGAGTTTATTTCCAGAGTCAGAGGCTTTGGCATAGTCAATAAAGCAGAAATAGATGATTTTCTGGAACTCTCTTGCTTTTTCAATGATCCAGCAGATGATGGCAATTTGATCTCTGGTTCCTCTGCTTTTTCTAAAAGCAGCCAGAACATATGGAAGTTCACAGTTCACGTTTTTCTGAAGCCTGGTTTGGAGAATTTTGAGCATTACTTTACTAGCATGTGAGATGAGTGCAATTGTGTGGTCGTTTAAGCATTCTTTGGCATTGCCTTTCTTTGGGATTGGAATGAAACTGACCTTTTCCAGTCCTGTGTAGAACAATTTATATTGTGGGTGAAGTTGCTCCTCCATGGAACAAATGCTGACAGGTAAAATTAACATATTTCATATACATATGACATTATGTTTTACATATTATTTACCCCATATTTCTGCCTTTATTAAGATATTTTTTAAACAGAGTGGATAATAGTAATCATGAAAGAAATCAATCTTTTCCCAATATTATTGAATCCTTATATAGCTTACTATGTACCAGATACTCTTCTTGATATTTTAAAAATATGAATTCATTAATCCTCACAACACCCTCTGAGGTAGATACTATTGTCATGTATATTTTACAGATGAGGAAAGTGAAGCATAGAGAGGTTTAGTAACTTGCCCATAGCCATATGGTCAGTGAGTAGAACATCCTGAGATTTGAACCCAGGTTGTCTAGACCCAATATCCGTATGCTTAATCATCTCATGCCATGCTTATTCTTTGACACTTTCTTCCTGTTCCATCTAATTTTTCACAAACTTCTGTTGAGTGTAACTTCTACCTCATTAATAAATTACAGCTATATTTCCTCTTCTCCATCTCTCCATCCACCGTCATTCCTTTCCTCCATCTTACGTTCCTTCTTTGTGAGTTGTTCCTTTTTTATTTTTTGTTTATTTTTTCACATGCCAAATTATTATAATATTTTAACTAATCTCTTTCTCTGATTTAGTCCTTTGAGATGTGTTTTCCAACCTTCTCTAGGGTGGTTTTTCTGAAATATAAAACTAATATTTTGTTTCTGTGATTATAAACATTAGTTTCTCAAAGTTTTTAAGTTAAAAATCTAAACTCTTTAACACAGCCTACAAAGCCCTGCAGGAGCTAGGCTTTTTTCTGATTTTTCAGATACTCTTTCCCCTCCCACACTTGGCTAATTTTTTCATTACACCTCTTGCCACTTTCCCACTTATATCTCACATATCACCTACAGTATCTAGCTTTATGATCTTTGGAGAATCATCTTACTCTCTGATCCACTGTTTCCTCAACTGCAACACAGTGAGATTAGAGTAGAACATCCCTATGTTCCTTCCAGCACTTACAAAACCTATAATCTCGATTCTTTGGTTGTTAACTCTTCCATTGTGTAACTTTCTGGATCCTGTTTATGTATCCCCAATAGTTGTTCCTGGATATGTTTTAAATATGTCCTTAGAGAAAGAAAATATCTTTAGTTTTTCTTTTTAGTACTTTGAGACTAATACGGAATGTCATTGTATATTTTTCTTTTGTACACTAATTATCTAAATGGTCTTAAATCAGAGCTATGTCTGATCTCACTCACTTTAAAAGCCTTAAAAAACTTGTTATTTACAAATAGTCAACAATCCCTAAAAATCAAAGATTAGAATTTAAAGTTCACAATCCAAAGATTGAATGTTTTTTTAATAATAAATAAATTTCCATGATCCTTTTGAATGCCATCCTCAGCCAAACTGTTCATTCATTCTGATGACTTATATAGTGATCTGTTTGTGTTAGCTAAATTGAAACTCTTGCAGCTTTGACATATGTAAACACTAATTGTTTCTGAAGGGCTGGTGTTTGTTTCTTCTCCTTTTCAGTATTTTCCCGATCACAGTTGCAGAAACACTAGGACCTCAAAGGCTAGTTGTTTTTATGCAGAGGAAAAATATGCTAATAAGCTGTATGTGGAAGTATGAGTGTCTTGAATTTGTTTAGTTTTTTTTAAATTTATTTATTTTAATTGGAGGCTAATTACTTTACGATATTGTATTGGTTTTGCCATACATCAACATGAATCCGCCACAGGTGTACACGTGTTCCCAATCCTGAACCCCCCTCCCACCTTCCTCCCCACAAGAGACCCACCTCAAAACAAGGGACATATACAGACTGAAAGTGAAGGGCTGGAAAAAGATATTCCATGCAAATAGAGACCAAAAGAAAGTAGGAGTAGCAATACTCTTCAGTTTAGTTTTTTAACTTTAAGGAACTTGCTTCATTCATGGAGTGTTTTCATAAGGTGTTAAGATTGAGAAGGGGCTCCTAAACAAACTTTTTTAGAAATGAAATTGGTTGCTTTTTCTTGAATGGAAAATAAATTGATCTCTAGTACAATGCGATACAGGGTTTTCTGAAACAGATAGAGACTGCAGGAAAGAGAAGGCAGAAAGGGATTACTCCCCTCCTGCCACTTCCTGCTTTGCATTACTTGGCTTTTTCTCATTAGTAGCCTGGGCTTGAAACAAAGCAGATGAGAGTATGTATCCTGACTCAGCTACTTCCTAGCTGTGATTTCTGGCAAAGCCATTTAACCTCTTTAAGGCTCGGACTGCAAGGAGATCCAACCAGTCCATTCTAAATGGGATCAGTCCTGGGTGTTCTTTGGAAGGAATGATGCTAAAGCTGAAACTGCAGTACTTTGGCCACCTCATGCGAAGAGTTGACTCATTGGAAAAGGCTCTGATGCTGGGAGGGATTGGGGGCAGGAGGAGAAGGGGACAACAGAGGATGAGATGGCTGGATGACATCACCGACTCGATGGACATGAGTTTGGGTGAACTCCAGGAGTTGGTGATGGACAGGGAGGCCTTGCGTGCTGCGATTCATGGGGTCACAAAGAGTTGGACACGACTGAGCGACTGAACTGAACTGAAGTGACTGAAGTCTCTGTTTCCTCAAAATCAAGTGGGGATAATGAAAGTGCTTATCTTGTAGGACTGTAATAAAGATCAAACGACCAATGCATGCTAAGAGCTGGACACAGTGTAAGCAATCAGTCAATGCTAGCAGCTTTTGTTGTTATTATTCAATATTACTGCTGTTGTTCCATGAGTTGATGAAGAAGAAAATTCTGTTTCATATCATATAGGAAATTTAATTCAAAATGACCAGTGTGATCTTTCCATTCTCTTTTTATTTATTTTTTTAAATTTAAATTTATTTATTTTAATTGAAGGTTAATTACTTTACAATATTGTATTGGTTTTACCATACATCAACATGAATCTGCCTCAGGTGTACATGTGTTCCCCATCCTGAACCCCCCTCCAACCTACCTCCCTGTACCATCCCTCTGGGTCATCCCAGTGCACCAGCCCCAAGCATCCTGTATCCTGCATTGAACCTGGACTGCATCGAATCCCATTCATTTCTTATATGATATTATACATGTTTCAATGCCATTCTCCCAAATCATCCCACCCTCTCCCTCTCCCAAAGAGTCCAAAAGACTGTTTTATACATCTGTGTCTCTTTTGCTGTCTCGCATACAAGGTTATCATTACCATCTTTATAAATTCCATATATATGCGTTAGTATACTGTATTGGTGTTTTTCTTTTTGGCTTACTTCACTCTGTATAATCAGCTCCAGTTTTATCCACCTCATTAGAACTGATTCAAATGTATTCTTTTTAATGGCTGTAATACTCCATTGTGTATATGTACCACAGCTTTCTTATCCATTCATCTGCTGATGGACATCTAGGTTGTTTCCATGTCCTGGCTATTATAAACAGTGCTGTGATGAGCATTGGGGTACTTGTGTCTCTTTCAATTCTGGTTTCCTCAGTGTGTATGCCCAGCAGTGGGATTGCTGGGTCATAAGGCAGTTCTATTTCCAGTTTTTTAAGGAATCTCCACACTGTTCTCCATAGTGGCTGTACTAGTTTGCATTCCCACCAACAGTGTAAGAGGGTTCCCTTTTCTCCACACCCTCTCCAGCATTTATTGCTTGTAGACTTTTGGATAGCAGCCATTCTGACTGGTGTGAAATGGTACCTCATTGTGGTTTTGATTTGCATTTCTCTGGTAATGAGTGATGTTGAGCATCTTTTCATGTGTTTGTTAGCCATCCGTATGTCTTCTTTGAAGAAATGTCTGTTTAGTTCTTTGGCCCATTTTTTGATTGGGTCATTTATTTTTCTGGAGTTGAGCTGCATAAGTTGCTTGTATATTTTTGAGATTAGTTGTTTGTCAGTTGCTTCATTTGCTATTATTTTTTCCCATTCTGAAGGCTTTTCACCTTGCTTATAGTTTCTTTTGTTGTGCAAAAGCTTTTAATTTTAATTAGGTCCTATTTGTTTATTTTTTCTTTTATTTCCAATATTCTGGGAGGTGGGTCATAGAGGATCCTGCTGTGATTTATGTCGGAGAGTGTTTTGCCTATGTTCTCCTCTAAGAGTTTTATAGTTTCTGTTCTTACATTTAGTATTTAATCCATTTTGAGTTTATTTTTGTGTATGATGTTAGAAAGTGTTCTAGTTTCATTCTTTTACAAACCATTCTCTTTTTAAATGTTCTGCCTGACAGTCCCCTGCCTCACCTTCCTTTTTTGTCCTCTTCCTCATATAGATGGTTCAATTTTCACTGTTGCTTGAGTAATTCAGTTCTTTCCAAAATTGTTTTCCCAGTTAGCAAAATGAAGGCCTTATAGATTACCTAATCTGACCTTCTTAGAAATTGGCTCAGCAAACATTCAAGCATGACCTTTGTGGGGGTTTGCCTTTCACCTTGTGTTGTTTTTCTGGTCCATCCATTTCTACCCCACTCCCCATCCTTCCATCCACCATCCAATAAACAGGTCTATTGTTGAAAAATGAATTTTGATACTAAGAACAAGAGGATTCTCCTCAACAGGCAGAGGATTTAGCTCCAGCATATACATATACATACACACGCACGCGCACGCGCACACACACACACACACACAAAGTAATTGCATTGTTTGATGATGCCTTTCAGGTCTCTGATCACACAGCAGGAGATAGCGTTTTAGTTTTGGAGGAATGTGCTACCAGGTTAGTTTATTCTATGGTGACTTTTGACTGCTTAAATCTCTGTGCTCTGAAACTTTACAGAAGCTGTGTGGACTTAAGATATACATTTCTATATCAGACTGGTGTGGTTTAAGCAGTCTAGCATAGTAGAAAAAGCCAGATCTGGATTCATATCCTGGCTCAGATACTTACTGGCTCTGTGATATTGGGCAAGTGTCTTAACTTCTCTGTACCTCACTGTTACCATCTAGAAAATGGAAATAAAAGCGCCTAGCTCTGAGTTATTTTGAGGATGAAATGAAACACAAACTCCAAATTCCTGGTATATAATACATGTCTGAAGTGTTTCTGTAGTCGTTTATAAGTGCAAGTATGTTTAAAAAATCCTTTGTTGAAGAAAATATGTTGAAATACATTTGAAGTTAATATAGAAGCTACATTTGAGTATATGTGCTGCTATAAATTATAAACTGTCAAGAGCTTAGATATGACTACTCCTAATAGCTATTTGGGAGTTAAGTCAACATGGACATGTTAAGAAATGCTCTCTTGGCCTGTCTTTCTGAGTGGAATCACCATTTGCATTGGCACCACATTGCAGCTCTTTTGTGAAACTACACTGTATTGCAGACTGCTGCGTAGCAAGGTCCTTTTGGTATTTCAACTTCTAAATCTTTTCTGTGATACCTGATTTGGCCCTAGGTAATGCTGAATTCTTTGTTACAAGTAAAGCGGTTCTTTTTAGCAGAGAAAAAGAAAAAGAAATACCACAGCTTGAAAAGGAAATGGAAGAAGAAAAAAGAAAATCACACCAAATAATAGGTTTTTTTTCTTATAGAAATACAGTCTCTCTACACTTTCCCAAACAAACACTTGCCAGAAAATGATTAACAATTAAATGTTGGCCCCCTCTTTTTTAGTGGTAGATCTTCAATACAAAATAGGCTGTCAAAATGACAAATGAATCTAGTGTGAGATGATTTTAAAAAAAAACAAACCTAGCTTCATACTCTTGTATGTGAACAATTCAGTTCAGTCGCTCAGTTGTGTCTGACTCTGCAACCCCATGGACTGCAGCATGCCAGGCTTTCCTGTCCATTACCAACTCCTGGAGCTTGCTCAAACTCATGTTTATCAAGTCGGTGATGCCATCCAACCATCTCATCCTCTTATGTGAACAGCATGTTGTATATGAGATTTGCTGGAATTCAATCAGATTTCCTTATAGTCACTGAGAAGTTCCACTCTCAAAGATGGTGGACTGATCTAAGTCTCAATTCTAGAGCATATGTTTTCCTAAGATCTGATTGTTCCAATAATAGATGCTGCTTAAAATGTTATATAGAAAGTATACCATGTTTTGAATCAAGGTTCTCATTGCTCTTGATCTTCAGGGCCATTGATAACTGTCTTTTTGCCATCATCTCTTTGTCCTCTGGGTCCTTGAGCCTATCAACCTGATTTTTTTTTTCTTGTCTGTGCTGGGTCTTTGTTGCTGCATACTGGCTCTCTATTTGTGGCACACAGGCTTAGTTGCCTCGTGGCATGTGGGATTGTACTTACCTGACCAGGAGTTAAAGCCCTGTTCCCTGAATTGAAAGGCAGATTCTTAACTAACACTAGACCACCAGGGAGATTCCCTGGCTTGCTTTTTGACTCTACCTAGAGGACTCTTCAGAGAAGGTGATGGCACCCCACTCCAGTACTCTTGCCTGGAAAATCCCATGGATGGAGGAGCCTGGTAGGCTGCGGTCCATGGGGTCACTAGGAGTCGGACACGACTTCACTTTCACTTTTCACTTTCATGCATTGGAGAAGGAAATGGCAACCCACTCCAGTTCTTACCTGGAGAATCCCAGGGATGAGGGAGCCTGGTGGGCTGCCGTCTATTTGGTCGCACAGAGTTGGACACAACTGAAGTGAGGACTGTTGACTTACCAATATTGCCCAAAGGAAGACTGGGGAGGGAATTCTCTTCCTACCATGGTGACTTCTTCACTTGGTTTGGAACATTCATAACCACTTCAGCTAGTCAGGGGCCACACATTATTCAAATCTCAGATTAAGCATCTTTTTCTCAAGGAAAAACTTTCTGACCAAATAAATGGAGTTTCCTTAGTATAAGCTCTAATTGTTGCCTCTACTTTTCCTTCACATCTGTTATCACATTATGTCATTATGTTAAGTTGATCCATATGTAGTTGCTGTTTACTTTAGTCAAAAATGGTCAAGTATTGGCAGTTTCTTATGGTCCAGACTGAAAGACTTATTTGTGGAGTAAATTGATTTTTATCTCCCTTACAATACCTAAGCTCCAAGAGGTCAAAATCCAGTCTATCTCTTTACCTCTGTCTTTAGTATCTAGCAAAATGTCTGTCATAGCAGTTGCTCCATAAACATTTTTTGAATGAATGCATGAATGAATGAATGAATGACTATCACCTACAAACCAATTTTAAGGATCATATATAAACTTTTGAAACAAGTATTCAAGATACTTTTTTTTTCTTATTTATTTATTTATTTTGGCTGCGCTGGGTCTTCATTGCTATACAAGCTTTTCTCTAGTTATGACAAGTTGGGGCTACTCTCTAGTTGCTTCTTATTGTGATGGCTTCTCTTGTTGTGGGCACAGGCTCTAGGGCATTTGGCTCCAGTAGTAGTGGCTTCTGAACTCTAGAGCACAGGCTCAGTACTTGGGGCACACGGGTTTAGTTGCTCCATGGCATGTAGGATCTTCCTAGACCAGGGAATGCAGATTCTTTACCACTGAGCCACCAGGGAAGCACTCAAGATACTTTAGACTCAGAAAATTACATTGTATGTGAAGGGGTGGGTATGCTTTATCATGAGTGAGAGGGGCTTTTTTTCACAATAGGTACTCTTAATGTGCCCTAGGGTGGTATACATACGTGCCCACCATGCATACACTCCCAAGTCAGAATTATTGTTGTATGTTTCTGTTACTGATGAATATCTATCATCTCCTTCAGGAATTTCTCACTAAGGCAAACAAAAAGTTTGAACACAACTTCTCTAGCTTCTGACTCTGCTTCCCTAGTCAGCCTCATCTCAACTGTGCTTTAAGACAGAACTTGCATTCAGGAAAAACCATTATGCTTGCTGTTCTCCACATATATTTTGGACTTCTTTTCATCTGTATCCTTGCTCATGCCACTGTCTTCTATCATTTGCTATCCCATCCATCTTTAGAAGCCCAATTGTTATTCCTCCCTCTTTCTGAATCCTTTAAAGTTTCTCCTTTAAACTCTTAGAACACTTACTGAGCATCCTACACAATGCTCTTATCATTTAGTTACTGCCTGTTTGACAGTAATTTTATCATGTGAAGATCTGTTATTCTCTGTATACCTCTCATCATCAGTGATTTGGGAGAGTTGGGACTGGGAGAAAAACATGCCTGCTTTGAAGAAAATATATCACTAAATTTATGTTTAAAGAACTTAAAGCATACTTGTTTTATTATATAAAGTACAGAGAGTTCATGAGATTTTTATGGTTAGCAAAAAGAAGCATTCATTTTAAAAGTTGAGAAAGCACTTCAAAAGGGAAAATAACAGGGCACTATAGGTAATCTATAACTGCTGCTTCTGCTGCTAAGTCGCTTCAGTCGTGTCTGACTCTGTGTGACCAAATAGACGGCAGCCCACCAGGCTCCCCCATCCCTGGCATTCTCCAGGCAAGAACACTGGAGTGGGTTGCCATTTCCTTCTCCAATGCATGAAAGTGAAAAGTGAAAGTGAAGTAGCTCAGTCATGTCCGACCCTCAGCGACCCCATGGATCACAGCCTATCAGGCTCCTCCATCCATGGGATTTTCCAGGCAAGAGTACTGGAGTGGGGTGCCATCACTTTCTCCAATCTATAACTAGAAAGGGGTAAAAAAAAAAAGTGCCTTGGCCTGGAGGACAGAGGAAATGGCATACATAGCCCCTCTCCTCTTATACCTACAGAAAGTCAGGACAACACAACAATATATACTAGAGCCTTCTGGTGACATACTGACTAATACATGGTTACTAAAAACTCCCTTCATCTCTCTTCTTTTTCTTCTTTTCCTAAGAGCAGCAGTTTGGGCTGTCAGATTTGGAGATGAACAGTTTAGGACTGAGGTGATTTTGCTTCGGAAGTACCTTAGATGCCAAGGTTTGTTTCTGAGTCCATCTCATGCTTCAGAGTGAGATGTGGAAAGCTGGGAATTTTCTTTTTTCCCTCTAAATGATCAACCTAGGTTGTGCAAGTAGTTAGAGGAGATAGAAAGCAGGACAGAAGCTCTGTCCATCCCAAAGGACTCATTTGGCTGGAGTGCCTTTCGGTTACTCTTTCTAGATGTAATTCTATCACACACAGTTAGACAGATGCACTATCAATAAATGCTAGAGAACCACCAAGGTATCTCCTCTTTCCAAATAAATTATCAGGTTCTAGAAAATAATGGCCATAACTAATACTTTTATGATATGAAACACAGTACATTATAAATAGTAAATCTTCAACAAATATTTCATTTAATAACAGAAACTAGGCACTGGAAGTTCCCTAGAAATCACATAGTTCAACCTCTTCATTTTATATTTCATGAAATCAACAGACAATTATAATGTAACTACTCTGTATAAGGTACTTGGTCCACAAAAGATGCAAAGATAAATAAGACAATAATTGTGTTTGGGGGGAAATTACAGAATGAGAAAACGGGAACTCATAGAGGTAAGTTTACTTGTTTAAAACCATGAAGCCTAGGGTAAACCTGGTCATGCACAATTTAGTGCTGTTTTCTTTAGAAAAAGATGCTTTTGTTGGATCCTTGGATATCCACTCCACCTTCTTGGATACTGGTTACTTCTTGCTCCTGTTCTAACCCTAGAAGAGGAGATGCAATTAGTAAAGCCCGGTGCTTCATTAGCCCTCATTGTATATAAGGTAATAATTCCTTCTTATAGTAAGTTAACTTTTTGTATTACTTTGTGCATTCAATTGCATAAAGATTTGCAAGTCTGAGCCATTAGCTTAACTATTTCCTCTAATTTCTTTCGAATCAGGTTTCCCTTCATCGAACTCTATACCTCATTTTTTGGAAAACCCCCTCTAAAGAGTACCTTCTTTTCATTTTATCAAAAATATTTGTTTGTAACAAATGTTTTATAGGAAAAATGTGGTAAATTTTACTGAATATGGAGGAAAGAACATAAGAATCACCAAAATAGTGCATACCCAGAAATTACTACTCAACTTTAGGATATATTTAATTTTGAGGTGAGGTTGTAGTGGAGTAATTCTATAATCTTTAATTCTGCAGCCTGTTTTTTCCCCTCAATAATATATAGTGAATATTTATTCTTATTAATAATCATTCTTATAGGTATGTAAATGTATTGGTTATATATTAATAGTATTACATTTTATAAAAGTTTCTCTTTCTATCATGTGACTGATATGGGCAAGGCATAGTGCTTTTTTAAAGTTGAAGCATAGTTTATTTGCGACATTGTGATAGTTTCTGGTGACAGCAAAGTGATTCAGTTATGAGAGTATATTCTTTCCCATTATGGTGTATTCAGTTCAGTTCAGTCACTCAGTTGTGTCCGACTCTTTGCAACCCCATGAACTGCAGCACACCAGGCATCCCTGTCCATCACCAACTCCCGGAGTTCACTCAGATTCACGTCCATCGAGTCAGTGATGCCATCCAGCCATCTCATCCTCTGTCGTCCCCTTCTCCTCCTGCCCCCAATCCCTCCCAGCATCAGAGTCTTTTCCAATGAGTCAACTCTTCGCATGAGGTGGCCAAAGTATTGGAGTTTCAGCTTTAGCATCATTCTTTCCAAAGAACACAAGAGGATATTAAATATAGTTACCTGTGCTTTACAGTAGGACCTTGTTTATCTACCTTATATATAGTAGTATATATCTACTAATCCCAAATTCCTAGTTTATCCTTCCCCACCCTCTTTCCCCTTTGATAACTGTATGTTTGTTTTTGGTGTCTGTTGAGTTTGTTTCTGTTATGTAAATTAATTCATTTGTGTCATATTTTAGACTCCACATATAAGTGATATCATATGGTATTTTTCTTTCTCTTTCTGACTTCACTTAGTAAGATGATCTCTAGGTTCATCCATGTTGCTGCAAGTGGCATCATTTCACTCTTTTTTATGACTGAGTTCAGTTCAGTTGCTCAGGCATGTCTGACTCCTTGCAACCCCAAGGGCTGCAGCACGCCAGGCCTCACTGTCCATCAGCAACTCCCAGAGTTTACCCAAACTCATGTCCATTGAGTCAGTGATGCCATCCAACCATCTCATCCTCTGTTGTCCCCTTCTCCTCCTACCTTCGATCTTTCCCAGCATCAAGGTCTTTTCAAATGAGTCAGTTCTTCCCATCAGGTGAACAAAGTATTGGAGTTTCAGATCCAATATCAGTCCTTCCGACAAACAGTCAGGATTGATCTCTTTTAGGATGGACTTGTTGGATCTCTTTGCTGTCCAAGGGACTCTCAAGGGACTTCTCCAACACCACAGTTTAAAAGCATTAATTCTTTGTGTCAGTTCAGTTCAGTTGCACATTTGTGTCCGACTCTTTGTGACCCCGTGAATTGCACCCTGCCAGGCCTCCCTGTCCATCACCAACTCCTGGAGTTCACTGAAACTCATGTCCATCGAGTCAGTGATGCCATCAAGCCATCTCATCCTCTGTCGTCCCCTTCTCCTCCTGCCCCCAATCCCTTCCAGCATCAGAGTCTTTTCCAATGAGTCAACTCTTCGCATGAGGTGGCCAAAGTATTAGAGTTTCAGTTTTAGCATCATTCTTTCCAAAGAACACCCAGGACTGATCTCCTTTAGAATGGACTGGTTGGATCTCCTTGCAGTCCAAGGGACCCTCAAGAGTCTTCTCCAACACCACAGTTCAAAAGCATCAATTCTTTGGCGCTCAGCTTTCTTCACAGTCCAACTCTTACATCCATACATGACTACTGGAAAAACCATAGCCTTGACTAGACGGATCTTACTAAAGTAACATCTCTGCTTTTGAATGTGCTGTCTAGGTTGGTCATAACTTTCCTTCCAAGGAGTAAGCGTCTTTTAATTTCATGGCTGCAATCACCATCTGCAGCAATTTTGCAGCTCCCCCCCAAATAAAGTTTGACACTGTTTCCCCATCTGTTTCCCATGAAGTGATGGAACCAGAGGCCATGATCTTCGTTTTCTGAATGTTGAGCTTTAAGCCAACTTTTTCAGTCTCCTCTTTCACTTTCATCCAGAGGCTTTTTAGTTCCTCTTCACTCTCTGCCATAAGGGTGGTGTCATCTGCATATCTGAGGTCATTGATATTTCTCCCAGCAATCTTGATTCCAGCTTGTGCTTCTTCCAGCCCAGCGTTCCTCATGTTGTACTCTGCATAGAAATTAAATAAGCAGGGTGACAATATACAACCTTGACGTACTCCTTTTCGCATTTGGAACCAGTCTGTTGTTCCATGTCCAGTTCTAACTGTTGCTTCCTGACTTGCATACAGATTTCTCAAGAGGCAGGTTAGGTGGTCTGGTATTCCCATCTCTTTCAGAATTTTCCACAGTTTATTGTGATCCACACAGTCACAGGCTTTGGCATAGTCAATAAAGCAGAAATAGATGATTTTCTGGAAC